>NW_027185447.1:12042183-12174683 GCF_022577435.1 Embiotoca jacksoni
CCACATCCACACAATGCTGTGAAAGTATATGACATCATTCACCCGTGTCATCGGAGAGCTCTTCAAAGTGAGCTGAAATGTAAATGCGATAGTGACCGAGAGGGCAATCCAGGTGATGCATGATTCACTCTTTTTTTCTGGTGTTTATTTGCACACTTGGACGACGCCACTGCATAAAGGTATAAACATAATTCTATCATAATCACAATTGTATCATAACACTGAGGCGAACGCAGGTGGACTCTGCAAAGGAATTTAACAACTGGGAGGCAAAGGTGCTCCGAGCAACAGAGCAGAGTGGGTCGAGATTTATGACAATTATCGTTTCCGTGGGCAACGCATGAAATGAGCTGTCATGCGAGATGCTTTGAAGGACCTTCTCTTTGATATCAGATTAGGAAGGAAGGATAGTGCCCGAGGGTGTGCGTCTGCGTCAGTGTGCGTGAATGTGTGTTGCGTTTGAGAACACTCTGAACAGTACAGTAGTGCGGGGAATGGTGCTGTTTTATGTGTAGCTGCAAGCCAGGTAACTTGTCATAAGAGATGACTTCATGGTGATACAGTAAATAGCTTGTCTGTCACGATTGTTAGCTGGCAGCACATGAATTAGTCAGCTGTCCCTTTGATAAACTTATCCCTATTCAAAGCTAATATTGAATCATGTTGACAATAAGTAATATCCTCATTATCTGGCTGGTGTGACATCCTGTACAGACACTGTCAGTTTCTAAGGTTGTCAGGTGCTCGTGTTTACACATCTCACACTTGCCTGAGTGGTGTGTGTAAGAGGAAAAGAGCGCATGAGGGTCTGCGACTGGAGTTGGGCAGCATTTAGGTGATGCTCTGTGGTGGCGGTGAGTGCGGTGAACTTCTAACAGCGATTTGGCTGAGGCCAGGAAACCACAGCTAGCGCATTACCAGACAGAGGAGAACCAAGGAGTGTGTGAGCACGTGTACGTGTGTGTGTGTGTGTGTGTGTGTGTGTGTGTGTGTGTGTGTGTGTGTGTGTGTGTGTGTGTGTGTGTGTGTGTGTGTGTGTGTATGTGTGTATGTGTTTGTTTGTGTGTGTGTGAAGACCACCCAGATTACAAAGGGGATTTTTTTTCTTTCTAGACAGTGGAGGTGAAGCAAGAGTGTAAGAATAATGGAGATGGAATATTGAGGGGAAAAAAACGCGACAAGGCTGAAGGTGAGGATTTTGATAAGAAAAGAAAAGTGTATTGGAAAATTGGAAAAAAAGATCGAGTTTCGGTTAAGCAGCGGCACACACAAATATGCGCACACACATTTGTGCGTGCACATGCAGGGGACAACATCCTGCCTCTGTGTGGTGGCCGTGACAGTAACAGTGGTGTGCGTGTCATTTAGCCATTATGTTGATGGAACGATTCCTTGTGTGCGTGTGTGTGTGTGTGTGTGTGTGTGTGTGTGTGTGTGTGTGTGTGTGCTTGAGTGTGTGTTTACTGACAGTGGAGGGTCCTCAAAACAGCAGCTATCAGCTCCAGCATCAGTGTCCTGGCTCCAGACGTCTATGGTAGCCCCCAGCCTCAACTACACTCCCCTCCCTTGCTCTCTCTATTTACCCCCCCGCACTCCACCCACCCGCCCAAACACACACATGCGCACAGGCACACACACACACACACACACACACACACACACACACACACACACACACACACACACACACACACACACACACACACACACACACGGACATTCTCCTTTCCTCACCTGCTTCCTCTGGCCTCCTTCAGCCTGAACAGGGATCTATATATTAAGTGATTGAGGTTGTGTCTTCAGAGCAGGTGCTGAAGTGTAAATGTATGATCACTGATGTGCAATGTACTTCCCAGAAAATCTAAATGAATGCATACAGCTCAGGGCAGCGGAATGAGCAAAAGAGAAGGGTGTGCACCCAAGTCAAATGGTGTAAATGTTTTCAAGGTGTGCAAATGTCAGTTAGGGAAGGAGGTGCTTTGGCTGTGAGCCAAACAACTGTCAGCTATGATCAGAGAGTTACGCTCCTCTGATTATACAGAGGAAAAAAAATCAGTGGCAAATACCATCATGTTCTGGTGCATAAAGAAGAATTTTTTTTTTTTTTTCTCCATTCCTTTCTTCGTGCTTCCTGTCTTCATTCACTCCCATATTCCCTCCTTCCTGCTTCCAAACTTTAACCGTTTGCTTCAAAGTGTCAATTCCTCAGCTCTGTCCTGGATTCCCTGGAGGTCCCGCAGTGAACACCAGCAGAAAAAGCCACTTCCGCTTTGCTATAAAAGTGACATCTATGCCAGAAGGGTGTTGGAGAGAAGGGGATAGGCAGTTAGCATTGGATAGTGCACTGGTTTGTAGTTTCCTGAGAGCAACCTGGGAGGCTTTTAAATGTCGCTCAGGGACAGACGGCAGGTAGGCAGGTACGGAACAACAATGGAAACAATGATAATTCCCTGAGGAGCAGCAGACAGAGAAGACACAGAGCCCATAGTGTGCTCTACCGCTTCATATCCTGTCCTTTAGAAAAAAGTAGAAAGCAATCACAACACGAGATCTTGAAGGGAACTAGGGTGGAGGAGGTAAAGATCAGGGAAGTGAAGTGGAGAATGTGTTTGGAGTGTGTATATGCACATGAACCTGCATGTTAGGAGCGTTTGTGGACTAAGAACAACAGTGTTTGCTATTTGTTGGGTGTCAGACCGATGTTCGCTGACTGAATATGTGAATCTGTATGTTTCGTGTGATGGCGGTGTGACGCAAGTGTGACACGGGGGCTGGGAATGTGCTCCCTGTGATGTGTGGTTGTGGGGTGAAGGGCTGCTTCTGACTGAGATAATTCAGAATGGCTGCATGGCCCAGATTCCTATTCAGCCCCTTTCCAACCCTGGGAATCTATGGGAATGTTTGTTTGTGTGTGTGTGTGTATGTGCACTAGCCCTTTCTATTCCACCACAGAGAAAGCATTGTCCTGTCCTGGGACGGACCACAACGAATGTCCCTAACTGTCCCAGTACACGTGCGTGCAAATGTGGATCTATATGTCTGAACCATGTACATGTGCATCCATGACTTGTGATTTTACAACTGGTCATTTGAGGATTTTTATGTTTTCTCATACCAAAAGTTATTTGGTTCCTTTCAGCAAGACACTGCTGTTTAAAACAGCTTACAGTAAATATTAAAATTTAAATGAGGCCACCACAAACTACTTCTGTAAAGCACGACAGTTATGAAAAGTTAAATTAAGTACTTATGTGATTGAAACAGCTCAGAAACCAGCTGTGGTAGTAGAGGTGAAAAAACAATACTGACCATGCACTAGAGTCCCTCTTTATTAGAAAAAAATTATGAAATGCTTAATTGCACTGTGCAGCAAGTTGTATTTCTTAAATCTGGCTTTCACCAATTCTAAATTAAAAAAACAAAAACATTTACGGTTGTTTTCTAACAGAAAACAGAAGTGCCGAGCCCAAGGATGAGACTTAAAGGAGAATGTTTACATGAGTGTTGACAGCAGTGTATGTAAGACAGAACTTTCTAAGTTCGCCCTATACCTAAACATGGGTCTGTCTGTCTCTGTCTGCCTATCTGTGTGATCGCTGGCCAGGCCTGCTGAGCAAAGCGGCTCATGTGGGCCTGGCAGTGTGCAGGTGATGACTAGTAAGAGCTAATGATACTTAATGCCTTTTGCAACAGTGCACAGGCGCACATGCACATACTCCCTCAAGTGCCCACTACACGGAGGGAAACATGTTGCACAAGCATGTATATGCACACATCCGTACTTGAGCGCACACTCACTTCATGATGGTTAATGTATCTATAAAGCATCCCACAGAGCAGTGCTGTTCCCACAATGCTAGCTGGGATCAGGTGAGTAGAATGGACCACTGGGGATGCCAGTTAGCTAAAGGGAACTAAGAAACTATCACGGACGCAATTAAATGTCACACAAATGTGAACACATTAGCAAAGCTAACTGGGGATACTGCACAGGGATGTCTGAGAAAAGAAAGAGGGGATGTGGAAAATAGAAGGTGGAGAGGAGAATGATAGGGAGAAAAAGATGGATTAAATCTTTTTCAGGAGTCCTAATTTTAGAGGATAATTGATCTGAATGCACAAACAGCTCACCAGGATGGCATAATCATTGCCAAGACAGTGACATTGTTCTTCCTAAGACTGGACTTCACAGGTGACTTTTCCATCTGCTGTAAAGGGAAGCTGGGGGGGAATTGTGCCACTGCAGAGCCTCTGCAACTGCAGCCAGACTTACTCAAGTCTCTATTACATGTCTGAGAAGGAGCAAAGGAGGAAATCTGGAGTTTTTACATGCATGGCAAGAGGCCAAACTAAATCTCTTTAAACCAACAGCAGCCACATGTCTTCATTGGTACAGGGTAAGATTTCATCGAGTGCTGATCTAAGTTCAGTTCTAGATGTTATCCATGGGTACTGTTAAATATATGGAGCAGAGGAGCTGATCATAGATCTGTGAGTGCAACAGCAAAGGAGGAGTGAGCCAGCAGTGGATTTGAGCAGTCCCTCTAACTAGATCCAGTGTCCTCCTGTTTCTGCCATTCAACCAAATGAAGTCATAATAGAGCCTGACACTAATACTCATCGGGTTTCATTTACTGTTGTATCCACTGCTGAGAATCGGCCTCGAATCAGCATGCAGGAAACACCTCCGTCAGAGATACCTTTTCAGGATGTGTGCAAAAGTGGCGAGATTTGTAACCCTTTTCTGCACATCTTTAACAGATTTCATTGGCACGTGTTTGTCCTTTTTTTTAAAGCAAAAACTACCTTGATTTAGAAAGAAACAAAAACTGCTGTCCAGCACATGTTATGCAACAAACACATACGAAAACCAGACAAAATATACACACCAAAACAACAGATTAGTGGACTATGGGCAGGGCTATGAATGCCTTTCAGCCTTCCAAAGCTATGGCCTACCCACAACAGCTGCCTGTCAGTCCTGTCCACATGTTGGAGGCAGTTGTATGTTGTGTAGCACCGACTGTTCCAACACTTCCTGTTCCATTACTGAAGTGCTTGACCTTTCACCCCCCTCCCCTCTGTCTCATGACAGGGTGTGTGTGTGTGTGTGGGAGGACAAGGAGCGGACATGGAGTATGTATGTATGTGCACGTGTGTGCGCGCTTGCGTGTGCAGTATACCCGGGTATGAATAAGTCCCAGAGGGCATGAGTATGTTTCCCATGACATGGCCTCAGACTAAACAGCCGCTCTCTCCACCCAGACATCCGCCGGTCATTCTCCCCTAAAACCGCAGCGAGCCTGAAAGGCCACAAAACATGGAAGCATCTCCCTTTTTTTGTTTTTTTGTTTTTTGTTTCATTATCTCCTCTTTTCTCCTCATCCCTCCCTCTCTGTCCCTCTGCACTTTTGTAGCCGTCCTCCCCGTGGCCCTCCTTGTCCAGGTGAAAGACTTCTCCTCGCCCTCTCTCTCCCTCTTTGTGCCCTGTGAATGAGAGAAAGAGAGAATAAGAGAGGGAAAGATAAAGAGAGAGTGCCTTCGGACACAAAGGGCAGTGTACCCTTCCCAGGAAGTCTGGGAGAGAGGGAGGAAAAAAAAACACACATCTTTAGAGGAAGGAGGAGGGGAGGACAGCATTGTACCCTCCTTCCTGACTCTTTGTGTGTGTTTGTAAGTGTGTGTGTGTGTGTGTGTGTGTGTGTGTGTGTGCTCGCTCAATCTCATGTGTAGAGAAACTGAATGCCAAAGCAGTCAGTCTATTCAGATAGAAAAAAGCAAACACACTTAGACCTCACCCTTGCATACAATATACCCACACATACTCTACTCTATTTCTCTTACACACACACACACACACACACACACACACACACACACACACACACACACACTGATGAACACAACCATTTAGACCCTCTTTAAGGCGGTGCCCAAGCACTGACTACCAGTTGCATTGTGTGGAATAAAAGATCCTCTTTCATCGTGCCTTAACTGTTTCAAAGAGCTAAGCGGAGAGGATCAGACTGGCTGAATCCAACCGAAGACATTACTGTCATAGTTAGTGTAAAAGACAGCCAAGGTGTGGCTCAAGCACCTCTAATGCAGAACTCCTGCCCTCCGGGCAAGGCTCTGGTTGTTGGTTTCCACTAAAGATCTATTACTCTAATGTTCCTCACAGATAAGCCACCTTCAAAGGAGCAGAGCTTACTGCCATTATTGACTGTTTGTTTGGTAAGAGCCTCCACCTGAGCGAGAGAGAAAGGGACTGGCAGCGAGGCAAGAAGAAAGAGAGAGAGCGGAAAGGAGGAAGTGAGGGAAGACCTCAGGGTATGGCTCATTTGAATTGATTCTCTGTGTGTGTACATATGAGAGACTCATGAAAAACATCCTTCTCAAGGCCAACGATGTAAGCCTGCTTGTTTACATGCTTTTGCATTTTTCTGCAGGGTATCTGCAAGAAGTTGTATTCTTGAGAAACATACCAGAAGCCTTTCCATGCATGTTTCTGTTTTACATTGGGACAATGTCATGAAATGTATCAAAAATAATCTCTGATGTGTCCGATTGACACATTTCAGCATTGACGCCAGAAACAGACACCCGACTGCTGATCGTATCTGTCCTGGTCTGAGGGTATATTCACTCACCAGGGTGGTCCATCATCAACCCCACGAAAAAAAAAAACACCCGGAGCCAGGAGTGTGTGTGAGCGCCTGTGGATGTAGCGTGGGTGTGGGTGTATATATCTCTCAACATAAACAGGGGTGTTTTTCATATGATGTGGCCAGTTGTTTTGCTGCGCTAAATCACCAGCTCTTGTCAGAAATGCTTCCAGTTTGAAACTGGCTACAATGGAGCTGGGGGCACATTCACACCCACACACACACTGCCTTTGATCACACAGCCGATAACATACTTCAGTAGTTGTGTTGACGGCGAAGAGGAAATATGATAAATCGCATTATTGTAACTCCAGGACTGTGTAACCCCATGCTCCAATTGGAATCTGAAACAGAGACGGGGAGAAAAAGAGCGAGTGTGAGCAATAGAGTGGCATAAGAGAAAGGGACTGAAAGGGCCAAGGCTGATGAATGGAAATGTACCTCTGCTTCTTCATGCTTCCGTTCCTCCCTTAAGACAAGCTCCTTGCCATGGTTACTCTATCAATCATGGCATAAAGCAGTCCAATATCCAGTGCTGTACCTTTCTTCCCATGCCAAACCTTCCTCGCTTACATCCGCATGCAGACAAGCATGTACACATACACACTTTGGAGAGGAAAGACTAAACGATCTATCAGAGCACATTGTGTATCTGCAAATCATGGTACGACGGAGGCAATAGGAATGGAAAAAAAATTAAATAAATTTGCCTCAAATTGCTGCAATGCTGGCCTCAATTTCACACACACTACTGTACTTAAACACACTAAATTACATGCACGCACATGGAAATCTAATTCCTCTCCAGGGAAACAGAAAGGTCCCTGGGGGCTCTGTCAGTCTTTCTGCAGATTTAGAGAAAAGGGGTGGGAAAAGGAACTGTTAAGACAGACATTTGTGAGTGTGTTTGTTGATGAGCATCGGGTCTCTGTGTCGGCTTTCCCCGCTCCAAATGCTGCTGAGGAGTCTTTAGTTCGTCATTCAGCAGCAGAAGGAGATCTAAGGGGAGGCGAAGGCCTGTGTGCCTCTGTCAGTTGAGAGATGTGTTGTCCTGCGAGCAATATCAGGCTGCTTACTTGACGCCATGATGGCTGAGATAGGGCCGAGCGGTTCCCTGCTGAATACTCACATGAAAAATAAAGAAAAGAAACCACACAAACTTCCATTCTGTCCCTCTCACACAAACACTCACACACACGCACGCACGCGCACGCACGCACACACACACACACACACACACACACACACACACACACACACACACACACACACACACACACACACACACACACACACACACACACACACAAACAGACCCGCACTGCAATCCGTTTCCATGCCACGACAGCATCCATGTATGATGTGGTGAAAGCACAACCAGGCACTGTACCCACCACATCTGCAGGCTCACTGGGAAACAATAGGGGTGTGAAAATGAGCGACAGACATCTTACCACACACACCGCAGCCACCTATAAATGGAAAAAAATATTGTACTGCACACACAGATACTTACACAATACATGCACGCCCTCTCTCTGACACAGCACGCACACGCACACACACACACACACACACACACACACACACACACACACACACACACACACACACACACAGAGATGCACACACACTAGAGATGGTCATAAAATAGGGACACAGAAACCCCAGTTCTAATTGTGAACCTCCCATACACTGCAGAGCCTGCAAAATCTTTAAGCACCCTCTTTCTCATTTCTTTTGCGGCCGTTTATTTGCGCTGAAAATATCTGCACGTCACAGCGCCAGCCGACACAATGCACATGTGGTAGTCATCAATCATAATTATCATGGTTTAAAAAAGCCACAGCTGTTATTTGATTTTAAAAACAAGCCATAGCGCAGTGCCTTCCAACGATACGTCAAGTTGTCAGCGGAGGCCTTGGCCTGCACAGCAGAAATGTCTCTCTCTCTCTCTCTCTCTTTAGCTTCCCAATGAGCTTATTGGAGAGCACAGCCAAGCTGAGCTGCATTCAACCTTTCCCCATGACTCACCAGTGTGTGTCTTTATTTTTAAACATTTTCTCTCTCCATCGCTGTGTGTTTATTCTGTCTGAGTGAGGCCGCTGTTATGGACTTCACACAACGTTTGTTTATGGCTTCTTTAATCAGGACCAGATAATGGAGAGCTGTCTCCATCTGTGGGCGCATCCCCAGAAGCCGCGTGTGTGTCTGCGTGTTGCTGCGCTTTAATGATCGCTCCACAATGTTCCAAAAACTATTTTTCTCAGCAGAACATTAGAACACAGCCAATGAATAGGATTAAGGTGTGTGTGTGTATTGTTCATGGGGCCCCACACGCTTCCTGTGTCGTACGTGATATCACCCAGTCTTGATTACGTCAACTGGTTTTCTGTTACTGCTTTCTGTGTCATCTCCATGGCAACTTTGTTATCACTTATATTTACCTCTGACTTTAATCAAGCAGTAATGTACTACACTTGTTGTATTCATTTGAAAATTACTGCCTGGAGCCTGAGCAGACTGTGTAAGAAAAATGGGACAAACTTTAAGCATGTGATAAAATAAGTACATCGCATGGGAATAGTTTTTTTTTATATATATATATATATATATTTGCACAAGCAATCATTTGATCTTCATTGAAATCAGTCTTTGTAATCATTTATTTGAAAAAAACAAAAAAAAACCCACTAATGAATAAACATTCTTTGTGGAAAAAGTAAGTACATCCTGGGCATCAGAAGCTAGCACTGGCCTCTTCAGCAGAAATAACTTCTTCTAGGTGTTTTACATAATTGTCCACCAGTTTCTGACATCTGATTGCTTACATTTTTGACAACTCTTCTATGCGAAATTTCTTTAATTAGTTTGAGGGGTTGTCTTGCATGTGCTTCCCTTTACATCCACACACAACATGTCATTTATATCTGGGTGTATTTTTTTTTTTAAACTATGCCTTTCAGTACCTCTCCATTTCTTCTTCTTGAGCCATTCCTTGGTGGATTTGATTGTGTGCTGAGGATCACAATTCTGTTGAAAGGTTCAGCTCTAACTTTTGAACAGATGGTCTCACGTTATGTTCAAGTGCTCTTTGATATGATGCACAATTTATAGTTGAATCAATGACTGCTAGCCAAGTGCCTGAGGCAGTGAAGGAACCCCGAACCATAACATTTCCACCACCATGCTGTACAGTTCAAAGTAGTTCTTCTGAAGAGACTGAACATGTCTTCTGTTACTGTGGTCAACAACTCTGTCTTTGACTGGTCTGTCCAGAGCACATAATTTCAAAAGGTCTCTGCCTACACGTTCATCGGCAAACTGTAGTTTAATGGTTTTCTTGGACAGCAAAGGTTTTTTCCTGGCACTGCTCCCATGCAGGTCACATTTATGTAATCTCTTTGTGATTGTGAATGCATGAACTTTGACAACAGTTTAAATCATTTCCTGAAGATTCTGTGTCAATCACTTGTAGCAGATTTTCCTTACAGTGGAATGATTTATTTGAAATAATTTGGAGATCATTTTAAATCCCTTGCCAGACTCATAGGCATCCACAACCTGTTTTTTGAAGGCCTTAGAGAGTTATTTAGATCTTGGCATGATGACACCACACACTTCAATAGAAAAAAGTACAGCAGACCCCAGATGTCAGAGGTTTAAATAAGGATCAAGTGTTTTCTTGTTCAAATATGATGAAAAACTCAATAGTTTCCATGGGGTGGACTTATTTTTTCACATGAAGGGATCATCAAAGCATTTTTGCGGATCCCATCCCAAGCATGAAATGTTACACATAAAATGTAGTGTTGCTTAAATTCTGAATTATTTTACTATTATTTAAAATAAGTAATGAATTAGTCTGTCTGACATTTTAAGGGTCTAATATGCACTTTTCAAATGTTGTATTTACTATATCTACTCATTTGTTAGTTCATTTGTTCAGTCATTCACTTGCAACTGCGATGTTTTCAATACAATCTGAAGACTGGATAAGTTTGTAATCAACATGTAATGAGGTTATGACAAATAAAGGTGCCCGGTTTTCACTGTGAGAAAACACAGCGTGGATTACACAAACATATTGAATGAATATCCTATTCCTCTTTAAACATTTACAAAACCTTTACAAATGTTTTTGATACCTGCATTATATACTCTGGCTTACAGCCTCTTTCTTCTCCTATTTTTTGGCCCCATTCTTTCTTATGGCACATTACCACCAGCTGTCAATATGCATCACTCTCCGCAGCATACATGTGTTTAAAGCCACTCTGAGAACATAACATCCAAACAATACAAGGTCCTTCTGATCAAGAAGAATGAAACGCTAATAATTACCAAGATTAGGTCAGGAAGACTAATGTGATACTGAAACAGAAAAGATTAATAGCCTAATTAGTTCTCTTCCAGAATGTCATTATGGAGTCAGCCATTTTCCCCTCATAACTGATCGAAAGCATCCGCCCTGCGTGTCCTTGAGTAACACCTTGAACCTCTCTCTCTGCAGTCAGACCTCCCGAGAGTGGTTCAATCGTAACAGGAAATTCCCAAACAAAGGAAACTAACTTGCCATTATTACACTTTCATAAGAAAATATTCAATGTTAGTAGGTGCTGTGAAAAGGCGAGAGGAAACAGTTAACTTTGTGAGCTCATCACACTGTGAGAACCCACCTCCGTGCTCCAAGTGACAGTTGGAGTCCATGTCCCATGGCCTGATGTCAAATGTTATCCTTGACATGGTACCAAACTCGTGGTGTACTGAATTTGTCTCGTCTGCTAATTATGACAGGCTACTCAAATACCCACATTTTTGAACCAGAGTATTGCCTTGCAGTGTTTTTTCCATGTCACCCCTGAAGCTGGATACAGATCACGCCTGAGGACAGATCAATCCAGCCCCTCTGTCAGCTTGGCTGACTTGACAAACAAACAGCCAGTGTCAAAACTCCCAACTGCGAAGGGCTTCTGAGAGCACAGTTTACACTTGCAAGCCCGGTGGTCTAGCTTTATGAGCAATGGTTAGTGTCACACACACACACACACACACACACACACACACACACACACACACACACACACACACACACACACACACACACACACACGCACGCGCACACGCACATACGAGCCTGACTCTTGAAGACTCATGCAAGATCCCAAGGGCTGTGAAAGCAAAGAAGGGGTGACGTAACACCTCCTTGCTTTCATTGTGTTTATCAAAGAGATGACCTTACATGACTGGGCCAACAAGGTTATATATGTTTTCTACCAGAGGCTGACACACGAGTTGTACCTAAGTGTTACAATAAGTAAATGTGTGTGTGTTTAACATGTGTGTGTGTGTGTGTGTGTGTGTGCACGCATGTATCAGAGCATCCTGCACCTCTCCTCCATTTCACTCCAACGCAGCTGCGTCAACATTCACCCCCCAACACACCCTCTCACGTCAGAGTGTGTGTCAGAGAGGCAGAGAAATGGAGTGTGTCTATGTTAAAGCGATGAACAAAGAGAGAAGGAGGTGGTCTCCTGAGAAACCTGAGGAATGAAAGAAGAAGATGAGAGACCGAGAAGGGGAAGGAGAAGGAGAGGGAGAAAGATATGAAAGGAGACTGAGGGGTCAGATCTGAGAGAAAGTAGAGTGAGACATCTGGAAAAGAGAAAGAGTCACTCGGACAAGGAGGAAATTACAGCTGCCCAGCCGTGATTCATTGGGGAAAATTCTCCTCTGCATCTCCCTTTTGTCCTCCAACCTTTCTACCTAACTCTCTCTCTGTCCTACTCCCTTCTCCCGATGATTGATAGCCATTCGAAAAACGCTTTCCAAACATTTGTAATTTTACGTGTCCCGAGTACCTTCAAAGAACATTGATGAGGTATGCATTGATTGATACTTTGATACTGATGATCCCCATTTTCTCCCTCCAGGGACCTGAGTATGAACAACATCAGTGAGATCCAGCCCAGAGCCTTCCACCGACTGCACCTGTTATCAGAACTGTGAGTGCGAAGCCATCAGACTCACACTCACAACCCACACACGACAAGAAACAGCAATTCCCTGGACTGCTGATGTGCGCAGAGCTCAGCGATGGAGTTGACGATTCTGGCCTTTCTCTGATCTCTCCTACCAAGAAACTGCCTGCAGCAATATGCGAGTAGATCCTGCGATGGCTGCACAAAAGAGGAAACCTGATATTTACTCAGAGAGTGAATATATGGTCCTTAAAGTATTTAAAGAGCAGGTTCTGTGCTCAGCATCCAAGCCGCTGCTTTCTTGTCCTGCTTGACTTTGTTTCAGCTGGACAGCTCAGCAGGAGCAGAATACACGTGGACACGAGTCCTCGCCAAGACAAACACACACTATAGGAGAACTTCAGGACAGCCGGGGGGAAACAAAAAAATGCACAAAGATTCAGTTTTTTACTTCTTTTATAGAATTAAGTGGGGGCATCATCAGACATTTTTTTTGATATTGGTGCCATACGACAACATTTTTAATTTACTTTTCTTGGCTGGTAATAAATATAATTTTATTTGACAAAATAAAACCAAATAAACCACATATAAAGATATAAAACTATCCCACAAGAAGAAAATCTTCTACTCTATGTGCGACAGATGTAGTTTGGTCAGTGCTCCACAAAGCAGAAAGGATTGGTTTCATTCTCACAGGGCTGATGAAAGAATACACGGCGTAGCAAATTTGCAAAACATTTTGAACACATTCTCAGTCACCCTCGCTGACATCTGATCTGACCACTCAGCAGAATTCTTGGTTTGACAAAAGCTGCCCACAAATTTGCCCTCGGGGCGTGAATGTGTGCGTAAGTGTGTAGTGTGTTGTAATTCAAGGGGGCTTATGTGTGTATGTCAGCCTTCACATGATTATTCCACCTCAGAGTCCTGCACTGTGTGTCGGCACTGGGTGTTTGAAGAGTCCGCGGTTTTCTTTGCTAATTCTTGCAGCTGCAGCCTATGATGCATGAGCTAATGATGATGAAAGTAAAAAAAAAAAGGTGAGCTGGATAACCGCACAGTTCCCTCGGAGCCACAGCCAAACTGTATCTGAATAGCAGAACCAAGCTGAGCAATGACATTTTGTGACATCTTGAAGTCTGAATATTGAATTCAAGATTTTGATTTATTGTAGTTTATTGAATTGTTGAACTTGAACTGTCGTAAAAACAATAAAGGTCAGAGATTGCTGTTGACGTAATAATGAGAACCACACTGTACGGAGTGATGCTGAACACTGAGGCTGACATTTGCCTACATTGGGGAAATGGGGGTGGGGGTCTTGGATGCAGCTCCACCTGCAGCGTTTGTCCAGAGACTATCCTCCCAGTGTTTTACGGCCCCACTGATCTTGCTTCGTCTCCATCGCTCTCAAGTTCTGACACTTTATGGAGACATTCTGTTGCTTTGTAACTCTTCCAAGGAGGATGTTCCTGCCCCAAAGCCAACTTTTTTTGTAGCCTGCTGACCGTTTCTGGATATATGCTGGGATGATGATGACGTTTCAAAGCAGGCAAAAGCAAATTTTTGACATCCACTTCTGTCTAGAAGGGTTTAGAGATGGAGCAGAGCAGGTTATGGTAAACAGATTATAATCACAACAACTTATAGCGCCTAGAAAAACAAACCGAAGCTCTGAACACAAACACGGTTGGTTTGAGAGAGACAGCTTTTGATGTGGGTCCACAGCAATGGTTGGTAGCACAGGGAGAGGCAAGGGCCAGGCATGTTGTGACTGGTAGAGTGATAAATTGTTTGATGTTGGGCTCTACCTCGCTGCCTGCCCTCCCTCACTCTGACTCCCTCCCTTTCCAGTTCATTTCTACAGCCCCCCATCTCCATTTTACTGCAGGCAATTGCCAACTGCAGTCACAGCCTTTGTTAGCTGCTCTACTTTTTTTTTTTTTCCCCCCTTTTTGGCACTCGCCACGTTCTTACAAACCAAAACAAATCTGGTTTTGGCAAGATGTCCACGTTTCACCCTGTTTTAAACGAAGAGGAGGAGCGGGAATAAACTCTTATGAGCGCCAGAGTGTCCCTGAGAAGGACTGCTCTCAAATGTAAATTGTATCATGCAGCCTCTTATCTCTTCGCTCAGCTCTCACCTCTGAGCATCAAAGTGCAAACATTGAATCCCTTTGGGCCTCAAGTGAGTGATTAAATTAACATAAAGCAGGTAGCAAATCACGCCAGACTGAACTTCCCTTTGATTGACTGCGGCATTAATGACCATAATAAGATGTAGGTATAATCATTGCACCCTGCAGCCCTTTTTCTACATGTAGCTCTCGATTTCTAAACCGTATTCTATTGATCTCAGAAGCCTTTTAATTATCCTTCATTTAACACTTTGATCAGTGAATTGCGTTTTAATTCAAACACACCAACCTGCACGCAACTGTCAGTCAGATGCAGCAAAAACAGAGGCGACTAAGAGGCAGACTGCATGTCTATGGCATAATGAAAGGGCAACGATGCCCACATTGGTGTATGCTCCATGACTGGTTACTCATCTACCTGACATATCAAAGACATCCCCTCTTTTCAGATGTTCCGCTCTAATATCAAAGATACACTATCTATTTCAGGTTCAAATTGCAACCTGGAAGTAGCAGAGGATGTTTTTAGGTGAAACTGGCCCATGAGAAGAACCACTTTAGAAGTCGACAGTGCTTCCAGCCTGTCATCATTATCAAAGTCCACGCTGTTCGTACCTCCATTTCACTATGCCGTTTGACTTTGACTCCCTTCATAATCTGCCGTTCGGGTTGAGTCTCTCATCCTCATCTTATCATTATCTGCAGCCATTAATCAAATCCTAATTACAGGGGAAAAATAAGACCATTCAAAGTGGCCTGACAGGTGAAACAATCTGACCCCTTATAACTGCTGGCTTTGCCTCTTTTCACGCATGATACTGTCATTGTAAGTGTATGTGGGTCAAATATGGTGCGAGCCCCTGTTATCAGGTCATGATACTGTTCCGGTGTTTAGTATATCCCCCAACTCTGCAATATCCATCTCGAGTTCTGCACCTCTGATCATCACAAATATGAAATCCAAACCAAAGAGGAGAGAAGTGGTGAGTGGAGGCCAGCGCTGCCCTGACTGTCTTCCCTTTGGTGATAAGATTGTCTAGTGATAGGCCTCGAGTATGACGTAGGTGAGGGTTAAGAGGTTACAATATTGACTGTCGTGATGCTCCAGGTGCACCACACAGCTGGGACTATCTAGGTCAATTAAAACTTTTCCTTTTAGTGTTGCCAACACTGGGTCTTTTTCTACCACAATCATGCAGCCACACACAGACACTCCACATGTCTATATTTTACCCCTGTAATTTCAGAGGTTAACGGCAGGTTAAGTGCTTGACCCTGAGGTCGGACATTGGGGTCAGCCACCAATCACCAACCAATCACATCTCTATTGATGGACCGAATGGTGTAAAAGTTCACTCATGCATATGTACCTACAGAAAATACCCACGCACACATCGTCCTCTCTCTGATAAGACCTGTTTATCAGTCTCCTTTCATCTCCTATCAACCAGCCGGGGCCTGCTGCCACTATGACTATCACTACCTGAGATTGTATCCCAGAAATGATGCTGTCTTTGCCCTGTCTTCAATCTGTCATTTTATTTTGTTTGAAGGCAATAGGACATGGTGTTACATAGGATAATCAGCAGCTGCTAAACTTCAGTAAAGCCCTCACTTATCAGCACTGACAGCAAGGTGGCCTCACCTACGTTACCAGCAGCACCTCTACCATTTCTCTGCTATGTATTTGAACTACACTAGCCTCTGTTCTTATACCTATGAATCATTTCAAAAAGAGCTGATTTATGTTGAGGTGGAATTTTTATCTATACAGTACACGGGCCAAGAACAATTCGAACAATCCCCAAATCAAATTATGAGAAAAATATGTTGGAGCCACAGTTTGACAAGAGCTAGGCGCCGTTCATTAGATAGAGATTGATGTGGAACGACCAGGCAGCAAAGTGTGGAACACTCACTCATACGTACAATCATTTACACACACGCGTACACACATAAACACACACACTGATATCATGGAAACAGTTGGTCAATGGCAACTGCCGGTGTTCTGTTGGTGTCTATCAAGAACGTCTGAACATTTATTTCCTTTTTTAATATCCATCTTCACTTTCCACATTATTATCCATTTGACAAATGAAGCTGGCAAAAAACAACAACCAAACCATTCCACTCTAATGCTGTTTTGGCTCAAAAGGTGCAGCGAATAGAGAAAGGCTGAGTTGGCAGTAGGACATGCACATCATACCATGGCCTTAACTACAATGTTTGTTTTCTAAAACGTTAAATTACTGGCATAACCATAGAAAAGACATTTATTTTTCTTTGGTGCTACCTATTTCTTTTTTTTTTTTTTTCCATCCAGGTCATCTGTAACTAATCATTAAGTTTGAACAGGAACCAATAGAAGGCACTTGGGGTTCTTTGCAGAAAATCAATTTGGATGTGTTTTACTGGTGTCAGGACCTCAGCAGAGCCTCCTGAAACAGTTACCTCTGGAAATGTAGCTTTTGAAATTGTCCCCAGTGACCAGCTTGTTCAACGGCAGAAACATGAAGTAAATGGGCACAAACCTCTCAATGAATAAAAATCCAATCTAAGGGCAAGACTGAACTTAATTATTTGCAGGGCCGCAGTCACTGCAGATCAGCTGTCTGTCATATGTCTTTCATTTTTGTGAAATCTATATTAAGACATCATGTGGTGCATTTAATGTCTGTTCGAATGAGTTTTGACTGTGGTTTGAGAGCCATGACTAAGTGGCACCACAATAGCTTGGATGACGATCAGTAGGTTTTGTATCCCAGTTTGCTGTTGTGGGTGTTCGTCTATGTGTGTTTGTGTTGATAAATACAGAATTTCTAAACTGAGCTGAGTGTGAGATTTGGAAGGCATGGGTGGGGTTGTGTGGTTTGCCACTGCACAACAATACTACTGAGACATGTTGACATGAGTATAAGATGTCAGAGGGAGTTTGCCGGGAGCCCCTGTCCATTACCATCTGGATGATAGGGGCTTAGAAATGAGACAGCTCTACTTCAATATTTCAATAACCTGGCACGGATGGTCCAACTTCGCCAGGAGGCAGACTGTTTAGCATAAAGCTGAAATGTCAGGCAAATGTCACCTAGAGCGCAACAGTGTGCAGTGGAGGAAGGGGGAGGAGGGTGCCAATGACTACCTTTTAACTGTGTGTGTGTGTGTGTGTGTGTGTGTGTGTGTGTGTGTGTGTGTGTGTGTTTAATAAAAGTGGGTGGTCTTGAATTGTGAAGACCAAATCTGTGTTTAAACTGGGCTTCCATCTTGTGACCTTGAGAGTTACTCTGTTGGACTGAATGTTATTTATTTGGACATCTTATACACACTCACAAATGACCATTAGGTGCTGCGTTTGATAAACAAACTGATTGGATTGCTTGTGTGAATGTGTGTGGTTTCTCTCCCTTGCTGTCCTCAAGGCCCCTCAAAATGGGCCCAATTTACCTCAAGGACATGGAAATGAGCGCACGCATTCACACTGCACACATGTGTTTGTGTGCACATGTATGGTATAAGCCTCGCTATACACATAACACACATAAACACACTCACATGTGCACGTGAACTTCCACACTGCACTTGCTGACCCAGTCTCAGTCTTATTCAATTCAGTCTTTACTCACTCATCAGAGCTCCCAGGATTGGTTAAGGTTTCAGGGTGTGCTTTAGGCCAATAGAAACCACACTGAGGGGAATAGAATATTGTTATTTGCATACTGCCCCAACAGTAACCCCAAAGCAGTAACTCTAGGATGAAGTCACATCACAGCTTAATCCAAAAACGTTGAATAAAACTTCTCTTGTGAGACTTGTACATTTTTTGTGTTTGTGATTATATTTCATTTTTTTACTTTTATATTTTGCTTTGTCCTTTTTTGAAGTCCATTTTTCTCTTCTAGGCGTATCTCAGGGAATCAGCTGAGGTATATCTCAGGCCAAGCTCTCCAGGGTCTCCACAACCTCAAAGTCCTGTAAGTAACCTCCTCCTCCCTTTCACCTATCCTACTCAGGTGGTTTAGTCCCCCAACCATGATGGGTTGTTCCACTCCAATCTGTCAGTGGGGGGGTTGGGATTGAGTTGTTCTCCTGCCTTGAATAAAACACACAGGCCACGCATCATTAACTGCAGTTAAAGTTTATGGGCTGGGGGAGCCCTGCCCTGCTTGCAGCTCCTTCATTCCTAAACAAGCCCCGTCTCAGTTGCAAGCATCCATGCGCGCGCACGCACGCACGCACGCACGCACGCACGCACGCACACACACACACACACACACACACACACACACACACACGCATACCCTCACAGGTGTAATCTAGGGACCTCCCAGTCACACCACCCACCAAGATTACAGCAAGTGACAAAAAAAATTCACTGAGGAACTTTATTCAAAGCAGTTCCCTTAACACCCCATTTCTTACACTGTGTTCATAGCCTTATGATCCATGGCCACCAACTGTTAGAGCTGCTGTGAAGTACTAAATCACAAAAAAGCGCAAACCAGCCATAAAAACCATAGTACCTTCTGACTTGTGAGTGCGGCATCTAATGAGTTGCAGCCATATTTCTAGTGGGTGCATGACAAGGATTTTAAGGAGGTTTTCATGAGCAACTGGCAACCGACTCAATTCCTTTTGGACCCTGGCTGAGAAACATTTAAGAAGCAATGCCACAGAATATAAACTTAGCTAGCAAACTGTGGCTTGTAATTTGAGGGAATCTGGGGAATTACCAGGCACACAAGTTGATCTTCTTTCACCTTGTGTTGTGAAACTCATTGAGACAGACTGAGTGGAACGGCCATGAATCCTAGGATATTATGTCATTACTGTGGAAGGACACACATATCTTAGATTAATACGATTCTGAAAGCATTCGTGCTTCACACTATAACACCGTATAGCTTTGGAGGGTCTCTGACCTCAGAGCAGCTGAGCTTTAGTTTCCTTTCCTAATATGTTAGTGAAAGGCAGGCCGTGTCAAACACAAACATACCGCTGACCTTGTGCAGGGTAACCGCAAGGTCCCTGCTGACTCTCAGGCAGACTGACACTCACACACTCACACACAGGAGGTTATGAACCAACAATGTAATGCAGCAAAGCTCCCTGTGGAGAATTTCTTTGAAACAGGAAAAGACTCAATTCAGTGTATTTATCATGGCATCATCATCCCAGTGGAAACGTTCCCCTGTTCCTCTCAAAACTTTTTTTTATTTTGCACTGAAGCTATTACTGTATCATAGAGGTTTATTGTGAAATACAATACACGGCAAATGTATGTGACACGTTAAGTTATATTAATTAATCTAGAAAAGTATGCTCTTTACCTCCCGAGACATCAAGAATACAAAGTATTCTCGCTTCAGGTACAGCTGAAGGAATATGATTTTTTTTTTAGGGCTGGATACCAAACTTAGATGCTTTTATGGCAAAGACAAAATTGGCTTTGCTGGTATCTATTGAAAAATGCCTGGCACATCATTTTGATGCGTTAAGGGGACATCTGTAAATTGTACCTACAGAAAACCACTTTGGTTACACTTGCCCCTCTAAAGTGCATGAAAACTACATATTTGTACCACAATGTGTAATGTAACTTTGTTTAAATTACACTAGATATTTTTTTTCTTTTTTTTTTAAATGGTATAAAATATTTTTAATCAGGAATCAGTATAGCAGTCAAGGTATCGGTACCAGTATCGGAAGTTTTTGAACAGCACCCAGCCCAACAATAGAGCCATCATTGTAATTTTATAATCACAAAGAAAAAAGACCCAGTTATTATATGATGTAAACATGATTGTAAGGTCAGATATGTCACTGTTGTTGTGACGAAAAGGCCTTGTACTTCCAGACTTGGACTGACAGACTATGGTGGCAGGATAAAAGCGTACTGGCGCAGCTGAGCGACACATTGGAGACTATATATGTATATATATATATATATATATATATATGCCTTGCGAGCTAATTTCAGTCGACTGGTCTCGATAAAAACTTTAAAGAAATAGTGAGAGAAAGATAGAGAAAGCAAGGGAGCACGAGGAAAGAGAGAGGACTATTGTTTGCTCCCCACTTCCTCTTCGTTTTTGCTCCATTCTTCTGAGAATGACATCAGCAGCCCACCCAAGGAGGTTCTCTTTCTCTTTTCCTCTACCCTTCACTCTCTGCTTCTCTTTCATTGGCCCTTTGCTTCTTGTGTCAGATTTCCTCACCATGGAATTATTTGTTCCCCCTGATGTGCACTCACACACACCACATGCCCTAAATAAACTGTAGACCTGATACCTATAACTGAACAATCTGCTTTTCAGGATGCTACAGAACAACCAGCTGGAGAGACTTCCTGATGATGCTCCATGGGACCTACCCAACCTCCTGTCCTTGTGAGTTTCCCTCTCACACACACATACACACTAATCATGCTACTCTACCTCATCCAGCAAGGAATGAAACATCCCCCGGCCACCCACACATCTCAGCTCCAACCGCAACGCAGGTATAGAGTACCACTGACAAATTACAGACCATAACCCAGCGCTGGCTGCAATGCTTCTGCGTTCAGTGCTGTGCTGCCTGACGGTAGGAGTCACAGCCTCATTGTGTCAGTGCAGTTCATGGGTAGCATCTGGAAGCCATGAGGGAACCAGCAGACACTGCAGGCCAGGGAGAGCATCTCCAATGAGCTGTGAAACAACCCCATTTTCCATCAATTCCCCCTCTCTTCCTCCTCCACTCCTACTCCTCGGTTCCTCTCCCACCACCCACACTGCTATCCCCCCGGCTAATGAGAGTGTTTGGTGGCTTAATTGTCTGATCTGTGGGGTCAGTGTGTGTGTGTGTGTGTGTGTCAGTGTGCACGTTTGGGCGGATGCATGTGAACCACCTCATCTATAATTCCTCACCCCTCACCCGTCTCTCCCAACTTTGTACCGCACACACACTCCACATATCTGCTTTCCAAATTAATAATTCTTTGTAAATATCCACAAAGCCATTTCCTTCATTACACAGACACACAAGCACACGTTTAAATTGCTGGAGCTGTAACATAGGAGGGGTGCGCACATGTAACTCCTCTACCACCTACAGCGTTTTCCTGTCTGGTAAAAAGCAGGCCTGCTCTCCCGCAATACAGCCTCAACACACACATCTGTACACACACACTGTACACAGAGGGCAGGCACTCCAGCTCAGGCTGTCCATGTGTGCGTATGTATTAACAATTTGCTGTCATGATGATGTCTGTCTGTCTTCAGCCTGTGTGTGTGTGTGTGTGTGTGTGTGTGTGTGTGTGTGTGTGTGCGTGCGTGCGTGCGTGCGTGTGTGTGTGAGAGAGAGAGAGCACAAGCACGTGTGTGTGTGGTCTTTCCATTATTTCAGATAGAGATTGTCTCAAGTAATGAAAAACACACACTCACACACAGAGCCAGTGTATAGAGACGCACCTTGTCATTATAGTAATGATAAGCTCAGCGGAGAAAGATTAGTGGAAAGGCTTTGGAGAGTGAAGCTTGTCGGCGCCTCTCACTGACATAAAACACACCAGGTAAAAAGAGAGAAAGAGGGCGACTGAGTCAGCACATGGATTTTAAATTGGTGTAAATGTATCAAGGCTTTCATCCAACACAAATCATGACTTAATCTCAGAAAGGAATCAGGGAAACTGATACTAGAAATTTGTCTCGCCATTTGGAACGGGATAATTACAACAAACGGTGTGAGTGCTGTTGCTTACTTCGGTGCCATCATAAGCAGACAGATGTGTTGTTTTGGGTCCCAACCCACAGGTTGACCAGGGTAATCACCACTGATGAGTTCCACACGCAGCTTTAAATCAGTGTAACCCTGCTTTTTAGAGATTTGACTCAATGGCACTGAAACGTGCTCCTTAAAGTTCACGTTGTATAAAACTTTGGCCATCTGGAGAATTGAACCAGGTCCCCAGGTCTCCTGGATCATTTAAAATATATTTCTCTTTCTGTCTCTACTTCTCACTCCGGTAATGGTACGTCAAACTTTGATGTGACGAACAGGAAATAGTCTGCTTTATTGGCTTCTGTGGAACATTCCTGGTTCTGTCTGGACCTTCTAGAGACCTGGCAGGTCCACCCAAAGGAGTAATTATTATTTTGCCCTGGAGAACAACTCAGAGAGTTGAAGGGCCTTCCGCAGCTTTCATCCTGTGTTTTGGGTCAGGGACAAACAATGTCCAGAGTTGGAGCACACAGGATGCAACAAGACGACATTTAGGACTATAAAAAAATGAGTGCTTCGGAAGTAGACACGATGAAAACGCCTTGAAGCTGTTTGTGTGTGTGCGTATGCACCTTCCCAAGTATTTACTTGTGTGCTGGCATTTGCATGTATGCTCTCTGTGTGCGAGCATCTGCCCGCGTATACAGTTGCTCTCCTGATGGAAAATTTCCCTGGGGAGAAAAGTCTCGAGTTCAGAGTTCAAGTTCAGATTTCACTTTGATGATGCTCTTTGTTTGGTGAAGCCTCACAGGGGTGAGGAGGGTGAGAAGGCGCTCTAGCGCGAGAATCAAAGAACCTCGGTGGAAGATTGATAAGGGAGGATGTTTGAAAGACGAATAAGAGTTAAGGACTGAGATGCAAAGGAGTTCGCTGCGGCTGGGAGTGCATCAGTGAAGATGGAAGAAACAAAATGCGAGTGTGCGATGGGCCAGAGGGAGGAAAAGGAGATTAATGAATGAGTGGGAAGGGCCAAAGAAAGAAGAATAGCAGGAGGAAGTGGTCTCAGCTTGTCAACTCTGCCCTGAGGGGATCATTCATCACTATCGACAGAGTGTATGCATGTGTGTATTTACGTCCACACTCGTTGCCTGTGGGTTTAGGGCAGCGAGGCAGAGAAGGGACAAAGGTTTGTTAGGTTTTGTATGGATAAAGAGATGAAAGTGCATGTGTTTGAGCATATGTGTGTGTGTGTGGTGTGTGTGTGTGTGTATGTGTGTGTGTGTCCACGGTCATAACTTAATTAGTTGAAAGAAGTTGTGTTTGTGTCTGAAGTGGTGGAGACGTCAGGGACTGATAGCGAGACTCCAATGGAAAGAATGATGGAGGGAGGAACAGCTGAAGCTGCATCTTTAACTGTTCCTCCTTTCTGTCTTTCCCTTTTTGCAGACAGTGATGCTAAAAACGTTTTACAAAACATAAATAAAACGAGGACGAATATAACAGACTACCACAATTGGTCCTACAATTTTACGTCGGTGTTTTTCTCATCCTACATTTCATACGTGTCTGTGCTGGTGAAGCTCAACATGGCTTATTTAGCATGGGAATAAATCACAATGAGGAACTTCTGAGAAGCTGCAGCAAAGATGAAAGAAGTAGAATAAAGGACATGTAATTCTCATAATAACCTTCCTGTAAGCCAAAGTGTCTTAATGCCATGACACACAACCAGTAATGAACACATATACGTGCACACAAGCAATACTAGACTCGGTGATTATCTCGCTTAAGCTCAGTTCCTCTCTCACTCCACAGGCGTCTTGACGCTAACCTTTTGTCTGACGTTCCGGCTGAGGCATTCAGAGGTGTTCGCTCTCTACGTCACCTGTGGTTGGACGACAACTCCCTCACAGAGATCCCAGTGACGGCCCTGGACTCGCTGCCTTCCCTGCAGGCCATGACGCTGGCTCTCAATCAGATCACACACATCCCAGATTACGCATTTACCAACCTTTCCGCCCTTGTCGTACTGTGAGTGACATCTTAATCTGTTTGTTAAAACTTTCCTGAGTGTGGCTTTTCAAATCTTCCCAGAGAAATGATTTGTTCCATTGACTTTGAACAGGGCGGTGATGTTTGCAGTGTGGAAAAGTTTTAGAGAAAGTAATATTTGGTTTGTTGAAAAATATCTCTGGCGTTTTTCCAGGCATCTCCATAACAACCACATCCATAGCATGGGCTCGAGATGTTTTGAAGGTTTACACAGTCTGGAGACACTGTGAGTATCTCTCTCTCTCTCTCTCTCACACACACACACACACACACACACACACACACACACACACACACACACACACACACACACACACACAGACAGACAGACTCACACATGCTTTCGGACAGTGGCTACAAGGCAAAATTATACATAGGAGTTTTTCACAATCTACACGTACACAAACTCACATGCACGGCCCCTGAAGTGATTTCATTTCATCGGCCTAAATGACTACCTCCTTGTTTCCCCAAACACTGATGAAGGCTTTGTGATGACAAAGTATCAGCAAGTATCAACATACATTTGGTATGGTAGTGTTTACAGCAATCACATTGCCTTAGAATAACCCGAAGATATTTGAAGAACTCCCTGAAATATAACCTCAAAGAGAGGAGCCATCAATTTACTCACTTTGTGTGCCTGAATACCACCTTGTTTTTTCATGGGTGTAAAAGTGGTTGGTGTTACTTGGAGGACTTGAAATGAATGTGTTTTTATAAATCATATGTAACGAGTGTGCCAAAGAATAATGAAAATGAAGTGTAGCACTAAATTGTAAAGTCATAATGATTAATGGCCTGGTAATTTCAGCAGGTGCTTCAACATTTCTCAAAACCACAACCAACAATAAACGACAGGAATGTGAAGATGAAAAGATCCTCTTGATTATTTTGAATTATCGTCAATAGATTCCTCTGTGTTTTGTATAAGTAATTGCTAAGCAGTGCTCAGGTCAAGTACAGCGCAGTGTGGCTACGGTAGAGTTTTTTGCGAGTACGTGCCGTAGCTTTGATAACGAGATCCTAGCCACACACCGACATGGAAACCGCAGAGAACTGACACGGTCTTATGAAAGCGGTGGGGAAAGAAAGCGAGAGAAATGGAGACCATTGCAACTGTGTCTCCTGCAAAAATTCATGGTGGTCTGATGAAAACACGATTTCTGGCATGCCGCTTAACAACCTGTTGAAGTGTAAAAAATTATGTGTTCCCTTTTATGAGCATGTGTGTGGGCACATGGAAGTGTGTGCAGATAGGCAAGTACCTCGGCCTGCGCAATCGCATGGCCAACTTTACACTCAACTTAAAAGCCATTGTGCATGCTGGGAAATGTGAGGGAACAGGGTGTAAGTCAGGGAAGCCGTGCTTAAGGGGATGAAAGGAAACTAGAGAATGTGAAAAAGAGGGATGCAGCTCTCTGGACCAGAATAGTGTGTGTTAAAGTGTTTGGGCCGTCAGTGGTGGGGAGAGACAGATGATTCAGCGGCATAAGATGACAGGTGTCATTGACGTGGGGATTGTGCTGGTATGAGGGGTTAATCTCTCAATAGCGGCCGTGCTTATGAGAAATATGAGAGATCATCTGCATCACCACCACCCTCCCCAACCCCGTGTGTGTGTTATAAAATCATTACTGCGAGGAGCCGTCTAGGGGCCTGCTGGAAAACGCAAAAGCATATGCAAACAAGACAGAACAGAGACAGACGGACAAACATTTCACAACGGCATCTCCCAAACATATACATACATGTCTCAAAGCACTTCATCAAAGGCATTTGGCTATTTGAATAGAATAAAAGTAAATCTAGTTGAGCAGGACTTGAAGATATCTTTTGATCTGGATGGCTGAAAATCTTCAAAGAAGGCACATATGTGCACAAGTGCCCTGGCATATATTTAAATATGGCAAAGTGCATACTTGTACACAAGCAGACACGGGTACACTATACTTTTCCCATGCGCATGCACGCACGCACGCACACACACACACATCTGCAGTACAGTGTGCAAACAAGAAATACAGAAAAACTCCTCGTCCTGCCACACTGCATCATGAACCGTCTCCGCTATAGCAACGGTTGTTTTGATCCAGTGTTTTCTGGGACACTAATGAGACAAAGACCTAAATAATCAGTTCAGAGCAGCAAAGGTCAAAGGTCACACCCAAACTTCACACTCCACAGCTGTCAGCCTCTCTGACCGGAGAGGAAATGGCCACATTCAATCAGACAGACATTCTCACACACAGAAACGTGGAATGCAACATTTGGATGAATTATGATTTCCATCGCGGGGACATAAAACCTCTGTCATGACTTGGACTTGATGTTTTAATGTATTATTTAATCATGACTATTTATCTTTCTGTTTCTCTTGCAGGGATTTAAACTACAACGATCTGCAGGAGTTCCCTGTGGCCATCAGGACACTGAGCAAACTTCAGGAACTGTGAGTGAATGCACGCGCATACACGAAAGCACACCTGCCCGACATGACTATCATGGTTGCGTTATCCCAAGTAATCCCGTTAAGTGATTTTAATGTGGCACTCGGATACAATCTCTCTCGCCCTAAGCAGGTGGTGGCTACACACCCACGCAGCCACTTGCCTGCACGTACACACAGATGCGCACGCACATACACACAAAGCAATGTTTTCCCTCTGCTTCAGCAGATGTTCCGCAGCGTGCATATGTGTCACAGATACAGCGTATGTGTGCGTGCTTACATCTCATGTATCCAAAAATGTTTTTCAGCTGTGCAGTGGCAGGTGCAACATGAGGACATATGACTTGCCTCTCGCTCGCAAACACACTCTGTCGCTCCTCCAAACATACACACACAAAATCAGAAACATATTGATAAGACTGTCTGACTAACGGTATGTTTTTATATTTGCAGGGGCTTCCATAACAACAATATCAAAGCCATCCCCGAGAGGGCCTTTGTGGGAAACCCTCAGCTCCAAACCATGTGAGCTGAATGCTTATCCTTAACGCTACATTCTGCACATATCACATCAACTCATAATTGAAATTTCATGTCAACATCATGTACAAGACAACTCATTTCCAAAAACAAATCATCTGCGTATGTCTGAATCATTTTCTCCTCCTTTTTCTTGCAGACATTTTTACGAGAACCCCATCCAGTTTGTGGGAAAATCCGCTTTCCAGTTCTTACCCAAGTTGCACACGCTGTAAGTATGCGGTCAGTAGAAACCATTCCAGTGACTTAGCCCAAACCCTGTTTAAATCATCCTCTGTCCCTTGCAGTGAGAGTTGAGTGGACATGTGTAATGGTCTACTGAATGATGTTGTGTTAGCGTATTGCTGTGCTGTGTGCTGATGTGGTAAGAGAGAGTGTGTTGTAAGAACATGTTGAATGGTGTGACTTATGATGTCTAGTGAGACAGCCAAAACAGCCGGTGTTGATGTTGGAGGAAGAGTTTGATGGCTGAAATGAGCTGTTAGACAAAGTCTGTGTACACGCGTGTGTGGGTGGGTGCATGTGTGCGTGCCTGTGTGCGCGTGTGTGTGTGTGTGTGTGTGCGTGCGTGCGTGTGTGCGTGCGTGTGTGCGTGCGTGCGTGTGTGCGTGTGTGTGTCTGTGAGGGAAAGAGAGAGGGAAAGAAAGAGGAAGACAGCGGTCTGATGCTTTTTTCCTTGTTTGACTGCAGTTCACTTAACGGGGCAACCCAGATTCGAGAGTTCCCTGATCTCAAAGGAACCACCAGCCTGGAAATTTTGTGAGTGTCTCCTTTATGCCCCCCCCCCCCGCCCCCCGCTTACCCCCAACCCACCACACACACACATACACACACACACCATGGTATTATTTCACTTAGTAAGGCCTCACTGTATGCAGTAACAAGAAATGTGAAAAGACACTGAGGTTGAGGAAAGAGAAACAATCCCAGGAATCGCCATACATGACAGGAGAAGAGTGAGGAGGGATGAGACTCAGCAGGAGAGACACACATACAGCCAGCTGAAAGAAAAAGCGAGAGAACATGTGTGTTTTAGGATTCTCGGAGAGACAGGGCATGAACAGGAGACTCACAGAAGGATAGGGAGGAGTAGGCTAGTTATGCCAGCTGGTGACAGGTTTGTTGAAACCTACACAGCTGCCTGTCTGACCATGTTAGACTCACAGGACTGTGGGGATCCTTTCGCTTGCTTGCACTCCGACAATGATCAGAGGATCCTCTTCTTCTCTACAGGACGCTGACTCGGGCCGGTCTCTCGGCTCTGCCTCTGGATCTCTGTGAGCAGCTGCCTCGGCTCAGAGTGCTGTGAGTACATACACAGAGTGGGGGGGGGAGAGTGAGAGGTAGAAATACTGATACACAAAAACTCAACTGTGGGGAGGTTTGCCCCCAAGCAATCACTCATATAATCGCTTCGCAATGAAATCCAATCACCCCCCCACCCCCGAAAAAAAATAAATAAATAAAAAATTGTCCTGCTGTATCGCCTTGCTTTCAGAGCCGGCTCCCAAATAATCCTGTCACCCCCATAATTTCCCACACTATAAATCCCCAGCTGGTCACTGTGTTTATGTGTGCTGTGTGTGAGTGTGTTTGTTTTGTGTACTGTTGTAGGGAACTATCTTACAACCAAATAGAGGATCTGCCCAGCTTTTACCACTGCTCTGCACTGCAAGAGATGTGAGTATTTTGACAGCCAAAACAATCAAACACACAAAGTATGAATCAGAATCAAAAATTTTCCCTGTTCACCTCTGGCCTTTTAGCATTGTAAGCCTATATATTTTTTTTTTCCTAACAGAGGGCTACAGCATAATCAAATCAGGAGGATAGAGTCAAGCATCTTCCAGCAGCTCACCTCTCTAAGATCACTGTGAGTCTAACTGTTCAATTATTTTTTTTATTCATTGTCTGGATCAGTGGTTCCCAACCTCTGGCTAAGGACCCCACCAAGGAATCACAAGATATATTAGGTTTCATTAACTGGATAGCTGGAAACTAAAACAAAACATAATTCTGCTCTACAAAATGTATTTATCTTTTTGCTTTTTTTGCTTGTGAAATAGCACATAGTTTAACCTCTTTGCGGCTCTGAAAATATTTAACTGAAACAAACTGTGGAGGGAAAATCACTCATAGCATGAGGAGTTGTCACACATTGACACTGGTTCATTTCAAGGAATTGTAAGCCAAGAAGGTTGGGAAGCATTAGTGAGGCTCAAACTGTGTAGACTTTTGACATCTTACTGACATCTAGTGGTGACATGCAACAGAGACCTACAAAAGTCAGCGTGTAATTGTCCAATTTGATTCTTTTTTCTGACAGTGATCTGAGCTGGAACATGATTGAGTGGATCCACCCAGATGCCTTTGCCTGGCTTCACTCTCTAATCAAACTGTGAGTAAACATAGACACCAAGACTCTTCTACATTTTGTCTGGTGCTTCAGCAGTGTCACTCCTCTCCCCCCAAAAAGCAATGCTGAATTTGTGTATCTTTAATTAAGGTTAAGCGGAGTGTCGGAGCCTTGGGCTTACACAAACACTTCATACTTGGCTGAGTGTGCCGCAGAAAATCTTTTATCTTTATGTAGAGAACATTAAACTGCATTTATTGTGTGGCCCGTAGTCTCATCTCAGGTCGTGCCAATACAAAATTGCTTCATTCTGTGTTTGCCTAGCTAAAGAAGCAGATACTTTACATCTGACAGGAAGTATTGTCTGGAGGGAAACATAATAGAGAGCCTTGTCTGAACAGTTTATAATATCTAACATGCAAAGCATTTTTGTTACCAAGGATGACCCTCAGCAATTTACCCAATACACCCAAGTAAAAACCCAGTTTTTAAACTTGAGCTTGGCCTGATCTGACACCCACCACTTTCTTTATCTCATAGGGACCTGTCTGACAACCATCTCAGCTCACTGCCAGTTGCAGGTTTGGGGGTTCTCACCCATCTCAAGCTGAGGGGGAACACAGAATTGTATGAGGCCTTCAGTCCTGATCACTTCCCCAACATGAGGTAACGTATAAATACACCCATCAGAATCAGTCAACTCTTTCGTAATTAATGTAGTCTCCAATATGAAGTTTTATATTTCGCTTTCTCAAAACAAACTGCTTTGAGACGGTAACATAAAGGATATACACCTGGCTCGTAACTGTTCCAGGTGTATATCCCGTGGCTGTAATGAACAATGCATCTCTTCCCATCCCTTAAATTATCCTTCCTCTCACAATTTTCTAATAATATCATCAATTTACCGAAAGTCTGACAATTGACTAATTACAGTGTATCCCTGCAAGCCATTTCTGAGTTGACTCTCTACAATGAGGAAACGTTTGTTAGCAGCAAGTTCATTCTTGTCACAAAGATCCGTGAAGGCCTGGAAAGGTGCGGTGAAGTAAAAGTGAAGAGTGAGTTTCAAAGACTTTGGCATGTGATCTAGTTGCAATGTCAGCATTACTGTAGAACATCATCCAAAACACAAGGGAGGCAGGGAACCGCTTCAAAAACATTATTCAGGTACAGCAAATGTCTGCACCAAAGGCATGATCCCGACTTCAAATGTATTCCAGTTTCTACTACATTTTCTCTAAAGATCAATTTCTGTATGTACTTAAAGAAGAGGTTAAAAAAAATATATTTTTTATTTTTGTGTGAACATTCTCTCTGTCTGCATGGGCCATTTTCACCATGTCTCTTCCTAATGTGCTTCCAGTTAAAGTAAAAATCCAGTCCTTATTACAGTTATTATTACAGTTTAAAAATAAAGGATCTTACAAAATTAAGTCTTTTTAGTACAAAATTCCCTTTTTCTTAAAACATAAACAGTCGATTTTGTCCCCATCACATTAAGACGAACCATTAAGAACAGAAGGAATTTGTACAAGCAAAAAGTGTTTCAATTTACAAACCGCCTGTTTCAAGACAGACTTGAAAAGACTCGTCAACCTATCCTTTAGGTGCTACAGAAACAAAAGCACCTGAAGTTGCTTTGAAACAGTCCAAGATTGAACTTAAAAGCCGTGTCGACAACGCTCACAACAAAAGGAGCATCATGTCTTACAGTTTTGTTACTACTTTCTTGTGTTTCATACCAACCAATAGTGTATTTTCCCGGTCTCTTATCCATGCCGTTCCCATTTGTTTGCTCCAGGGTGATAGAGATGCCTTATGCCTACCAGTGCTGCGTCTATGGCTCCTGTGAAAGCTACAAACCAGCCAGTCAGTGGGACACCGAGCAGAGCAGCACGAACGAAGACCTACGCAAGAGGACCGTGGCCATGTACCCCATCCATGCAGACACACACTGTAAGACAGCACACAACATCCGATATCTGTGGAAGCACATATACAGTATGCAACAAACATAGTGCACGCCTGTGTTGTAATCTGAACTCCATATGTCTGTGCTCAGTGTATCACTGAAACCACAGTTACCTGGCACCTGACACACACCTCGACTTCCATGTTGACCTGGCCATGCATTCCTCTGGCTGGCACACAATATAATCACAGATAAACCTCACAAATTAAGCTGAAATTAAAACATTAAAATCGAAAACATAAACATACAAAGGTAGAGATGAAAATAAGCAATTGCTCGGTCAACCAAAAGGTAAGAACAAAAGATGATTATACCGTGACATATTGCTGATGAAAATGTATTTAACTTGAATTGTTATAAAACATGTCATAATAATAAAATTTATAGCAAGCGCCATTTGTCTTCCACAAATATTTTTTTTCTGCTACTGCCAAGGAATGATAAATCACCTCACTTTATTATTATTACAAAAACTCCCCTCTGCTGATGGCACACGCTATCTACCATCCATATACTGTGTATTCACACGCAGCGTAAACAAGCCTGATAGTCCTTGTACAACAGTTTGATCCAAAGAATTAAACCTCTGAATTTGACCCTAACAATGCCTTCTTCCAGATGACCCAGATCTGGAGGAGTTCCAGCTAGAAATAGAAGAATCCAAACTACAGACCAGTGTCCAGTGCACGCCCACGCCAGGTAACGCATATTACACCTTTAGTGAGGTGGTAAGGGCATTCATTGCCACTTTGTTGATTTTCAGCAAATGAGTTGTGCGTTTGTTGTGTTTGCAGGTCCTTTCCGTCCCTGTGACTCTCTGCTGGGTAGCTGGCTGGTTCGTGTCGGCCTGTGGTCCATCTCCCTGGTTTCCCTGCTGGGGAACTCCATCCTGCTTCTGTCCCTCTTTGGCTCGCCCGGCTACTTGTCGCCACTTCGCTTCACTGTGGCTTGCATGGGTGCTACCAATCTGCTGACGGGTGTGTGCACATGCACCCTGTCCCTTGTGGACGCGCTCACGCTGGGAGAATTCGGCCACTACGGAGCCCGCTGGGAGGGGGGTCCTGGTTGTCAGGCGACGGGGTGGGTCTGGGTGTTTGCGTCTGAGGCGAGTGTGTTGCTGCTGACTCTTGCAGCAGTGCAGTGCGGCGTGAGCGTGACGTGCGCCCGCGCCTACGGGAAATCCCCATCCCTTAGGAGTGTGCGCACATGTGCACTTTTCTGCCTCACTCTTTCCCTCACACTGGCTTCTCTCCCGCTGGTTGGAGTCGGGGAGTATGGGTCCTCGCCTTTCTGCCTGCCCTCGCCTTTGCCGCCCCCTTCCTCTCGACCGCCATCCTCCCTGGGCTTTCCCTTAGCACTTATTATGATGAACACCCTGTGCTTGCTTATAGTCACAGGTTCATACATCCGCCTTTACTGGGAGTTACTAAGGGGGGAGTGTGAGGGCCTGTGGGACTGCGCTATGATTAAACACGTTGCCTGGTTAATATTCACCAATGGCCTCCTCTACGTACCGGTAGCTTTCCTCTCCCTTTGTTCCCTTCTGGGTCTCCTCTCTCTGGGCGAGGAGGTGCTAAAATCGGTCCTTCTGCTGCTGCAGCCCTTGCCCGCCTGCCTCAACCCTCTCCTCTTCCTCCTTTTCACACGAGACCACGCTCACTTTTTCTTCTGGCCTCGCCCCAAAGCACGTCCACAGCTACGCCGGGACCGCACCCTAGACTCACTAGTTTCTGTGGAGACAGAGAAGAGCTCTTGCTCCGATTCGTCAACACAGGTGTCACTGACTGATGCTGATGCCATGTACAGTGGGGGGTCATCTCCCCAACCCCACCTGGATCCAATCAGATTTTCCCATTGCTCCTCCACTTCCTCTGTTCCTCTCATCCCTTGCCAAATACCCACTCCCACTGCCAGAGATAGAGAAAGGGCGACAGAATGACGGCGCCTGAGCGACGATGAATGTCTCGAGAGTTTGGATCAAAAGGTGGATCACAACACCTGCCCTCTCTATCACGCTACCGTGGCTCCTTCTCTCATCTCTCACCCACGAGCCTCCAAGCTAGCTGTCTGAAAGCTGGGACATTATGGACTTTCAAGGACCATCATCATACTGCAGCAGCAAGACCACCTCTGGGTTATTCATATTTAAGGTCCTCAGAATGAGTCAAAACACAAACTGTTGAGGACTATAGAGAAGTTGATGAGAAAACAACAAAGAGCCTCTGAAAATGGAGGGTGGAACTAAAAGTTCCTTTCACAGAAAAGACTATTTAAGGAAATGCCATTACTGTTGAACTAAAGGACAATTTCAGACACTATCCAGTGGACTGTGTCAATCATGGACTTGGAACGACAAAGAGAAAAAGTTACAGGACATTTCAAAATAAAAGCTGTTAACTACACAGAAAAATCAAAGCATCAGACAAATCAGTGGTTTTAGCCGGGGGGGGAGGGGGATTTAGGTAGCATAAGTAGAATTTTACGTGTAAATGTTTATACTGAAATGTGATCATAAGAAGTGCAACTTACAAGTTTGCAACTTAGAAGATTGTTTGGTAATATTTTAAGTGGCGTTATTATTTGTTTTTAAATATACCTATTGCTAAAGTCTGTTTTAAAAAAGGGACTAATTGTCAGACACACCAGGCCATTTTACCAGTGTAAGCTAACATTTTTCATCCATAGACATTTCATTGTCAGATATACTACTCTACAACTGTGTAACACAATAGCTTTTATAAGAATGTTATGCTTTATGTAGCTGCAAAATGCAACAGGAAGTGGGCCACAAATATAGTTTTATATGGTTTACATGGTTTGGTCTCAAATATGCAACTCTGCCCAACAAGAGGCAAGCACTCATACAGACGTAATGGGATGTAGCTATCTTTCTACAGACTTTAGAGTAGGCTAGCGATGTGTACATACAATGTAACTACCTCTGAACTAGCATGGTATTGACTCACTACAGCCTTATGATGTTTGTCTCTCTTTTTATATACAGCAAATATATAATTTTATATATTAAGAAATAAATCCTTAGTTTGTAAAAAAAAAAAAAAAAAACAACAAAAAAAAACTTGTACTATTTAGGATGTACATACTTTGTATGCAACTGGTAAACATGTGTTTGAATAAAATCATCATCTTTATTCTGAATATATACATCAAGTATGCGGATTACTATGTTGAAACACGCATACAGCACAGTAAGTCAAGGCCTTGTATGTAAGACGTTGATAACATTAAACTTTAATATCAAAAGACTAATATAGACAGTACACATATAAAACTGCAGATCTGTATATTCATCTTTCCACTTTTGTAGATCATAAATGGAAGATGGTTAATTACTAAATGAAAACTATTTAAAAGTTGACAGGTGTATAAGGCTTAGTGCTTCATGAGATGAGATACATGTGGCTCTAATGAGGGAGGTGGAAACTACACACACGTTCTCTTCGCTGGCTCTTCTCCTTTCTGCTGTGCACCGAGCGCGTCTCTTTTTCGGGACGATGCTTTCTGGTCTGGAGTATTGTCCTCGTTGCCCTCTACAACTCCCTGAACAAAGACAGAGAGAAACTCTGTTGGCACAACATACCGGCACTTCTCCAGATTCTAAAAGTATGAAATGTGGAAGTCCCATTTAAATGTAACACACATGTTGCATTACTTTGTTGCAAGTGAGCGCTGAATTAGGAGACAAAATTCAAATCGAAGGAGCGCAGCACAACCTTGTGGGTCAAAAGAGCAACTGCACAGAACTATTACGATGACAGAAAGCATAGTGCTGTGGAGTAAGCCACAATAATCATGTCACAAACAAAGAATGATGCAGCCTTTCCTAGAAATCAGTGCACAGAAAATTAAAAAGCTTAAAGAAGAAAACTTACAGTGTTCTTCTGAACAGCATGTTCCTGTGTCCACTTCCTGGCCTTCTCCATGAAAAGGGGCTTGTTGTACTTGAATTCTGAAGACTACGTCAACAAAGTAAGCATCTTGTTACAGCAACTAGGGTGGCTTCTACAATAATTTACTGTTATATGCTACATCCTGTCTACTGACATTTTAATACTGCCAGGAGGCTGATTTTTTTTTTGTGACAAAGGTTCTAAGGTGTCTCAGACTATTATCTACACAAGTTATTCTGCCATTTAGCAAACATCTGGACTTCAAATAAAAAAAGTCACAATGGAAAGACTACTGAATTTTTTCCAAGTGCATATTTTAATCAACTTTAAGCATTTATTTTTCAGTCATTCTAAAGTTCCAAAAACTGTTTTTGATGAAGATCTATTGTCCCACATACATAATGGTATTACAAAATTCATTAAAAACAAACTAAACTGCCACAGTGTGATTGTGCATCTACGTTATGCAACTCAAACAGATAGATCTGTGAGGGAGAAAAGATGACATATGACTCACTATATCAGCCATAAGTGGGTCATCTGGATTGGGCTCAGCCATGAGCAGCTGAATGGAAGTGAGGACTGTGGAGATGTTTAGAGACGGCTTCCAGGCACCCTGAAATAAAATAAAAAGCAGGAAATATTAGATCTAATTTATGGAACCTTTTATATATCCTCATTTCTTTGGCCACAGACCCCCCAAAAAACAAAAACTAAAAAGGTTGTTTTGTGCTTGAACACAACCTTTGGGGGGAGTTTGAGAGCATCGTGGCAGATACGTCCTGAACTGTCAATGTTTGGGTGGTAGATTGGAGTCAAGAATCGTATATTGGGAGGCTCAAATGGGTACCTATGGGGGGGGAAAAAAAAATCACGTCAATTGTACTCAGGTGCAGTAAGGAGTCAGACTTGTATCTGGTAACTGGTAGAGAGAAAACCATCAATGTTAAACTTCAGCGAGAGGGTACCTCTCTGGAATCTTGACCTCCAAGGAGAAGAGTCCACCTTCATACGGAGTTCCTGTTCCACCCAAAATCTCTGCAAACAAGGGGGAAGAAGCAAAAAAAAAAAAGCCTTATTAAGAGACAAAACAGACATTTCATTTGTGATATGCTACATGCCGTATGTTCATGAGAATAAAACATGGTTGGCAGTGGTCTGATGTGATTAAATGTTTTTTGTTTGTTTGTTTTACATTACAACAACCAAATGGGGGGTTGCACAGTAGAACACTGTAATGCAGTAAAAAGTGGTAATGATTAAATTCTTTATAAAAAAAAAAATAAAAAAGGTTTGGTCCAAAATTAATTCTACAGTGCATGACAACAACCCAAAATACATAGCCAGGGTTATAGGGAAGTATCTTCAACGATAACAAGAACACAGAGTCTCGCAACAGGGAGTCTGGCCCCCACAGAGTATTCATTTTCTTAATAATAACAACTTCAGATAGAGTAAACTGTAATCTATGCAGTGTGTAATCTATGCGTACAGTATGGTAGCATTGCAAAGGACTGCAGTCCTTTTGGTAATAGTGATACAATCTGTTATTACCTGACGAGTAGACTTTGAATGTTTACTTAATTGCCTGTTCATTGCGTACAATTTGCTAAAACTGATACCAGTTCTGCAGGAAGTCTTACCTGTATGATTACAGGTTACAATGTTCAGTCTTTGCTCTAAAGAGGTGTTCATTTCACTGTATGATCACTTTGGAGGATGTGTTTGTGGAGCAGATGAACTGTATTTCATTATATGAACAGGTGCTTCTGTTATTTAGCCACATATCATTGATATAAATAGGATGGAAACAAATAATAATGAATAAAATAGTCTTCAAAGTAACCACAAAGTTGACTTAGCATCCTGAATGTGTAACATATTATGCACATAATGTATATATTATACATATCAGGTATTGCACAATTTACAATTCTGAAACAGGAATGTTTTTGATGATCTCCGTCATTCCGGTTAAGATTGAATCAATCACCGGTGGGACATCCTGATACTTTGATCGGGGGAAAAGTAGGTTGGTTGTTTTAAACCTAGTGACGTAATACTTACGAGCCCGGAGCTCGTCTATCCGTTCCTCCTCGGTCTGCCAGCACGTTATCCCGGGGGGAGGCTCGGTGCTCAGCATCTGAAGTTCACGCTTCAAACGAGAAGCTTTCTGCATTCTGCATAGCAGAGAAAGGACCACAGTGACTCGATTTGTGCTTCATGAAAAGTGATATTGGTGAAAACAGGTGCTTCTGGTCCCACGCTGTACACGTCATCGCTTTAGCGTTACATTCAAATGCTCCATGAGGCCCAAACTGGGGACGGACAGCAGCCTCGATATTGACAAGTTCTTCTGAAACAGATGCAAATCTTTCTCAACTCGCTTGTTGACACTTGTGTTTATTCTTACGATATATTTAATGGGTTACCTCGTTTAACGTTAGCTGCCTTCGTGTTGGACACAAACGCTACGGAGCTGACGGGTTTGTCTGCTAACATTAATCCAGTAACCGCCGTAAAGTTAAATTAAGATAGTTTACTGAATATTAAATCCCATTCACTTACTTTGTGCCAGCTGTCGTCCACTTTATAATAGCTGTCGAGTTTAAAATGCAACTTCACAACATCTCAAAACACATCGACGTGTTTTGGATTTCCCTCTTCCTACGTCATCAACACCGCCTGCATACGTCACTTCCTCTTCCTCTTCTTCTTCTTTGGTTCTAGTTTTTTTCGGAATCGCTGAAACACTAATCTCCATTCTCTAGTCTAAACCAAACACTTAGCAGCGTGAATCCATTTATTGAATCACAAACTCTTTTGGCTGAACCATAAACTATTTTCACCTAGTTAGACACAATTTGCAGATCTCATCGAGTCTTTTTGCAAAACTCAAAACACACTCACTCACTAAAGCATATTTTTCACTGTGATGCACTTGTGGTGCATAATGGTGACCACAGGTAGCAAAAGTTGAACACAATTAAAAGCAGAAGTGTCAGAGTTTAAACACAATGACTCGAAACTGATCACACTTGTTGCAAAAACCAATACAAATCAGGTCCCAGTGCACAGGTTGTTCATATCAACAAGAGGAAAAGTAGGAGGCGGTTTACGTGGAGGAAGAGGAGGTGGGGCAAGGAAGAGCAATTGCTTATGAAATATCTACTGTAATTATGTTCTTGTTCATGGAAAGACAGTGAGGGAAGCAGAACGCCAGCAGATTCTCTGTCCACCATAATCCAGAGATTTAGAGAAGAGAACAGGTCAAATTTGTTTCTGCCAAACATCCCTTTGCCAATATAAAGGAGACTGGGGGAAATGAAATGGATCACTGTTTGTGCGGTGCTGCATGAATGTTTTCATAACTGCACGTTCACCTTTTGTAGAATTTACAAGATTGCCGTGTGAGGGTGGAAAGACACCTGTGTTCTCCCAACAGTAAGATGACCTTAGAGTTGACATGGTCCTTCAAAACAACTCCATTAGACTGTGTGAAATACAACAGTTACTGTATTGAAATTTGGAGGGAATGAATAGTGTCAGCCTTTGCATCATTGACTGTGTCCTCCAACGGAACATCTTTTTATTTATATTTTGTTTTTGTCCTTTTCCAAAACTGTAAAAAAAAAAAATCAGAATCTGCAGAGTTATGAAATGTTTTCTAAAATATATAAAAATATAAAACCTCACAATCACAGCTGTAGGGAAGAATACACAAAATCTCATTTTAGGGCAGTGGCAAAGATTGCCTGAAAAGTAAGGTGTTTATGCTGTTTGTCTTCCATTCTGACATCAGTGAAGCCCGAGTCTTTCAGAGCTGCCATGTAGGCCTCTGGACGCCAGTTCTCTCCTGGCATCACTCGCTTTGCTGCCAAAGTGGCAACATGGGAAAGCCTCAGTGTGGTCACCATCAGGCCTCCTGGATGTGGTCAAAAGGGGGAACATGACATCTGATCAGTACAGCAGGGCTAAAAGATAAGTAGTGGCAGGCTTAAATTTGGATGACAAATCCATCTCACTGTTACAACATTATATCCTACCTGGTTTCATTACCCGGTGTATCTCTGTGGCTCCCTTCCTGAGGTCAGGCCAGAAGTAGTAGCAGTTACAATGAAAGACTTTATCCACAGTGTTGCCTCCCAGAGGCATTGCTGCTACATCGCAGTGGTGTAGGGTCACTTTGCCACCGACCAAAAGTTCCTTCATTCGTTCCTTTGCCATCTGTCAGAGAGGACAAAAATTAATAATCAAGAGTAACAAAAGTGAGTACTGTTCCTTTTTCGAACGCATTTTTGTTGCAGACTTGTTGCTTTTCAATTCTGAGCTTTTGTTTGCCTGTTTGCCAGTTGTTTCTTCTAATTTGTCCTAATTACATAAATTTATGCAGCGTGTGGCCAGTTTAGGTTGGTTAGGGCGGCTTGTTACAGCTACAAAAACGTTATGCTGTGTTCTTGGGCTTTGTATTTTTAAGACAGTCTTTGTAACACTTTGTAACAAACTCTAAATGTGCATATAATAAACAAACTTCAATTTGAGTGCTTTATTTTACTCCTCAAGCATTCGTACCTCACCTGATGCATGTAGTCTGAGTAATCCACCCCTATAAGCCTGCCTGTGGGCTCTGTGAGCAGTTTGGCTGCCGACTGCAGACCCAGACCGGGACCGTGACCCAGCTCCAGCACTGTGTCCCCAGGCTGGATCCCACACAGTTGCACAGCATTCTCCTCGAGGACCTGGTTGCGAACTGTGAACAGCTTGCTGACCAGCCAGCCTGCCACTGATCGTGTTGGGCGGCCCAACTGTTTCCCCACTTTTTCAGTCCACATCACTGGAGAAATACGTCAGAAAGACATGCGGGCACTTTTATAGAGTCGGCTAAAAGCTGGGTGACCCCTGTCAGTTTGGGGATGACAAGGATCAAAAAGTGAACATGTGATGAGAAAATGTTGGCGGCAACCCTGACTACGGCTTTTGTGTAATTGAAATTTAATGATTTTTACATTATGAAACAAAAATGAAATACTTAATTTACCGTATGACCAAAAAGCCTGGTAGAAGCGATTATGATTTTTTTTATTAGCCTACTATCACTAATCTATTATTATTTAATTGACAAGATGAAGGTGGCATTACGATGCGATAGCAGCAGCCTACTGGTATAGGCGTTTACATAAATAAAGTAAAGTAGGCCACGTTTTTTCTCCAGTTAGAGGGATCTTATTCTTAAAATAACTCCCGTAATATTCCAGCAGGTATGCTGACCATGTCGCAACACGTATTGCAGTAAACTTAATTCCCCACCAATGTGACTGTACCGTTGAGTGTTCTGTAGTGCTACTTGCCTGGATAAGATCTTCACTTACATTCTTATCAAGTCTATTTACTCTTACCCGCAATGGTCTGTTTGGTCTTCCTGGTAAGAGGAGGAGGAAGAGGAGCTCCGAGGAAAGGCTATTTATGTTTTATCGGCGCACGCGCGCCTTACTTTTGGTGGATTCACTCACTTTTTCACACTCCCACAGCTTTTTAATCGCTCACTTCCTGCAACTGTCCTTTCTTTTGTCCCAACGACAGTTCTTAAATAGTAAATGTGCTCTTCCGTTGCTTCCAATCGCCCTATTTTGCGCGCACACACGCACACACGCACACACACGCACACACACACACACACACACACACACACACACACCCCCTGCGAGGATTACGCTTCTTTCGTTTTCATTTCCCGGAAGGATCGAATGTGAAAATAGTTCGTATTTCTTCAAGAGAAATGTTCAAACTTCTGCATTAAAAATGGAGATCGGGGAGGTATGACCTGAAGTTTGTATCATTTATTGGACGAATTGTAAGTTTGCTTCGGAGGAAATCATCCTGTTTTTTGTGCAGTCGAAAATATAAAGGGCACTTCAATGGAGAGCATTTCCCCGTCACCTTTGATCAAGGTAAGTCGCTCCTCGGAGCAAAATCTTCAGCAGTTGTTTTAAAAAGCAAACAGAGGAGAAGCTACGATTTTAAAAATAAGTTTTGGGAAATTAGGATCTTTACATTTTGGGCCATTGCCAGTTGCTGTGGTTTAAGTTGCCTTTGCTCTTCATTGCTGTGTCAACACTGCCACAAACTGAAGTGTGTGTATGTGTGTTGTATGTGTGTGGATGTTTTGTAGCAAGAAAACAGAACAAATAGTCCTTCATCCATAATGCGTGTAGGGCAAGCCACCGTTCCTCCCAGCCTGCAGCACTCCCAGGTTCCTCTGGTCAGTCCTCCCAGTCCAGAGGACCTGTGGCATCTACCTGGACGGTTAAGTGAGTCACATTCTCTCCTCTGTTTGACTTATGTTTCGTGCAGTTTCCACCACAAATAACATGCAGCAATACAGATGCAGCCCTCAATACGACCTCATATATGTTTAAGCAACAGATCTTAATGTAGCCTATGTGTTTTCCTAGGAATAAACCCCTCTCTTTGGGACAAGGATGACGTTGCCCACTGGCTTCACTGGGCTCAGAGGGAGTACTCACTGCGGCGGCCAGAGAAGGGACACTTTGAGATGAACGGCAGAGCCCTGTGCCTTCTCACGAAAGAAGATTTCAGACTCCGCTGCCCCAGCTCAGGTAGAATTGAGTGTGTGAAATGAGCATGCTGACTGGTTTAGTGTCTCTTTTTTCATATGCGTCGTTCGTTTTCGACAGGTGATGTTCTGTATGAGATCCTTCAGTGTGTGAAACAACAAAGGAGGAGTGTTGTCTGTAACCAGCCGAATACATCTCCCTTTGTGACAACTGGACACAGTCAGGATCCGGTCAGCTGCCAAACACCCACTCACACTGTCAAAGAGCCACAGACTGTCACCGTCAATGATATCCCAGGTCAGTAACATCAAGGAGTAAATTTTTTAACATATGCTGCTTTATTGGTCTGTTGACACATCTAGGGAAATAAATTTGTTTCTGACTAAAGCAACTTATTTGTATAGCACCTCTCAAGGATAGATGTAGCTCACATTACTTTACATAAGGCAAAAAACTGCATTAGAAAATCATATAAAAATTCAATGAAAGGGAACCAAAAATAAAACAATCAAATAAGATAAAAAAATTTTTTTTGAAATAATAACATTCAACAAATCCAAGAAAAAAAAAAAAAGAAGATTCAAAGAAATAAAAGTGCAGCAGAGAAACCAATCAATCAAAGGCAAAGGAGAGCTGCAAGTTTTAGTTTAGATTTGAAAGAGACAGATGTCAGAGCACTTTGAACATCATCTGGTTCAGTCTGTGTGCTGAATAATAGCCAAAAGCAACTTCACTCTATTTGGTTCTGATTTGAGGCCCGATCACTTCGTTGGCTTTCATTTGTTTTTAGCACAATAGAAATGTATTCAGACCCTATGTTGTTAAGTACAGATCATCTGCAATACTTGAAAATCTATTTCATAAAAAAATGGAAGCCACTGTAGAGATTAGCATACGAGAAATGTGTACAGTTGTTCTGATTCTTGTTGGAACTTTTTGAGCAGTACTCTGAAGGTTCCTCAGTTTTCTTTTTGGGGAGACCAGACAATAGACTGTAACAACAGTCCACTCTGCATGAAAACATGAAAGAGTATCTCTCGAAATAATAATAAAAAAAAACAGCAGAGGAAAAATTTTAAATGATACAGATTTAGACAGACACCTTTAGAAATATACCAGCCTAGCAGTATCTGCAACAAACTACATACATTACCACACATATATTGTACATCATGCACCGTGTTGTGCTACATAGTGCACAGCCCTACAAGGAGCACACACATACACTACATAGAGTGTCCACACTTAGTTAATTATTAGTTACATATTAAATAAAATATCCTGGTTAGACTGTGGATGTGAATACTTCCTGATCAGCCACAAGTCCAAACACAACATGCAGGAATGTGCTCTCCTTCTTTTTTTTTTTTTTTTTTTTAATTTTTTTTTATTGTATTAGTATGGACGTCCATCAACCTCTTATCCCAAAATTTATAAGCCACATATTTTTCTTTTCCTATAGTTTTCTTCACAGGAGAAGTGACGTGGTGGTATGGATGTTGTGGAATCTCACCACACTACATAACATGTTTGTGATGTTGGGGAGTTTAGATGATTAGAATGCATCATTTGAATGTGCTATGTTTTGTGAAAAGTTCATTCATTTGTTCATTCATTACAACGACATACATTGGTTAAATGTGTAGTAGCAAAAAGCACAACATTGCAGTAAATAGAAATAATGAAGTACAATAACCATACAACTGAGCCATGGTACACTAAAAACATGCACATTACTCTTATGTCTCTTCCTTAAAGAAAGTTACTTTCCATTATAGAAAGTGAGATGTTTGCTAGTGAGTTGTGTTTTCCTGGATACTAGTGATCTTACAACTCCAGAGTCAGAACAATGACTTTGTTCTGTGCCCTCAAAGCAAGTCGTAAAATTGCCTCAGGTTAAACATTACATTACCCTTTTGTAAACCTGTTTATATAAAATGTTGAGGCTGCCCTAAAAGTACTTTTGCTTTCAGTTTAGCATTTTGTATTTCCTCAAATTTCTTTCTCACAGTTTCCTCTGCCTTCACCACTGTAGTTTCACTAGTTGTCATGACCACAGTGGGCTGCCAGCCAGAGCCCAATTCACCCTGCACAGATAGCCCCAATTTTTACACTTACTCTGCCCCACTCACTCTTAAAAGTGGGTATAACAAACGGCTATAATAGAAAGACAGTGTCCTGCAGTTTTAATTATTTTATTTTTTATTATTCTATTCTTTGTTGCTTTCTGTATCTTTCTTTCTGTCTCTTCTAGATGGATCAGCAGCTGCCTCACCCCGAACAGAGAGAATCAACCAGGAGCCTCTCAACCTGTGCAGTCGAGAGAAGCCAAGGAATCCACTGCACAAAGCCAACGGTCACATCCCAGGTATTGTTACATACATCTTCTACCAGATTTGCTACTTACACAGAAACTAAAGAAAAACAAATGCCTTTTCAACAGACCCAACCATAACATATACATAGTTAAAGTCTACTTCCTTGCAACTAGAATTTGAAGTCCAACTTTCAAATAACCACTCTTAATGTAGACCTGGTTTTGGTATCTGAAAATAAATATTTGCATCTCTTTGGCGGTCCTCTGTTTTACTTTGGTTTTGTTTGTGAGGCAAAGATCAACACAAACTAAAAAAAAAAAATCATAAAGCAATAAACTCAAAGTGGCTCTTAGATACAACTAGTCAGCCATATAGTCATTATATTTTCTTGTTACCTGAAACATATTGCTCAAAGGAACTTTAGAGCCAAGCTTACAAATGCACGTGCTTAAATATAACCATGGCTTTGAGATGGGGTTATATTTAAAAAAGATTATAACAATTAATCCTTTGCATTATGACTTCTGCATAAAGCCTTAAATACCTACATCTGATGAAGTTTTGTCAACATGTGTGTTATTGCTGTACTCTTCATGGCCAGAGTGCAGACTGCTGTGGGACTACGTATATCAGTTGCTGTGTGATGATCGTTACCAAGAATACATTCGCTGGGAAGACCAGGACAGCCTGGTATTTAGGGTGGTCGACCCAAATGGACTGGCTCGTCTCTGGGGAAACCACAAGGTAAGTTCCCACATCTGTGTGTTTTATCTGATGGGGAAAATGAACACGCAGGACAAAGGAGAAATCAGCAAAACCAGAGGACATGGGAGCATATTTAGTCACGTATCATTTCTCTTTTCACAGAATCGGAACAATATGACCTATGAGAAAATGTCCCGTGCTTTGCGGCACTACTACAAGCTCAACATCATCAAAAAAGAGCGAGGACAAAAACTCCTCTTCAGGTTTGTTCATTTCTCTGTGTCATTCACTTCTGTCTTCACCACACAACAACATGCATATTCATTTCTGCTTTTCTCAGGTTTCTGAAACTCCCACAAGACATCAGGAAACAGCAGGTTGACGCTGCCGGGACCCCGCAGCACACTCCACCTCAAGATGGGGACTATCCAGACACAAGTCCCATAAATGAGTTCAGTCAGGACCATTTTGAGGTTTCTCCTGATCGGGTTTCACCACAGCCTCTTCCAATGGGTGCTCCTGTGAGATAGAAAAAAAAAAAAAACATATCAAAATGTTCTAGGTACTGCAATACCAACAGAATGATTAGGAGATTGTGGTGTATTAATCTTGTGGTTTCAGCTGCCAAAAATAATGCCTGTACAGGTTGAACAAAGTGCACTATAAGATGAATTGTTAGAAAAACTTTTCATGGAGCTTTTTATTTTGCTGTGAATCAATGTATGTATAACTGTGATCTGGGTGAACACTAACATTAAGGGACAAGGAAAACTGTGAAAGAAAGAAGGCATACATTTTCAACCAGATAAATAATCATCAGAACTTAAATTTTTTTGGGGCATTCTCAACATAATCGCAAAACAGACGATGGGACTTATTCTCATAAACTAGACAAATATTGAAGGTTGTTTGTGTTCACACAAAAAACATTTGTATTGCAGTTTGAATTCCAGTTTTTGCAAGCAGTCATTTTACAAATAATTAGCATTATCGCCTTGCTTTGTAAAATAAATATATTATATGACACAGAAAACACGTGCATCCAATTGTACTTTTTATTTGAACATGCTAACATGTAAACACAATCAATTTGGTATCCCTCTCTACCTAAATTTGATAATGCATTAATGTGTAAAGTTTATTTGAACAGTGCAATATTCAAATTATTTCATATAACATGTACTCTAATATTATTTTGATGAAATCTACCCTTTCTTTGCACAAACAATCAAAAAGACAACAAAAGAAGAAAGTACACACATTCAGTGCTCACTCTTGAAATGAAGTGTCAAAGCTGTACCTGCAGGGGGTGCTGTGGTAGCATGGTAACCTTTGTATGTACACGACAAGATGTTTACCAGCTGACCATAATAAACCTCTTTTATACATCATTAATTAGGAACCTGCACACTTAATTACAGACTGTGTGTTTGTCATATTAGGTTCAATTATATTTGTAAGACATCTCCTTGATTGTCTGCGTATCATATGATACAAAAAATTTCCCCTTGGCAGTAGTGGAGGACTTTGTAGAGTGGGCGGGAAGAAATTACCTGCTCCTGAACATGGCCAAGACCAGAGAGATGGTGGTCGACTTCAGGAGGAAGACGACGGCTCCACAACCGCTGAGAGTTCTGGGAGAGGAGGTGGACATGGTTGAGGAGTACAAGTACCTGGGTGTGTCCATCGACAACAGACTGAACTGGAAGACCAACATCAACGCTGTCTACAAAAAGGGGATGAGTCGACTCTTTTTCTTGAGGAAACTTCAATCCTTCAATGTGTGCAGCAAGATGTTGGAGATGTTCTACCAGTCTGTTGTGTCTATTGTACTTCGCTGTGGTCTGCTGGGGGAGCAGCATTGGAGCCGGTGACACCAACAGATTTAACAAACTGGTTAAGAAGGCTGGCTCCATCATCGGCTACAATCTGGATAGTCTGGAAAAGGTGGTGGAGAGGAGGATGCTGAACAAACTATTATCCATATTGGATAATCCTGACCACCCTCTCCACCACCTGCTGCAGGGACAGTGGAGCACTTTCTCCAAAAGATTCCTCTAGCTCCGCCGTCACAAGGACAGATACAGGAGATCATTCCTGCCGACCGCAATTAGACTGTACAATAACTCACCTCTGGCAAAATACATCACATAACAATAATACTGTTGACTGTGTTTCTTGGTTGTTTGTATATAATATATATAGATATATACTGTACTGTATATACTGTGCATTTTATATTTATATTTTATATTTTTACTGCTATTTTACTGCTATTTTATTGCTTTTCTATTGTTCTATTATTATCTTATTGCTTCTGTATGCTGCTGTAGCGAAAAAAATTTCCCCTCGGGGATTAATAAAGTAACTACCTAACCTACCTAACCTAACCTAACCTAACCTAATAAAGTATCTATCTATCTATCTATCTATCTATCTATCTATCTATCTATCTATCTATCTATCTATCTATCTATCTATCTATCTATCTATCTATCTATCTATCTATCTATACAAGGGAAAGTGTATTAATGTAGAAGAACTATTTGTATTTTGTTTTAGTAAAAAAAAAAGAAGGCCATCAGAGCCTGTTGAAGATAACGATGTTTCCATGTCTGATTCCTCGATGAGGTAATTGGGGAGAAAAGATCTATTGAAACTATTAGGATGTGTAATTCAGTGTTTCATTAGTCACCCTCATAATTTGTCCATTGCTGACTTCAGAAACAGTCAAAAAGCCATTTAGAGTGCTATATCACATGGGTATGACCAATACAGTTTAACACACATAGTACACACAAGTAAATTAGACTTGAGATAATTCATAAAATGGAACATTTGTGTTTTGAAGTGTCTCAAAGTTTTTGTGCCACATAATGGGATACAATAAAAAAAACTAACAAACATACCTGTCATTTTAAATAGACGCTCTTTGCTTTACACATGTTTATGAATCAGTGTGAATAAAGGGACTGGCATCATTTTGCAACATTTAATTCTCTCTGTTGTTGTTCTTTTTCTCTGTGGACTCTGGAACAAGCCTGAGAGTCAAAACAAAGACGCCATTCATTTCCATCGGACCGACGGTTGGTACATCGCAGAATTCTAGATACTATCAATTTTTGGTATTTTTACACTTGAAATATCTCTTTCTCTCATGCCCACATCTTGCCCTATATTTGACAATACAGAAAGTGTCTCAGGAGCCATTATGCTATAATCAAGCTGGAGGGATAAAAGATCTGTTATATCTAACAGGACTTATAAATCAATGATTTATTTGTCACACTCATATTTTCTTTGTAATTATCCTAAGAACTTGAGGCCTTTAGTTGGCCTTCCAATAGTCCACTTTAAGAAACAAACAAGAAGCCATTGAGGTTATTATATATTACATCACATGAGCATGACCAATATGGTATGTCTAATTGTGATGCACTTAAAAACACGGAATGTGAGACCCTCATCCAGTTTTCACTGGATCGTTCGTCTGAGCCTGCCTTAACTTGGTATACTTTTGAAAATATTTTTTTGCCACAGCTTTAATGCTATTTACCATTTAAAGATCAAACAGATCATTGAACACTTTTTGAAAATGGCCCCCGGTGTTTCCAGTTGTCCCTACATTGAACCTCCTCAGTCTATCTCCTTCTCTGGATCTGGATTTCTGGTCACATACCAGTTAGGAGTTGCCCAGTCTTTCCTGAATTATTCACCCGCGATACTGCGCTCTGCACCATGTGTCCTTGGAGCTTCTGCTGGATCTCTGGTAGCAGCTGCTGTGGTCTGTGAAATGAACCTGAGTAAGTGACTCTATCATTTAACCTAAATTTACTTTTGTTGGTTTCACTTATCCTTTCTGACTCTAAGTTCTCTATTTTGCAGTCGCCATTCTGGATGAGATATTACACTTTATTAAACAGATGGAAGCCATTACACTGGGACCACTTAACCCCTCAATCAATGTCTTCCACTGGTTGGAGTCTGTTTTACAAAAACATGTTCCTTCTAATGCGCACCAACTGGCCAGTGGTCGCCTTGCTGTTGCAATGACCCGGCTGAGTGATGGCGAGCACATTGTGGTATCTGAGTTCCAGTCCAAAGAAGATGTAGTGCAGGTATTTTTGCATCACTGCTTCTACTGGTTGATTCCTCTGTAAGACTGAGCAATGTACTTTGTATGCATCCTCATTACTAACAACTGTTGCATGTTGTTTTCAGGCTCTGCTCTGCAGCTGCTATGTGCCTTGGTACTGTGGTTTTCTGCCTCCATCCTTCAAAGGAGTTGTGAGTATTTGGTGGCCTTATCACAAACTTACTTGATTCAGGCAACTTGTTTGGTTGTGTAGCAATATATGTCATCTTATCTGACAGCGTTATTTGGATGGCGGTTTCAGCGGCATGCAGCCTGTATTCTCCAATTGTACACTGACGGTGTCTCCATTCTCGGGAGAGACTGACATCTGCCCTGCTGATACACCCAGCATGTGGGACATGGTAGTAAGTGGGAGCACTCTCAAGGGCAACGTGGCCAACAGCTTCAGGATCATCAATGCTCTTTACCCAAGAGCTTTTGAGGTCAGCCCCCTGCTGCCAAACTGTCCTTATCTAGATTTGTGTTCTCATGCTATTGTGGTGTAATGGTAGCTGCCTAAGTGGGTAAAACAAAAGTTAATATCATTTAATATTTTGAGAAATATAACACTGTATATATGTAAATAAAACTTGAGTTGATTAAGAAAGTCATTTTTTATTTTGAAGAGTATTTAATAGTATTTGTGCAACATAACATGATACAATAACCAATAAATATACTAATCAATCTTTATCATTTACTGTCCAATACCTGTCCAACAATTACATCTACACCTAATTTAGTCATTTCATAACATTTAATTCTGTTTGTGCTGTTCTTCTTCTCTTCAGACTCTGGAAAAAGCATTTCACAGTGGCTACAAAGACGCCACTGATTTCCTTCTGAGCAACGGTGGGTTTGTTGCAGAAACCAAAACACTTTAAATTTTTGTTATACATGAACTTAATGTGAACTAAAAAAAAGTTTCTCCTTAATGTCTTTCCCTCATGTGCAGATCTCACTCCATATTTGCTCAGTAACACAGTGTCCCAAGGGCCACTCAGCTACAACCAAATAAATGCACGGAGTCATCAGGAAGCCCCCATAGAGAAAAAGGAGATGAAGGTGGAAAAGGAGACCACCACAAGGACATCTTTTACAGACAACAGATCCATGCAGATGCAAGGCAAATCTGCTGAGGAGGAACCCACTCGAAATCAACCAGTTAAAGAACCTTTTCCTCATTTCGACGTTGTCAGGAATGGTATGGGTGGCACACACAAACACGCACAGATGCAAATACTAAACAGTTTTTTCATAGTCTTCTCTACTTTCTTTATATTTATAGATCTAAATTTCAGAAACAAATCATTGAGATTACAGTAAGACTTTGCAAAAACTCTCTTTGCTCACATTTATATCTTTCAGTCCTGCTGGGAAATGTGATGACTTGTCTGAACATATTTGGACTTCCTGCGAGAATCTTGTCCATCCTACTCCTGTCTCTAATGCTGTCGTATTATGCCGTTCTCCAGACAAGGCAGAGGTAATAAATACATGCACCGAACACAAATAAATAAATACACTGAAAACAACACAGACAGGCCAAGAGAAATAAGAAAGAAGAAGAGCTTTGCTTAGAAGATCAACGCTAGAGTATGTACGTTTATTATGCAGATTAAACCAACAGCTTATCAGTTTATCAAAACAAAATAAGAAAACCCACTGACTAGCGCCTCTTTAGCTCCCTATTTAGCAGTAAATTCCTGAGGTTAAGAAAAAACATAATGCTTTAATTGAGTCTAAAAAGATTTAGAGTTATTGCTATCACCAGCGTTTTTCCCACTGTTTTTAATCTGTATGCAGCACTAGACTCACTGGCTGCAGTTTCTTGTCTCATACTTTTTCATTTTTTAGAGCATGATTGCCCTCAACTCACCTAAATCTCAGCAGAAAATAGAACAAATAAGCCTACGATTATTTCCCAAATCATCAAAATTTCCCTGACCGAACCAATCCACACCACATTTAACTTTGGCAAGTCTTTCAACTTTGGTATTTTTTCTGTTATTTGAAACATTATGTTATATGGTTAGAGATATGGTATTCTAAGTCCGTGGTAACAGAGACACTAATAAGTATGTTATTGTATGCTATATATATATATATATATATATAAAAGTATAAGTATATGTTTATTGAAATGTTGTGTTTTAGTGCATCTTTTCTGTTTCCCTCAGACTGGAGCTGTGGTTCAAGCAGTTGCCTGAGATTTTTTTCTGGACTTGGCACAGCCTGAGAATTTTTAACCTTTTTTTTTTCAACATATATTTCTGTAGCCTCAGGAGGAACACAACGAACCGGTACGATGACATCCTTAGATGAATTATTTCTGTATGGTGCTTTGAGGATCACTACTTTCCTATTTTCCTACACATTTTGTAATTAAGTTCAACCTGTTCATACTCATTTCAATCTGATGTGTTTGGACTGGACTTGACTCGTCTCTGTTTTTTAGGCTTATGCCCATGATCCTGCTGTGGCAGTGGCTGAAAGTTCAGGCAAAGTATGAGGTTCCACAAAAGAAAATGTGCACACCACCTTGTGATGACCTTTCTTTCCATTCAAACGATGTCAGGTGTGGTAATCTGCAAAAACAACTAATGTCTCCATCTCCGGATTACAAGAAAACGAGAGCTTACCAAGCAGAAATGTGAACACTGTGGCTTTTGTCTCGATGGTCACATGCATTTTCTGAAACAAAGCTGTTTTAAGTGACATTTTCATTGAACACACTGAAAAGTCTTGCAAAGACTATTCAAAGGGGGCTTAATTTTATGTAAGTTAGTACAAATGTATCTATTTTTTCCACACTTATTTAACTGTATTACTGTATCAGTGGATTGCAGACCTCCACTAAAGCCTATTCTACATGTAAAGTTTCTTTTACAGTCAAAATTGTACTGCATGTATGATAAAATAGTTAAAGAATAGTTATGAATGCAACCGGACAGACAGAAAAGTAAAATTAGCAAGTGAAACTAGACCTATAAAAATAACTGGTGTTTAGTCTAAAGATGGCAAAAATCATTCATATTGAAAGCTTGATGTTTTGTGCTACTGGATAATTGGGCCTCTAAAATAAAAAAAATTTGATCAGTGGTTCAACACAACATCTTGATGTATTTAACGCCTTACTTAAGATGCTGAGTAATTATATGCCGAGTCCTGATATTATTTGAAATCTTTAAAATTATTTTATATCATGCCCAAAGAACAGAATAACACACAGTACTTTATTGTAATACATTAATCAGATGTTTTGTAGTTTGCAGTGATTGCTGTTACCAAAACAAAAAGTGGCTGCTGACAGAAGTGTGGATGCCAGTGGTTCCTCAGCTGACTTGTGAATAGATAGAAAACAACTATCATGCATGCATCCATTTTTTTAAATTTTTTAAAAAAATTTTTTTTACACTAATCAGGTAGCCAGAGTTTTAGTGGAACATTCTTGACAAAAACTTAGCTGCGTGTAATTTTTTCTACCGTGTCCCTAATTTCCTTTTCACAGGAAAGTGACAACTAGTCCTGTGATGTGTTATTTCAACACTGCACTCTTTCACTTCTGCTCCCTCTCAGTGCAATCAGTTGATTCCTCACTATGACTGTGCACTAATTCACTGGTGAGCCTCACTGTCCTCTGGCATTTCCTTATTTCCATTTTAGAAGTAGCTGCCAAAAGATGTAGGAATTCTGACAAATAACTCCAATGCATATGACACTTTTGAAATCAATGTACTTTTGGAATCGTGATTGTGACTGCGAATCAATAAATAGTGCTGCTCTTATGTCGTTTTGTGTAGTGCATTTTTATTATAGTATAAAAGCATTGATTACCTTCTAGCCTATGCTAGCTGTTACTGTTTAAATTTGAGAAACATGACAGTAGTGTAAAGAATCTATGTATTTACTTAAGTACAATTTCGAGGTACTTATACTTTGCATGAGTATTCTAATTTGATGTTACTTTATACTTCTACACCACTCCATTTCAGAGGGAAATATTGTACGACACATTGTTAAAGATTAAACCAGGGATTTCAAACCTATTTGTCTTGTGACATCTTACAGAAAACAGTGTGTAGTCCGGGTCACATTTCAAATGCCTATGAGTTGTTAGCAGCTCCACAAAATAAATACTTTTTTCCTCTTCTGACTTAATTTCAACAATGTTCAAATGATCCAATAGCTCACCAAAAAATTAAAGATCAGAGAAAAAAAACTCCAAAAGCTGACATTTGTGAATCAGAACTGTCCCAGTAACCATCTGACGACCCCTCAGATTCATCAACTGCCCCTGTTTACAAAACTGGATATAAAGTAGTTCGAACAAGCCTCAGTTGCAGCAGTTACAACTGCAATATTTTTTCAGTCATTCCACACAACCCATGTTGGCCAACAAACAGAAGGGTTGACCATGATATTAGTTTGATCATAAAAGTCTGATCAAATACATAAGGCATTATCAGCAGCCCAAAAGAGTACTGACCTTGAAGCTGTCACCTGTGATATAGCAGCTCTTAATACAAGGGAAGTGTTTAGATAATTTAAACAACAGTGATACTGTTTCTTCCCATATCATTTTTACAAACTCATTTTCCCTTTCCTGTATTTTGTGCTTGTAATGGATGAACTGATTTTAGGATGAAAACACAGATTTTTTTTTTGGACAGATTGTTATTCATGTTGTACCCACAAGTTTTAAAACTCACCAAAGGCTATGAGGCCTTTTAGATGAAGAATCTTAGTTTAAAAAAAAAACAAAACAATGTTAATTTAAATTACATTTTTGTGTAGTATGCTGTACCTGCTGTCTCCAGTTAGTGCAGTATACATTTCAGATTTATAAAATGTGGAATACTGACATTGAAAAACATTTATTTTACAAAAGCAACAATTTATTTGAGATTATGAGGAATTCCAACACCTCATGTTGAACCCACCAGGGTTTATAATCCTAGTGTGTTCACTGTTCCTGGATGGGTAAAATGCAGAGGTCAAATTCCTGTTTGTACCCGAGTGTAGCCTAACACACACAAATAAAGTGTTTCTTCTTCTTTATTGAAAAGAGAATAGTTCATCTATTGACTACAGTCCCACTACAGGTACACATTTTCAAAGTATTTTTAAGCCTTTTTATAATTCCATAACAGACAGCACAGAGGTGACAAAACGAAACTGCTAGACTGTGCCTACACAGGCTTTTACCAGGGATGTAGCTGTTCACTGTCAATTTCTTCACCCCCGATTTACACCACACACTCACTTGAACAGCTCTTCCACCTTTCACACTTGTGTCTGAATACTAACATGTGTTGGCGCAGACCTGGAACAGATGATTTTGATCTCCGTTCCCTATGTCCTTTTTTTGTTGTTACAGATGGCCTGTTACCTGCAGAGAAATGGTCTTATATAATGAGTGTGGATGGATCATAAGGATAACACACACATCTGCTGCTGTTCTACATCAGCCAATGATCCAGCCAGTCAGCCGGCAACCAGATGGCTTTGTAAATACAGAGCTGAGACACATGGTGGTGTCTGTTTTACTGAAACTCGGATTCATACAATCAGGACATGCAGAAAAAGATGTGTTTATTAAAAAAAACACATGTAAATGAAAGCTCCTTTCCTCCTGACTATCAAAAGCCTTCAAATTTTGATTCGACAAAATGATGCAGCACAGACTGCTCTCTATATCTCTTTAGGGACAAAACCTCTAAAAGTGCATAACCTTTTCACCAATCTGTCTGGCAACACAGTGAATATTTGTAATGGCAGATGGACAATCTTTTTTTTTGTGGTTTCAGATAAAAAGGAATGGCTTGTTTTGCGTGAAAGAGAGCAGAGGAGAACAGATAAGGGGGTTGGCGGTTTTCTTATCAATGGTGTCATTGCGGAACTGCTCCTTGAGATGATGGAAATGGGCTGTGGCACACACTGCCTGACAAACTGAGATTGTCTCCATCTCTGTCATGCTCTTAAACCCCACCCACATATAAATGAATAAAATATAAGGTTAAAGCAAAACTAACCAACAAAAACAAGAAAAAAAAAATTCTCCCACGGTAAGATTTGATATTGTGTGTCTGTGTGTGAGAGTTTATATCTGAATGGCAATCAGTTCAAAATTAATGAAACACAATAAAAAAGAAGAAACGTTTTTAAAAATTTTTTTTCACAAAATGATAAAGCAGCAAGACGGAGGACTGCTTGTTCCTTTGGATGAATGCAGCTCATTTTACAGCACTTTCACAAGTTAAGAAGGAAAACTGATTCACTGAAGAAAAAGCAGAAATGCTTCTGTACAGAGGGTGAGGCATGTAGTCTTTGAAGTCATTGAGTCTCACCCCAAATGACCACAGTGAGAGAATGTCTCGTGAAGGTGTTCTGGTAGAACATTATCTTATAATGAGTGTGAATGCTGCTGCTGCAGCAGTAGATAGTAGTTTGAATCTGCTGCAGTATGCAGTATATTACTCTGGCGCTGCCATGCAGGTACAACGACCCGGGCGACCACACAGCTGAAGCAAGTTTACCAATTACCTCCACTCTGCTTCCTCTGTCTTGTCACTGTCATGCCATGGAGACTTAACCAACCCCAAACAATAACTATTCCTCAGCAGAATAGCGTGTGATATATCCTTTGCGACAACATTTTGACTGTTAAGAGTGCTTTCAGTTTTGTTTTTGTTTTTTTCTTTTACCAATCCCCTGTTACTTTTTGGAAAATATAGATTTTTTTGTTTTTCTATTTTTCAAACCTTCGGTGCTGTAAATTCAATTGAAGCATCTCTATAAATTATGTTGAGCTACATACACAATGAAGACTCTTTACACTTGAGTTTTACAGGAATTGACCCTGGAGCAGGGAACAGCAGCTTTAGAGTTTCTTCACATCAGTTTGTCACTTCAGGCAAGCTCTAGTAAGCTTCTGGCCTGCTCTTGAAGCATTCACACTGCATTTTCTTCAGGAAATGCACATTATGGTATTTTGTTTTCTTCAGTTTGTCATATAATTTGTTGTTGATTGAGACTGGTTCAAAGTCATTATTGCAACTTCATATCACAAAAATGTTTGGTTGCTGGTCTCCATCATGCCCATTCTAGTGTGTTTCTGTACAAATGGTGACTGATTTACACTTGAGAGAGGGTTCAAGGTATTAGAGATTGTTTTGTGTCCAGCAGGGGCAAAGTCCTTGTAGTGTTTGTGTTTTCTTTCTCCTGCTTTTTTGTCTCTTTTCCATCTCCTGTGTTTCAGGGGCTGTATTCATTATGCCTGCTATACAAAGAGCTGCTTCTTGGGGAAAAATTCTTAGAATTATGATGCTATCTATAAATTTCTTGTTAAAGTCAAGACTAGTAAAGTAGTGAAGTAAAGATAGAACCATCATAGCCCCAAAAACTGTTGTGAGGAGGACTTTTAGGAGGTTTAAGGATTTCTTAACAGGAGAAAATGGTGTAAAGACAAAGACGTACATGAAATATTCCTCAAATGTTGAATGACAGTAAATTCATGCTACAGATTAGACCTTGCAGTGGTGATGTTTGTGGTCTATTTCATCAAAAACTTGCTCACATATCAATCAATGCAATAACACAAAATCACAGCACAAAGGTATTTGACAACTGAAAAAAATGCAACAGGACAGCAGTGATGACTCAGATCTGTCGCAACTTTCTACCAGTTGAGCGAATTACAGCTCCTTCACAGCCATTCTTCTGGATGTCACGGCCCATTTTCTGCCCATTATCACAAAGAGGCTGTTTTCACGTGAGAATATCAATCTGGATTCATGTTTCCTGGCATGATCGGATCAAAAGATGTCTTGAGTGACCACTTGTGTTCAGATCTCACTTCCCTGCTCTTTATGCAAATGAACAAGTTCTACGCCACAGAAGTATACAAGTAAATAGGCACAAGAACATGAACAGAGAAGAGTTTAAGGAACAGGCATTTAACAAAACAGACGCTCACTGTTCCTCATTTTCATGCTTTGTCATTTAGAAATATACAACAAATTTCATGTTTGTAAATGTCTGTACACTCGAGTTTGTAAGTCTAATTCACAGCCTGAAACCTGAGGGCCTAAATTGGTTGTGTCTGATTAATTAATATGTTCCAGCGTGTCTCCACTGATGTGGATTAGTGAACTGCGTAAGGGGGCGCTGTCTGATCTGTGTTGGAAACTACACAAAATAAACAAAAAGAAAAGAAAAAGATAAACCTAAAACTATGGTGAAACGAGCGTCTCGTTTAGCCTGTGTTTTAATTTACTAATAAGCTGCTTCATAGCTGTGAGTTTGCAATAGATATCTTTCACTTTCTGTACAGTTTAACTCTGCTTGGCAGAATCACACTGGAGATAAAAATAAAAATACCAAAAAGAGCGGGCAAAGATCTTCAGGGGAACAGCTGAGTGGAGGAAAATAAACCTCCAAAACTAACGAACCTGACGGTAACACGTGAAAGCTCCAGGTCAGATACAAACACAGGAATGTGGAGATGCATTTATTTTAATTTATTCAGAGGATGTCAGCTGCATAGGCTGTCTTCCAATGTGGCCACAGGGCAAAGAGAATGTGACCACATGCGTCTCAGACCACCCCCGAATGTGGCCTGGGCAGATCGGATCTCAATGTGTCATGGGTGTGAGTACACCCGGTCCTTTGCTGGCCACTTGTGATCTGATCACACCAGGATGCATTGATGCAAGCTGCAAACAGGAAAAAGAGTGCATCTTTGATCCACTGGTCACCTTTTAAAGGAATGTATCACCCAACAACAACACAAGATCAACCACACCTCCTCACTAGCTGGTCCAGGCCAGTCCACCATAAGTGAGTCTGATCAGTTCTTAATAGGCACCAAGTGTAGTTCATTTAGGCTCCTTTAGAAAACCCTCAGATCAGTTAGACATTTCATCCCTGTAATGATTTGATTTGAGCTGCGTTTGTGCATTGTTGTGTGCAATGAGGTTCTTTAAAAAAAAAAAAAAAAAAAAAAAAAAAAATTGATTTAAAGATTGACAGATTGTTTTAATGTTGTAGGCCAGGTTTTCAGTAGACTGCCACTGACACCCTGGGTTTTTATGACAGATTCAGAGGGGACTGCCTGTTCCTGCCCCAAGTGAGAGCTGATTTATTTTGTTTTATTGAGATCATAGTCTATTGAACCTCTTTTTTAAAATAACTATGTAGTGATTTTTGGTGATTGTTTTTCTTTTGCAGTTCTGACTGCAGTTTTGACGTGGTTTTTATCTTTAAGTATTTTTGTATGGTAAGAGTTCCAAAGTTTATTTTTTCTTATTTTTTAATGAAAGTGTTTTTAATTTTCTATCCCCTTTCTGTGTTCTAGAAAGGGTGGTTGTTTCAGTCCAGGGCCTATAGCAAGTGTTATTTGGTCTGTTTTCACTTTGCACATTATTTTTTTTGGTGTAATCATGTCTCTGTGTGCGTGTGCAACTTTACCACGCCTTTTCATTGTTGCCTAGAGTGGGTTCTCCCCCTACATTATCCTGACTTGGTTGACAGCTAAGAAATGTTTAACAGGTTAGTGAATGGGGCTTCAGGAATCAGTGAGATGATTGGGCTTCACCTGTGAAGTTCTAGTTATGCTTATTGATTAGTTGCCTCAGACTCCAGTCTGGCCAATCAGGGCCCTCAATTAAAAAAAAAAAACAACAAAAACAAAAACATACCTTAGATTTCCAATAAATAAAGTATTTGAATGACTTTTACTTTCATTTCCTGTGATAAGTGCATTGTTTTGGGCAAGCCTGATTAAAAAGAAGGTATGTGGTGAGACGATTTAGGACACGGGTAAGTTGGAGTAAAAAAATGGAAGCTGAAAACCAGACTGAAATATCGCAACAGCTTTTAACCCCCATAAATTTGTACAGAAAACGGTCAAATTCAATTGTCGGGTTAATATTGCAGTTTTAAAGACACGCCCATAGGTGGCGCTGAGCGCCTGAAACAATAGTCAGTAGCCTACTCGGGGGGTCAAAGGGGAAAAATACGAGGGCGACAGAAACACGGAAGGAAAACGAGCAGGGACGCTGCTAACCGCGCATAGACGCAAAGAAGTTACTTTACTGCTTAAAAGTTGATGTAGAAGTTATTGAAGACGGAAGTGGCGTGTTTCGGGGTTTTATTGTTCACACGAAGATCGCGGAGGATCGGAATTTGAAGGTTAATCTGGCGAGTAAATGCTTTTTTCTTTGCTCGCTTAAACTGAACGTAGCTTGGCTTTGCCTTCAGTACGAGCGCTAAAGGTTTTGCGGAAATGTTTGTCACGTGATATTTTTTATTCATTGTTGCTGATGACATTTTTTTTTTTGTTGTTTTTTTTTGGCGAGCATTTAAATTAGAAATGAGAGCGTGAAATGGGAGACTGCGAAAGAACTGAAAGCTCTGCGTGCATGCGTGCGTGCGTGTGTGTATGTGTGTGTGTGTGTGTGTATATATATATATATATATATAGAGAGAGAGAGAGGCTGGACATTAATTCAAATTTGAACTGTACCTGCAGGTTGGTTTTGTTGCACGATTGCTGCTGCTGCTGCCGCCTGTGGAGGACCAGAGGAGCCAGATTCTCCGCTTGGATTACAGATAAACTCTCACAGAAATACACAGTTGACTGGACAAAACGTTTTGACTTTACTGAGCTGCACTAAACTTCTTCAAGGGGAAAAAAAAACAAAAAAAACAGACAACCTTGCACGTGAAGAGGGAATTAACGTCGACTAATTAAAATACATTGAACTCGGAATGTAACACGACCCAAATATTAAGAGACTGAACAGTAGACAATTTAATTTCAGTTTATTTTGGATTGGCATCCGAGTTTAAGCATTGAATGAAAGGGGCAATTTGAAGTTATATGTTTTTATTTAAGGGGTCTTTATATTTTCATTTATTTAGACAATCCAAGTGAAACATCTGAAAAGGTTATTTTATTTTTATCTTGTGGGGGATTCATGAATTTTCAATTTTATTTTTTTTCATATGTCTTTCTTGTTATCCTTCTGACATAGATGGGTAGATTACCATTACATTTGGTTCAAACACTCACAGGAGGAAACCAATCACATCATTTTTCCTGTAGCTCCATCAGCAGGTGAATTTGATAATTTGTTATTTATTAAGAAAAATCTACTAAATTATTCTCATCATCTTCCGATGTTCTCTTCACTTAGTGCTAATTTGCCACTGTTATGCAATTTACAAAACTAAGATGGTGAGGATGGTAAATATTACATTTACTTAACATCAGTATATCAACTGGAGAATAATTCTTCGTCTTTAGATGCCAGGGAGGTATGCTAGTACCACGCTTTGTCTTGTCTTGAAGATGGGTAATCTGGGGGATCTGCAAGGGATAATTTAGATTAATTCAGTTCACTCAATCAACAGACCTAAACAGATGTTGTCAGGTTTCCACTAGGGAGAACTCGCGTGGTTTAATGACAGTCTGTTTGTGTGTGGCTGCCTCTGTGTTGCAACAGAGCGATAAACAGCAACAGATTGATAGGTTTTTTTTGGGTTTCTAATCTTTTCTTCCGTCTCTTCCAGCGTTGTATAAATTTAGATCAGTTTTTTTTATATTGAGAAGAGCTATTTTCCGATGCCTCGCGCTAAGGAGTGTCTGTTCGTGGTAAAACAGGCTGGCAGCGCTCCATTTGTCTTGGTTGTGACTGTTTCACCCTTTGCGTCTCTCCTCAGTTGACATTTTTATGAATCTAATCATGCTTTTAATTCAGGTTTTTCCTCGTGGGTGTGTGTGTGTGTGTGTGTGTGTGTGAGAGAGAGAGTGTGTGTGTGAGAGACACTTACAGGTTCCATATTAAAATCGTTTTAACTTTCATAGTCAAAATCTTTTTTTTTTTCTTTTATTTTACAATGTATGCAATTGTTTATATTCGCGAGCAGAACATTTTCTGATCATATCTGTTTATTGCATCAAAACAAATTAAGTTATTTAACCACTCAAAATCTGTATCAACCCTGTTGAGACTTATCACAAAGAAGAATCCAATGAAACATAACCTTTTCTGGGTATAGCTGTTTCTCAGTAAGAAAAATACAAGAATTGTATCAATAATGACTCATCAATGTTTGTCCAATCTCTGGTGCAAAGAGCACAGCTAGTCATCTGTAGTCTAGTGTGCCCTTGTGTGTGAAATATAAATAAAAAGAGAATGAATCTCATTATTAGTTGCAATGAAACACAGTTTTGTTCTGAATTAGTCTCACAAGAAGATGGTTTAACCACCACTGCTATGGTATCCTCTCATGACTGTCAGATAAGGGAGGAAACTGTTCCCGTGCACAGTTGAGATGATTGTATCCATTCTATTTTTTTACTTTAAATCTTTTTTACCCAGGGTGAAAAGTTTCGCAAAGAGGAAACTTTGTTGTTTTCACACCTGCTTGCCTCCCACCCGTTCTCAGACGATCCAGTGGTGTTTTTTGGGTTGGGTTCCACTTGCAGATGTATTCTGTTGGTCCTTTAAGTGCCCCCTGCCACTTCTCAGTCACAACTTTGTATTTAATACTTTGACTCAAGCCATATATGAGCCATTACGAGTAACTAAATATTCATACTGAGCCTTTCAATGTACTTTTAGTTTTAATAAATCTATGTTGCAGCTGGGAATAGGGCTGCACGATCAGTCGTAATTAAAACACTAACGATTCATACCTCTATGCGTTCTCATTTATATATCTCATTTTCAGCAGAGCTATAAGCTGCGAACAAAACAAGCGCTCCTATTTACGCTCTCAACAAATACCAACTTTGCATTACACCTTGTGATGCAGCGCAGTGGAAAACAGTGTCATACCAAAAAGTGACCGTCTGCCATCCGTAAGAGCGTGTGCAGCCTGTTGAAGCTGTATTGCCCAGTTATATATGTCTGGAGCTGCTTTTATCTGGATCAAATGGTTATAACATGCAAATACAGGTAACTTTATGTCTGTGATGACAGCAACAGTGGGTTTTTGTGAAACTGTAAGGCTTCTTTTCACTGAATAATTACCATGGTAGCAGAAGAAGTGTTTGCAATATAGTGTAATCAGGGTTGCATTATAGCTGCAGAAGAACAACAGAGCTACTGGTACATCATTATGGTCATTTAATTATAACTCTGAATGGGCTATAATTTAGATTGGCTGTGATACGGTGGTGCCACAGGAACGGGGCCAATAGCCGCCCCCGGTCTCCCCATCTTGCAAAAGAAGAGAGGACAGATTTATTTGTAAAGCATGCCAGATTATATACAATCTTTCACATATAACCCTCATGAATAAAATCAAAGCATCTGGAGGCTGAGACAACCTTCCAGTCAACTGGGAGGAGCCGGAATCATTTTTTGGTAGGGGATGAACTGCATTCAATCAATTTTTGGTCTATTTTTGCTATAGAGATTTATAAACTAGTAAAAAGGATTGAATTGGTTATAATCTAGGACCCAGAGCAGGTCAAATAATGCAGAGTCGTAAGGAGAATTCGGAAAAAGATTACTTCGTCATTGTATTTGTAACCCACCTGCAAATCCTGTCAATAACAGTCTTAACTTTTTACGTTGAAAAAAAAAAAAGGATACAGCATACCAAATACACATAAACATTATAAACAATACTATCATATTGTCTGTAATGTATGCCGCATTACACTGTATTGCAAACACCTTTTTGGCCACAATTGTGAAAATTTGGTTAAAAGAAGCCTTACAGTTTCACCAAGATATTTCTTTGCTATTGTCATGAACACAGTTACCTGTATTTGCACGTTATTACCGTTTGACCCAGACAAAAGCAGCTGGAGACATATGTAAACTGGGGGAAACGGCTGCGTGCGCTCCCTCGGACAGCAATCAGTTTCTGACAGGCAATCACTTTTTGGTATGACACCGCCTGGAAGGACAACAGACAGTGAGGGCGACGGAGAGACACTAGAAAAAAAAACAAGGTCGCGTAAGGAATAGACGAGACTGAAGTTCTTTTTATATTCGGTGTCAGGTTTGCATTTAAATTGAAAAAAACAAAACTTTCCGTGCTGCTCCTGTAATCAGGCACTATCATAAACACTTCAATACACTTGAAAAAAAAAAATTGTGACCGAGAATCACAATTTCTGTTTTTTGTTCTTAAATCGGGCGACCCTAACTGGGAGTGTGAGAATACACCTATCAGACCAGGAATATCCCATTAGCAAAGTGGGAGGTTTTAGAGAGCTACGAGAAGTGGGCCGAAGTCAACTTGACATGGCAGTGTTGTGGCTATTTCACCTTATTTCCTGTTGAAATAAGCGAGACTTGGTTTGCCTAGTTAACCTTTTTTCTAGCTGTGTTGAATGTTAAAAACGGCAGTACATCAAAATGTGTACGACTGTAGTGTTGAAATAATGTTCAATAATTGACCTCCTGAGCACCATTTTGCACCTGTGTTGGTGTATATGGATGATGACAAGTTGTTTGTCTCTTTTCTGTATTCTGACAGCAGCACTAATAGAGCAGATTTCCTGAGGGCAGCCACATTGCCTGTTTGTACTCCTCGTGAACATTATGAACCTTGGAAGTGGAACATTTTCAAACAGGAACTTTCCTCATCTCCCTGAACGCACGATTTATTTCAGTATAATGCTCTTTTTCAGATGAGGTGATTTAATGTTTCATGTTTGACAGTCATTCATCTCATTAAATAAGAGGTCCATTAACATCGGGAATATATTTTTACTTGTTTCAACTATAGTCTATCTGAATCGATCAATATCACTTTAATTCCGTTGCTGTTTGATCATCCTTCATGGTAGAACTTTCGGAGCCAGGCAGTCATTGTGACCAAAGATATGCAAATAATTATAATAATACAATTACGTAAAATAAGGCAATTTATTGTCATGGCATCGTGGATGAATTGCACTTTGAGTGCAGTATTAAATGTATTTCTTTCTACTCTTTGCTTTTCACACTGAAAACACTAAATTCAAACCAAAGCTGTGAAGACTTGGTAGAAGAAGAAGTATTTATAAAACAAAACTTTTTTGGGGGGGGTATTTTTCTCAATAGGCCATTTAAATCTATCCTGGTATTTCCCCTATGACGGAACCCTATTATCACCAGACACGTTTAATTATAGATGATCACACACGCACACAGCATGACGCTCAGAGGAGGGAGGCCCCAGCTGGAACAGAAATAAACAGTTTGCCAGTTCTTTCCTCTGTGTCACACAAACTGTCTCCAACCCACGCTTATTTTGCCCTCCACGGTCTTCTGTCATCTCACTTGCTCCCCATATATCTCCCTCAGTTGTGGAACTTTCCATCAAAGCATCTCGTTAATGATGGAGTAGTCTCATGCATCTTTAAGCACTTGACAGGGATCTTCCACTGTGCAGTCTCAGCCCGTTGATCACACAAACTCACACACTTTTTTTTTTTTTTTTTTTGAAAGGCAACAGGGTAGCGAGTTCAATTCCTTGTGAATGATATAAAAAAAAAAAAAAAAAAAAAAAAGAACCAAAAAGAGAATTTACTTTGACTTATATTGTCGGTAGGCTGTATAAGCAACAGCACACCATTTTTGGCCATTATCTGCCTTTATGTAATGTTTAAATGTGTGAAAGTCTACATTTTTGTGTGGTACTTCCTGTACATGTGGGCCTTTTTGGGAGGCCAAACAGTTTAAACTCATGTCTCCCAGCAGATTAACTTCACATACTGCGTGCAAAAGATAACACTTCTTCCGTCACCTCCACAGACATGATCATAAGTGTTTAGACAAAAAAAATTTGAAACCTGGAACCGTCCTGGGCCAATCACACTAAATGTTTGCACGTGCACCGGTGTATATTGATACCCGTGGCTCTAAATCTTTGTTTAAATGTTTAAATTCCAATCTTTTCTTTATTTTCTTTATTATATATATGTGTATATAAAAAAAAATTAAAAAATAAAATAAAATAAAAAAAAAAAAAATATATATATATATATGTGTGTGTGTGTGTGTGTGTATATATATATATATGTGTGTGTAGCTCGGTGGAGTATTTATGAAAAAAGATGAATAGTCCCTTTAAAGTTAAGTAAAAGACAAACCTCAGATCCAGGTAAGGTAAGGGCGATGGAGATTATGTTGCCTACAACAGATAAAATTATAGTCAGGTTATAAAGATCATTATAGAAGAGATACTTTGGGGAATAGTTTTAGGGGGGGACCATTATGTCTTTGTAAAATGCCAAAATTTACAATATACTTTTTGGTTTTCCCAGATTTAGAATATGTTTATGAATTTGTAATTGCAGATATAACTCAATATATTGTACACGATTTGTTTATATCAGAAATACTGAAAGTATCTAGAAGTATTTGTTACCGAGTTTGGGTAATCCCTTGGATTACATTACCAATTGCAATTTTGATGAGGTATCTAGTAGGGATCGACCGATTATTGGCATGGCCGATTATCGGAGCCGATATTTAGCATTTTTCTGATTATCGGTATCGGTGTTTTTTTTTTCTTCTTTTATTCAATCGCCGATAAAAATATATATTTATAAAAAAAAAAAAGGCGCTGCTTGGGCTGTGATGCCGCGTCTTTTCAGTCTGTAGTCACCACTCAGTGTTGAGCAATGTCCCGCCCACAACTTTATGTGATTGGTTGCATCTCATGAGTAATAGCCAATCAACGATGGGAATTTCTCTGCTACAGAAGAAGCGCACTTCGTTTCAGTGGCAGAAGTCTTCAGCCCAGAGGACTGTGTTTCTAAGGTAAGACAGTAGACACGGCAGAAGTAAAAAAAAAAAAAAAAAACCACAGTCCTCTATGCTTAGGTTGCAAAAACATCACAATCATGTCTTATTTGCTTTCTCTTTTTTTAATTTGTTTTATTTTTTATTTTATTTAATTTTTTTATTTATAGTTTAACGACACACGTGTTTCATAAAAGTACGTCTCACACCGGAGCGACTCGTTATCCCGTGTTTCCCCCACCACTGTGTGGGGAGAGCAGCCCTGCAAACGGGTCGCTCATGCACTTTTCTGTCACTTAAAGTCGCGCTTATTTCTGTGCCGCTGCTCTTCTGTTTGCTCTCTGTGTATCATGAAGGGCGGAGCTGTCACACACGCACTCTCACACACACACACACACACACACACACGCGCACACACACACACACACACACAGCAGAACAGAGAGGAGACAATATAAAGCCCAAATTGCAATATACCTTAATAATATTACGTAGTGGCAGCATTTTTTTTTTTTTTTAAATTTAAAGTAATTTGAATTAAGTTTTGTGTTAGACTGTTATTCAAAATTTTGACAAAGATTTTAATTTTTACTGCAAATGTATATCGGTTTCACATATCGGTTTATCGGTGTCCTTGATTACCAATAATCTGTATCGTCCCTGAAGAAGCCATATCGGTCGATCTCTAGTATCTAGTGACTGTAATGGAATACAATTTTAGTGATCCACCCAACCTTGCCAAGGATAAGGTCGGATTGACTGGATTGTATTTAAAACTCCTCACTGCCATGAGAATATGGGACACACAAATACATGTGTCCACACACACACACACACACACACACACACACACACACACACACACACACACACACACACACACATACATATTCTCAATGAATAAACGGAAGGATTAGTGGGATTTACTCCTGGCAGATTTGATGGCTGATATTGTGATTTAGCATTTTTGGATGAGTATGTCCTTTTCAAATTCGACTTTGAATCCATGTTAAATAATAAGGCTCAACTGTGTGTTTAGTGAAAATACAGCTGTTATTAGAAGCTTAGAAACCTCAAATATCCTCATAGATAAACATCCTGTGAAGGAAAGAAGATCCTGTTGAAACAGTAAGGATTAAATAAACCGTTGAGTAGTCTGACATTTATGAATGCATAACGATGAAGGCCATAAAAGCCATTTTTTATGAGGGTAAAGGATAAAGATGAGTGACAAAGGCAGAGAGAGAAGGGGTTTGGAATAGATAAAAATACGCAAATTAAGCTTTGCTATTTTTGAATACTTTTGGATTTGGAGGGAATTTTCTGAAAGGTTTGAGTGACATGTTTGCTGATATTTTCAGGATGGCGGAGGCCATGGAAGTTCATTTGTTGTTAGATAGGACACTAATATATTGTCATCTTTATTCATGGAGCTTTTTTTTTTAAATTTTGTAATATGTTTTAAGAAAATGTTGATGTTCCCAACAGCCTCATGTATTCTCTCTGTCCTTTGTATTTTCTGCATTACATTACTCGCCTGCTGGCTTCTAGATGCCTGTTGCCGTTGCCTAGCAGCGTTGTCTTCATGACTCAACCATTTAAACTCCAAGCAAAGCAATACTGACACCTATGATTGCAATTAACAAGCTTTCAATTACACCTGTGTTTGAGAGTCAAGGTGACACTGAGATTTTCATATGTTCGTGTTGTGAATTTTAGTGACGGTATTTTGCTCTAAGAAAACCACAATTACTGACCACTGATGCTTGAAAACATGACAGAAGAACACGTTTTGCTTCTATGGCAGATGAGAGGGAAGTGGTGTGAGGCCAAAACTCTCTATACTGACAAAAATACTTTATCATAATAGCACGTGAAGTGGACAGTGTATCTAAATTCATACTTCTATTGATTCGAGCATGATATTTCTTCTTGTACATTAGATAACACAAATTGCAATCAGAGCCCTACACGAGTCTGCTTTCCACTCTTTGTGTCTGCCACAGATCTATTTCACTTGTAACCTGTTTCCGCACCTGCTTGTAACCTATCTATGTGGCTGACAGTCCATTACCAACAACCAGGTAGCGTGTGAACGCTCCTGTCTCCTCCCAAGTGTCATTCATCTCCCCTTTCTCTCTTTTCATTTGCAGCTCTGTTTTCGTTCATTGTCCTTGGATGTCCCTCACAGTCATAATTGGGTTCCTATTAGATTGTATAGCAGGAAAAAACTATTTTACTACTGCAACTACAAAATAATTTAAAGAGCAAGAACTGTCAAACAATACTTGTCTGTTATCTGCAGCAATATCCATTTGAAATAGTGATTTTGTTAATACTCCCAGCCCTGCATGCTAACACAATAGTCGTGATGTAACATACAATTAAATTCAGCTCTAAAGTTGCCTGTGAAAATCGTTTCATCTGCATTGCTAATTAGACTTTACTTGCAAATCAAAATTTGGTATAATCATTTTATTGTACATCACCAAACACCCTCTAATTTACTGCAGAAAGAAGGAAAGACCCACAATCACTTATGATGTATCAGGAACGTGGCAAATTTACTGTATTATCTGTGTTTAGGATTAGTTTTGCATATGTCTCTCAGAGCTACATGTTAATCAGTCACTACTGCACAAGCATTAAGTATCTCCGATTACTTATATTTCCGATATTTCTGCATAAATATGACCTAAAACATCATCAGATTTTTGCCCATGTTTTAAAAGTATATAAATGCAACCAATTTAAAACAAACGACACCACAATATTATACTTTGTCATTTATTTATTTATTGCGGAAAATGATCCAATGCTACATGCAAAAATATTAAACTTGCTCTCAGTAACTGTTTTGACTTCTGTTTGCAGCTATATAACTGTAACTAAACGTTTGTGGTAATTGTCAATTAGTCCTGCACATCAGCTTGGAGAACAAGGTTGGTAGGTGGTCCAACATAAACTGCTCGACTTTAAGTCCTCCCACTACATTTCTATTGAATGGTCAGTACTTTGACTTGGCTATTTCAAAACATTAACTTCATTTTAGATACTTAGTGATATCATTTTTCTCAAGGTTTACGCTTTAGATGCTTTATAAGCAATATTTTGTCATATTTAAAATGTAAATATTTTCTAATCGCATTCTGAATTTATTACTTTAAAATGGTTCACCATGGGAGAATGAGAAATCACAGTTCAAGTCCATTCCTTATAAGCACTGTACAGTCAATGTTTTGTGATAATCTTTTATGGCCGACAGGTAATTTTGTTAAATCAATTTTGTCATTATAATTATCTAAGGTTATATGGAAATGGTTATTTTTTGTCAAAATAACTGCCCACCACCACTACCATATGACCTAAGTCCTACAGGGGAAAGCTTTGTTGCGTGAGATATTGTAAGTTGGAATATAATCGGGAGATTTCTTAATGCGGAAGTAGCATCTATATTTCCAGTAATTTCAACAAAAAGAGATGTTTAATTGGTTATTAATAGAAACGTAGAAAAAAATGATAGTAATATATACACATTATGTATTTGCAAATAACAAAAACATTACACATTTTACTCCAGTTTTTACATCATAACTTGAAGTAAGCCGATTCTCATTTTAGAATCCTAAAATAAGAATTGTTTCGTTTGTATAAAATTGGGAACTTCAATTTTACAGAAGCATATAGAGTTCAAGAGAGAGAGATGTAGCACATATAATGTATCCATCCATTTAGCTGAGAGGCCTTCCTCAGTCTGAGATGAGGTGTTGTGTTGAGTCCAGAGAGAAGGGTATCAAGTGAAGCCAGCCAACATTAACCGATAGCAGACTACTCCATGTCAACCAGAGGCTGGCATCCTGTTGGTGTCTGAAAGACTTCCAGTGATACGGTGCCACACTTGCTTTGATGATGTGACCTCTAGCTTTGTGTGTGTGTCTGTATGGCACTAACATTACTGTGAAAGCAGAGATAGGTTAATGAAAGTAATGATGACATCTTATATAACATGGGGGATTTTCTTACCTGAAGGGGAACACCGATGGAATACAAGAACGCTGACTCCTCTCTCTCTCTTGATCTGTCTCACGCACGCACGCACGCACACACACACACACACACACACACACACACACACACACACTTTCTATAAACACATAATGGCACATAAAACATGAGAAGACACAATGTAAAATCTCAAATTGTATTGCATCTACATTACAGTAAATCCTATACTGAAATGTTGTCACACATACAAATACAGTGTATTGGTCTTGTTGGTTTAGCGAACCCTGGCCAGCTGTAGCCATAACGCTGGTAATCATTTCAGGCCAGACTACCTCAAAACTTATTGTACAGATGAACAGTGACTTTACAAACAAGGGAGTGACTTTATCAAAAACTGACCTCATATCGATTAGTCATTGTCATTATCGCCATGAAGCCATTACCCTATAAGAAAATCAATTTTAACTAGTAACACACAAATCACTGTATTTTAGTGTCAGGTGGGCGTGTCTGCCTGCTGAAGCTTAGTTGATGTTGGGTAATGCAGCAGGAAAATAATTATTAACATCTAAGTAAATATATTAGAGAAAGACTTCAATCAAGGAGAATCTGCCTTTTGGAGTGACTCACTCGGAGTCCAAACTTTAACCCAAAGGACATACTGTGGAATGAATACTGTGGAAGCGCTCGTTTGAGGTTATTGCTTCCAAGGGAGGTTCAGTAACTTTTTTTCCAGCAGACCTGGGGTATGCTCAATAGAGACACAAAATATCATAAGTGTTTGTGTGTTATTAGCTTAAGCACTTCGTGTTAGAGTCTGTACTTGTACCTTAGATGAGGAGCAGATCACATTGTATGATCAATTACATGCATAAAATGGGGGTGATTTCAAAGGTTTGATATATTTATTCTTGCCACTAAATGATTTTAATTTGATCATATGCTCAACCATATATGCAGACATTACACAAGCCTAAAGCTATTTAAACATAGTATACTCCTGGACTCAGATTAACACACCATTTACAGTCCAAAATGTCTTTTATGATAGGAAAACATCTTATAAAAGAAATACTCATAAAGCAGACCACTAGTATGTTACACTGATACAGCATAATTTACACTTACTCCTGCAAAATACGATGGATCATGGGACATTTTGGCCTAATGTTCCTTGGCCTTTTAGCAGGCTACTCCCCTTATTAAGCAATTATATTTGGCTTCTTCCTTCTCTCTTTTACTTTTTCAATGTTTCATTTTTATTTTGAAGCATCTATTTCCGCAAAAAAGTTATCCACTAACTGGCAAATATGATGATGTTTATATGAAACCCAATTTTAAAGGATTGCATCTACCTTGAATAGATGGGATATTGTATTTCAGGTCAGAATGATTTTTTGAAAATAACTCTTGTTAACAAATTTCCCACTGGGGACAGAATGGTTACAACTTAGCATCATCAACTGAGCTGAAATCAAAAATACTGAACATATATGTATGATAAACACAGATTAGATATGGCAAATTCAACAGTATCTCAACATACATTCATACATAAATTAAGGCACTCCATTATAATACTACTATACTCTTTACTATAATAATGTGGAGTAGGTTAGACTTAGTGGAAAATTCTTCCCTGCGCTACTCATCAAGGAAACTGAATAAATACATTAGAATCATGATACATTTTAAAATAAATAAATACAGAAGGGCTATAATCTAGACACTATGTACAAGATACTCTTTCAAGACAATTACAGGAAAATTGTGATTGTTATAGATAATTTTTTATAACCTTGATCTTAATTGTCAAGAAGTGGCCATCATTACTCTTAGTTTCTTATCAGTTTTGCAGAAATATCTGCAGCATCTGTTGGAACCACAGAACATTCAACTTGAGCAATGTTTTTAAAAACGATGAAATACGATTTTACCGATATGTAACGGTCCAATATAATAGTTCCAGTGTTTCCTTGTTGAATAAATGTGTGCTGCACACACAGACATATAGTGGGCTGCTCACCTTTCCGCAACCTTTAACTCATCATCAAAATCAAATAATTTAACAGTTTTCCAGCAGCAGAAAGCTCATGTACTGAATCTGAACCAGAAATTGGCTACGTGTTGCACTTTTAATCTTATAAACAATTTTGCTTGGGACATGTAGCTATTCTCTTTGCCTCTGATTAAATTTGACTTGTTCAAAGACTTTTAGTGAGTTGTGATAAAGGTTAAAGGTTTTTAAGGCCAAAATCACAACAGTAAAACTGGTGGGCAGAATGTGATAAACAATGGGATTAATGGCCATGGCAATGAAAGTAAAACCAAAGTTATACCAAACAATCTGTTAAACATACACACAGCTGAATATGACAATGAAGGATTTGATTCTGTGTCTACGCTACTAAAACTCCAGACATAAAGTAAACTGGAAAAACGTTGTCATAAATTCCTGAACACAAATATGGTGAATTCTTCCACTTGTCTGTTATTTTCAAATCGTCATTTTCAAATTAGACACAAAAGAGGTAAATGCGGTACAACAATTTCATCACTATAAAACATTTTTTCCACAAGGTACTGTGAATATCTAATTGTCCCATCACATGTCTCTTTGATGGAAATCATAGCAGTAACATCCATATTATCTTCTCGTCTTTAAGATTTCCTTAATGCTTTGTGGCAAAGTTTCTCCTTCCCTTAAAAAGTGTTCTTCTACAGTTATTTTCCTTTCTTACTGCCAGATGCCATTGGCTTTATTGAGTGAGGTGTTGCTACCTTCTTTGTTACTTGCATCGGCCTTTACGGCTTGTTCAACAGCATCTGTCAACGGCAACTTGTCCTCTGCTTCTGTCTCTCTGTGGTAGAAGTAGTTGAAGTTGGAAACGATGACAGGAACAGGCAAAGCAATAGTCAGCACACCTGCAATGGCACACAGGGTGCCCACCATCTTACCCCCCATGGTAATTGGACACATGTCCCCATAACCTACAGTAGTCATGGTAACCACGGCCCACCAGAAGCCATCCGGTATGCTGACAAACTGTGTGTTCGGCTCGTCGACCTCAGCAAAGTAGATAGCACTGGAGAAGAGGATGACTCCGATGAAGAGGAAGAAGATGAGCAAACCAAGCTCGCGCATACTGGCCTTCAGAGTCTGTCCAAGAATCTGCAGCCCCTTGGAGTGACGGGAGAGTTTGAATATGCGAAACACCCTGACTAAGCGGATGATGCGCAGGATGGCCAGAGACATGTTCTGTCCTGAGTTTTCCTGTGGTGTCGTGGCTATTTCTGTAACCACAGTAACAAAATAGGGGATGATGGATATGATGTCAATTATGTTCATGAGGTTGTGGAAAAACTCGCTTTTGCTCGGACAGACCAAAAATCTTACACACAGCTCAAAGAAGAACCAAGCAATGCAGGCAGTCTCAATGATGAAGAAGGGATCAGAAAAAGTTGTAGGCTTTCCACGAGGTGGAGTCACAGAACTGGAACCTGCGGACACGTTGAAAGGTTGTCCGACTGTGGGCACTACTGGGTCAGAGTCATCTCTGAATTCTGGCAGTGTTTCCACGCAGAAAATAATAATGGATATGACAATGACAAAAACAGACACTAGTGCTACACCTCGTGCTGCATTAGAGCTCTCTGGGTACTCAAACAGCAGCCAGAATTGCCTGTACACATCATTATTTGGAAGAGGAATTTCCACATCTTTTATGAATCCTTCATCTTCTCTGAACTGCTCCAGTGCCTCGCTTCCAAGCTCATAGAACAGAATTTCATCCGCAAACACATCAAGGGGAACATTGGCTGGTCGTCTGATTTTGCCCCCTGACTGATAGTAATACAAGATCCCGTCAAAGCTCGGTCGGTTCCGATCAAAGAAATACTCATTCCTCATCGGGTCAAAGTAGTACATCCTCTTCAACGGGTCTCCAAGAAGTGTCTCAGGAAACTGGTCCAATGTTTTGAGCTGTGTCTCAAAGCGAAGACCTGCGATGTTGATAATGACTTTCTGGTCTCCATCATCCAGCCCTCCTTTATCTACAAAGAGATCCTCACAGCACTCCTTAGCAAGCCGGTTGAAGATCATCTCACTATCCTTGGTGCCCTCAGTGTTTAGCAGCAGTTTCCAGTTAGAGATCATGCTGGCACAGCTATTGCGCCCCTGTCTGCTTGGAGTTGGCATCTTTGGGGACTGGGGTACTTCTAGTGTGTGAGTCTGTGGAATAGGCGAAGATGAGGTGGATTCCCAAATGCAGGAGGGCACAGGGCTGCAGTGGGAGGGGGTAGCGGATAAGTGAGGGGCCGGCAGAAGGTAGTTGCTGCCTGGGTTGTTGTGCTCTGGGGGTATGTCCACCGTGAGAGCTGTGGTCTCATCAGTGTAGGCGTCCACCTCATCCTCAAGGCTGCCATCAAGGTCATCCAGGCTCTCAAAGTCTACCAGGGCCACCTCCATGGCTGCGGTTCAGCCAGTGCAAAGCCTTTGCACACCAGGATAAGATAATCGCACACACAGACTGACAGATGGAGGGCTCAGTCACCAGAATCAGCCGCAGCGTACCAGAACATCCAGTTTCCAGCAAGACTCACAGGGCAAGCTGAAAGTCCCCTCTACACTTATTTCCCTCCAAAACCTATAGAGGTAGAGCCAGACAGAGAAAGAGAGTCAGTGTGCTTCTAAGCTTGTTCTGTGTTAACTGCCATCAGGTGACAAGAATATGACGTCTAAAAGCACATATTTTATCATGACTGTTTGTTTCTTAGATACCCATCTTTGGAAACAGACAGTAAGAGAGATTCATGTGAGAGAAACAGAGATGAGGGAAGAAATAGAAGGAAATGAGCATAGCTGAAGAAGGAGAGAAAGAAATTCAATTTTTTTTTTGTTTTGTTTTGTTATAGGAGAAACTTTTACTCTTTTTGACCGAAAACAAATGTGGTCAAGTTGTTGCTACTTTGTTTCCACTGTCTGTTATTATGAGTCATGTAACTGTGAAACAGGAAAACAGAAGACATCAAAACAAACAGCAACTTAGTATTGTGTTATAACTAGCTACAGTTTATCTGTTACATATTAAAATATTTCCAATCAATCAAATCACTTTGTCAGTTTATCATAAACACGTTTGCCCAAACAATGACGCATGCTCTACTCTTGATTTACATACAGTCTCTTAGTTCAAACACCCACTAGTCTACATGAGAACAAAGATTATTTATTTTCAACACTTATTCACAAACTTGTTATAAAAAAAAAAAAAAAAAAAAAAAAAAAAAAAAAAAGGAATCAAGATGCACACCCTGTAATGACCCTATAATTCAGGAGGGGAGGAACGTGCTGGGTAACTGGGGCTGTGCATACATTAGTGCATAATTAACTGACTGTGCAGTGATAGCATGGGACTAGCTTCTTCCAGACACCAGGGCTCACATTTAAACTGCACTGTGCCACATTACTTGTATTAGCACTGAGCTGAGCATCTTCTCGGTTCCTCTTTTGCCATTTGTGCTTGCATTTTAATTGCCCTGATCTTGCGTGACTTTTCATCGGCGTAAAGATCGTAGGATATAGTAAACTGAACTGTGAGGTGCGCGTGCGTTAGTGTGTGCGTATTTGTCTGAATGTGCCTCTGTGTGTGTGCTTATACTGTACGTGTGTGACCGAGTGCTGACGTCTGCAGATGTTTAATTAAAGACTCCAGAGATGAGTCACCACCTAAAACCAGCGCCAGTGATACCAATCCTGCTGGGAGAGAGAGAGCAAAGGAAGAGGGAAAGAGTGAATAGGGAGGATGACATGAAAATTGTTGGGAAGACGGATGTGGGTGGAAGTACTGGGTGGGATGAGGACAGCGTTGCAGAAGAAGGAAAGTGACACTGAGACAGAATGGGAGTTGATAGGTGGGTGGATAGATAGACAGGATAATGAGCAAGGACCCCTGACAAGTGAAGAGGGGTGATTTATCAAGAGCAGAAGGAACATGTGATGATTAGAAGATAAAAGGAAATGAGACATAGTGTCTATACAGGAAGTAGGTTCATTACAAAAAAATAATATTTAATGAGAGGAACTTGAAAAACAGAACAGACTCATAAACAGCTTTGAAAAAGGATGGCAACACTTTCATATATGCTAAAATCCTAAAAAACATCTGCATGAAAAGTCAAATCTAAGGTCCCCTCCCCTCTTACACCGCATGACTAGAACAAGGTCATTTGACCCAATCAGAACTTTCTAATGATCCTAAAGAAACTAGAGTCCACTGTCAAGACACTTGCGCTTTGATCAGTGGCTGGAAATCATTGATATTGCTCTGCTTAACTAATTCCTAATGGTTTTTTAATAAGTCAATGTACTGTGAATATTTAGTTTTGCTTAATGCAAGAGAAGGAACAGCCAGGTGTTAATGGTTTGTCTCTGAAAGTATTGGAAAGACATACGACTGCTCTGACTCCAAAAAGACAAATGGTTTCAAAAACAGGTGGAGATTGTTGCGCTGCTTCAGCTTCTTATCTTTAATTACATTAGTGCCCAAGATCTATTGAGAGTGATATACTTAGATTAACATCCTACTTACTCTTAAAACAGTGAAATCTGACTAAAGACATGAAATGAAGCCTCTTGCTTCATACTTTAATTTCTAAAACTGCAGTGTCAAATTTACTCTCTGGGACATTCGTGTTAAAGGCAATACAAACTTCCCAAACAGGGTTACAGACAGAATAAGCACACAATACACACCTTACCTTCTTTTGCTGGAGGTTTTCAGACCGTGTGTGTAAAATATGTAGTAAAAAGCAAACACCGGAGAAGGAGAAAAGGGTCCTCTGCAAGTTCTGCCACTGCCGCAACTTCCTGCTGCCTTCTCATTTGGGATCACAATGACTTATCTTTCATGGACTACATTGGGTAACCTTATGCTGGAGTAGAAACCAGAGCTGTGGCAAAGGCCACATGCGCAAACATGCACACCCATTAACGCATGCAAACAAGCATGCACACAGGCCACACAAAAGCAGAGTAAAACAATGGCAGGCTACCTAATATTAAAGATTCTTCATTTTGTATACAAATGTGTGGGCGCGCATATTTGTGTGTGTCTAAGTATGTGTGTCAATAACTCTCAGTGATCTAAGTAGGGTACTCAATACCTTCTAGACTGGAACGGTGTGATTAGATCCTCAGATTTCTCCATGCTTGACTCACTTAGCCTACAAACACACACACGCAAACACACACACACACACACACACGCACGCACACACACACACACACACACACACTCACACACACACACACACACACACACACACACACTGGCCGTATCCATATCTGACTTATTTACAGTATCATAATAAATAATTGATATTCAACAACTCTATTACCATGTTTAACACTGTGGGGTTAGAAGGAATGAGTGAGCAACATGGGCAGAGGAGCCAAAGCCTTCCACAGTCAACACAGACATTCACCTTTCACTTTCAACTCAGCAGAGCTCCTTTATTATCGCTTAGTTTAGCCCCTTCTTTAACTGGAAGCTCTGTCTTAGCTGCACACCTTTGGAACATGAATCTTTAATGACTGTGAGTTTAGATTACTGTCAAATATATTCAATTATCAGAGCAGAAAAAAGAGGATATTTAAGGCCCCCCAAGGTATTTATTTTCCAACGAAAGAGGTTATAGATGATCTTATGTCACATTCCACTAAGCGACACTCACACGCACTCGGCATACCTCTCTGTCATCACATTGTAAAATATATTTGCGCGCATAGGCATATAGGGAAGCGGCCGGTCTACTTTCACAAATCCACGAGTGTGTGTCAACAACTACTGTGGAGAGTCTTGTCAACGGTGTTTTATTAGCATGTTTTGTTCTGCTTTCATTCATGTTTGTGTAATTGTGCGACAGAATAAATATTGTTTTATGCCCTTTACCTTGACTTGTAACTGCATTTAAAGTAGCTACTCTGGGTTATAAATAAGGACTTTAGCGCTCTTTAGTTTCTTTTCAAAGGATGATTAATATTTATTTTTAAGGTAGAGTGCCACATCACAAAATGATTGACGCAGTCAACCTTGCAGGAAGAAAACCATAGTCGTGTTGTTACTGCCACACTATGAGGCGTACACGGAGCAGAGAGAAGCTATTACCTTTGTGAGTGAGTATTCCAAGTTTCATTGCTTGATCAACAAAGGCGCCGATTTCCAGAGTTTGACACTGGATGATAAACACTGGGGAATGACAATTACCAAAATATGAACAAACTGTATATATGTGAATCAACACATATGTCTCAAAATGATACACAGGAGTGAGGATAAAATGCAGTGTGACCTTGACTTATGGCGGGACAGCGTAAAACGGAGGTGTCATATGGGGCCCATGCCAACCTACAGTGCTGTAACTATTCTTACAAACCTATTAATACACAGGGAGCCATGGTGAGAGAACCCCATGAGATAACAAAGCCTGCTACATGTGATGCTCTAACACTGGCAAGCACAGCACACAGCAGGGGAAAAAAAAACAACTGTATGCATGCCTTAATATAGGGATCTGCATCAGACACATGGTAAAGCATGCTGTGCTGAGCTGTATATTTCAGTAAACCATCCCCTTTGATCGGGTATTTATAAACATAAACAGATTTTCAGGCTGATCTGGCGTAACTACAAGCCAATATTTAGCTAGCTGGGTGGTAAGACTTGCGTATATACTGTATGTCCATAACTCAACTCAGAGAGTTCAATAATTTGTTGCACCACTTTTAGTGAAAATGAACCTTTTCTGTTGTCATTACCACAGAGGATGGTGTAATAGTCACCGTAGCACCGCTGCCGCTGTCTAAACATGCATCATGTACATGCAACATTTCCACATCACAATATGAACTTATGTAGAAAAAGTAAGGCAAAAGATGAATTCCTCTTCAGTAAAACAGCATATTGTGAACTACTAAAAAGTGAAAACACATAATCACAAACACGAAAAACACAGACACAGAATCCTTTTTTTGGGCCGAAGTCCCATTTCTGCCTCCACCCCTTTAGGAAACAACACATTATGTGTTAGTTGACTTAAAAATTATTTGTTGACAATGATAATTACAATTTATAGTTATTATGTTTCCTAAACCTTTAGCTCTGACATTAGCTACTAGGTTTTTATGGCTTATTTCTTGTGTTTATGTCATTGTGTGGCTTCAGCCTTTCGAGGCTTTGTTGAAGGTTGAAGTGATATTTTGCTTTGCAGCTAAAAGGTGAATATTTCACATTTTAATCTAAATGGACCTCAGCTCTGCTTCTTATTTCTTTACTTCTTCAGTTTTTATGAATTTAATCCTTTTCATTTTTCTAAAATATCTAACTTACTATCCCATTATATACTGTTGTACTACACTGTACTGTGGCACATAGCATCAGACTATATTCATATCATCCTAATGTAGTGTCCAATATACTGTATAAAGTATTTGCGACCTGAAGCTACATCTCTGGGAGGGACTTAGGTGCAGACTAGATCGCAGACCTAAAACCTGGAGGTCACGTGGTCTCCAGTGTGGCTGTTGTTCTTTCTTATGGTTTTCCTGGGAGAGTAGTGACTCCAGCAGAGTAACACTGGGTACATCCAACTTAGGCTGACTGGGGCCAAGTATTTTACAGTATTATTAATTAAGTATTTAAAAAAAAAATTAAAAAATATGTATCGAGAGAAAACATTGTTTTACTTTTTGATCCTTTAGGTTACAGGTTAGGTTTAGGGGAATGCGGCTAATGATGCTGCATCCCATTAACGTCAAACCTGAGTTGACCATGTTCCAGTACCATCTGCAAAAGTCGTTTTAGCCATTGATAAAATGAATTGTGCTGTAATTTGTGCATATAAACACTACAACAACATGCCCACTGATAGAAGTTGGACAGTGTGTATAACTTTTTTTTTTTAATGGGACACAAACAAGAGGTTATAAAGGTAACCTAATAATTTTTATTTTTAATTAAATGAATTCATCAAATTAGTCAAACCTTACTTTACTGAATAATATTCATGGTTACAAGAATATATACAAGGCTGAGCTCAGTTGGGGTCTGCTCAGACGAGTGTGCAGATGTTAGAGTTAACTTTTCACTCTGCGTAAAGAACTACATTGTAGGCATTTTCCGTGCTAGGTGCACGAAGCGCTGTATTGTCGACTGGATTGTTGGACTTTTTGTGATGCAGCGACGGGGTCTCCTGCTGTGTGAGTGCATTGCTTGGTATAGATGGTATTTTTGGATCCAAGATTTGACCCTATTAAACAGATTAATGCAGGCTGGGCAGCTCAGTGATATAAGCCGGGGGATCTCTTCTGTCAGATCAACACAGATACCAGCGAGTCATGACAGATCAACACACAATCACAAAATACACACACAAATATGCACACAGTAGAGAAATGTAATGTTGCCCGAGTCACATATTCCAGTCCCTATATTTCATGGTAAAACTAATATTTCCTCGGAATCTATGTGCGGAAACTAAAGTGTATTTTAGGTTTGTTAAAAGAGTAATCCGATTTAGCACTGCACTCCTGTAACACGGCCAGGCTCACAATGGACAATTCAAAGAAAAAAATGCTCCAACTCAATGCAGCTAAACCAGCGATATTTGACTCTTATTCTAGGCTTTCGTCCTTGTCAAAGCTTGACACCTATATTACCTACTATGTAAATTGAGACCTGACAGTTTAGTGGGAGATTACATTATTAGTAGCCTCAACCCACTATCGTCAAGCAGAGATGAAACGCAGGTTACAGTGGTCTGTTAACCTCACGTCTTTGTATCGGTCTGTCATATATGAATAGTCACATATGTAAGTATACTGAATATATTTGGTTTTGGAATATTTGAATACAGTTAGGCAGAAGAAACTTAAAATGTATATTTTAAATTTTATAACAAAACTATCAATTAATTGTGTAAATACTGAGGATAATACTAAATTATTAAAGTCACCATTAACTGCAGCGCCATTACAAATGTCTCTCGTTTCACTCCCTGACCTTGTGCTGCGTTTAAATGTTACTCTGCTTTGTGCACTCGTGCTGTTTCTCTTGAGTGGAGACTAATTTGTTTATGAACATAATTCATAAGAGGCATAGGTCTTTTTCTCCAATACCATCATAAATCTTAAATTTACTGAAAAAGAATGAATTTACAAGCACACACACTATCGTGCAGATGTGTACAAGTACAAAAACACACCTACTGTACACAATGTGAGTTTTTTTTCTATTCAATACAAACAAGGTTTATACAAATAAAAAAAATCAGACAGTAACACAGATGGCAACAGAGTATATATTAGTAATTATCAAACATCTATTAACTAAATAGATTTTTTTTTTTTTAAACCCTTATCCCTCTCTTGAGCTTTTAAATCACTTACTGAAATATGAATTACAAATGTCCATTTGGTAATGCAGCTCTCATAACCATAGCCAAACACTGCCTCTCATTAACTGAGTCAAAAATAGATGCAAACTGGACCCTCAGTGAACTTTTGGCTACACTGTATCTACTGTATAAGCATGGGCATGTGTGTGTGTTTCTGTGTGCGCTTCAGCATTCTGAAAATGGGTGTGATGTGCTATTGTTTGCCAATTGGATTACTGATGATCAAACTGCAAACACACTCTTTTGACTTGAGGGTCATCCTAAGAGAAGAGTCAGCAAAAGATAAAACATATGCCAAGTTCTATATCAAACCACACAGTGTAGGAAACCATGTTCAGCACGGTTTAATAGGTTAATAAGCCACAAACGTGAAGGTTTGAATAAATGCACAGTGAAATAGCCATCAGAATTACTTTTTTTCATTAATGATGGCAACAGTATAAGAATACTGTGGTAAATGGTACACTTTTACTTATGATGTTGTGTATTCTGTCAGATGTGTGTCTTAAACGGAGTGTGATGTGATCACTGAGAGATAGAGCTTATGTGTCTTGTGTTGTGTGTCGTGCCATGTGGTCACTGATTAAAGAAGATTATTCCAAAAGAAACTATAGCTTTGACTATTGATTGTTTACCGACATGCAATTTTGGACATCCCATTAAATTAAAGAAATCTAAAACAAAATACTCCGACAAACAGCTAGAAAACATCCAAATAGGAATTTTTCCCATCCTTACTCCTTATGTCTGTGCGGAGCAGATTGGTAGTTTATGTGTAGTGTCCGCAAGGCATTCATAAGATGTAAGCTGCTGATGCTGACATGGATGTGTCTGCAGGCCAAGTCTCAGTGCACAGCAGCTGGGACCAAAATCCTCATTTGGCTTTTTGACAAGACACACACACACAAATACACAGGCATACTCAAAACAACAGCCGAGCACAGAAAAAAAAAAAATCACTTCCTTATAAATTAAAAACTTCCTGTGGAGCATTTAAAATAAGAGATAGTAGATAAAGTATCTCTGGGGGCTTGCAGGCTTTTCAACAGGTAGAGAGCAGACCGCTGTCATTCACTCAATTAAACAAACACATATATTGATTCATTTGATACTAGTAGTTATTATGGTTTATACAGTATGTGAAAACTTGGAGCATCCCTAAAATACAGTATTAACTATATTTCATATTTATTCCTGCCTCTCAAACAGTAATTTTTTTTTTAACAATAACATTTAATGTTGCTGTTGGAGAGAGTTACAGCCTTAAACCTAGTGTTCTTGTTTTAGGAAAATGCAAAATTATGTCATTAAGCAATTTACTTTACACAGCATAAGTCAACTGCAGGTACATTGCATTTCATTACTTTTAAATACTGACAACCGCTAGTTGATGTGTCTCGGTGAAAAGAAGAAAAAAAAAAAAAAATCAGCCAAGTCAACTCTTTGACAGAACATCCTCAATTACTGGCACACACAGAGGTTGACAAAGAGACTGATGTGCCAGCATGGATCTGTCTGTTACACACCCTCCCCACATGCGGACACTCGACCAGGGGCCAACCACTATCAAAACAAAATCAGACATGTCATAACTACAATCTCCACGATAGAGCCAGAATAAATTTAGAGCACTGACAAAAAGAAACAACCAACATGTCCTCCAACTCATATGACCATGTAGGTTGTTTGTTCTCACTCTTTAAATATGACCACAGGAGTGTTTTCTAAAATCATGATCTTGATTAGGTTTATGCACAATAACCACTTGGTTATGGTGAGGGAAAGATAATTGTTTGGTTTAAAATTATAACTTGACCCATGTTGTGCATCGAAGTTACTGCTTCCTGAAAGTTATGCAACCCTTTATCGTCATGGCAACAGTAAACTTGGTTTTAAAAAACGATCGCTGACGCATCAAACCATTCACTCAACTTGCCTGCTCCTATCAAGGAAAAAAAATTCAAACTTTTTAGACGCCATCTCTAGTTCTTGGGAGTACCAGATTGTTGTTATTTATGAGCGCCCGAGGTTGCTTAACTTTTAAATGTCATTTTGGGTGGTATAAGAATGCATTCACAAAGACCTACTGTGTGAGTTTGTTTTTTGGAGGAGGACAGTCTCAAACAAACAACAAAATCTTAAGCTGTTTTTTCATTGTATATTTTATGTGCATTGTCTGCCTACATCTTAAGGACCTCTGAAGAGATATCAGATCATTTCTGAAACAAGAACCAGTGTTATTATCTCTCCTCATTTCCAGAGTTTATTCTATGAAGTAAATGATGGCCCACGTGTCATTTAACAGCTTTCATTGGATTATGTCAGTATCTCAGACATAAAACCAATGGAAAACTCTAAACCGTGTGAAATGTCCTCAGTAGTCCTCTGTGTGAACCCTGTTCCGCGAGCAATGTTGGGCCACACCTGCTTTACCTCACAAATGTCTTCTTTGACGCTCAGTATTTGTAGATACGTTCGTTGAAATCTTCTTGACTATTTCCTATCTCCCAACTGCAACACGTTCTTTGTTGTTGACCTAACAACAGTTCACTTTCAATCCTCCCACCATCCACCCAGGTCACCCACCTCCTCCACCCCCTGGCATTCTTCCTCCACAGTAGGGATTAAGCCTGTCTCATTTACAGAAATATTACGTTATTTTTTAGAAGCCTTTTATGTGCCAAATCCAGACGGGGAAAATATGGCCATCTGGTCTGACTCTCTATTACATACCACTAATCTCAAGTGGCATCCAAACACAGACACACACACACACACACACACACACACACACACACACACACACACACACACACACACACAGACAGATTCTAAAATACACCATGCGTATTGAGTGAATTCCACATCTGCTTAAAAAAATTACCGTATGACACTCCACTTTTGATCCCTTAAGACTTCTTTGCAACCAAATATGGACTCACTGTCCACTAGTATACTGTATGCATACCTGCTTAAACAAATATGACAGCTAATGTGGAATTTACACAATAAGGTCAATTTTTGCTTCTGGCTGGTGGTCATTATATTCTGTCTCCAGTGTTTAGCCACTAGCTGAAACTTCCCTTACACATAAATGCCTTTACTCAGAAACTAAAGCCTATGTGAAGCAATGTATGAAAGCCAGCACGAGAATGAGGTTAATGCAAATAGAAAATACAACAGGGGATTAGATGTGGTTGGAATTATTTATCTATAGTTCACATTTTTAAACAAGTGTGCTGGAGCACTTACACACTGACTGTAGACTAATACTCCTCTGCAGAGGGCAGCAATCTCCTCAGGCCCCACGCAGTAATGAGTGAAGTGCTCCACCTTCTATTTCATACATTTCCAAGTTAAACATTCTCTCTTTGAAAGCTTACTGCTCACTTTGTAGATCAGGATTTTAAGACACTACAGACTCATTTAGCACTATGTATATCCAAAAGTTATGATGACAAATCCTAAACATCTCTGACAATAATTGGATGGGAAGGAGGGAAGCTAATGCAACGTTCAGTCCGAAAGTAATGTGAGTTAGATACAAAATAATAGTCCTACTGTGTCGCCTACACACATCTACTGCACGCCTGTCAACAAGTGAAGATACCGCCCCTTTCTGCTTCTCTTCCTGACATTTTTGTTTTGTTTTTGTAGTTCCTCCCAAGTAAAGTTTTTATGAGAGTTGTTCCTTAATGCGAATCGAGGGACTGATGATAGAGGGTGTCGGATGCTGTGCAGCTGGTCCGAGTAAGCAGAGATTTGTCTGTTGTTAAGGCGACGGCAGGAGCGCCGCGCATGTATCGCGACTGTGCAGTACCTGGTTGAATGAAAAAAGACGTAGAAAACCTGTAGAGCTTGATGTAACACGCTGCTGGAAGAGCGGAAAGTTGCCTTACCTTCAGTACCGTGACGATCCTACAAACGTCCGGGCGCCGTTGGTGAAAGTTTGGCACTCCGGGCCGTGCCGGAGGCATGGTTAGTGCGCACTGGGTCGACTGACCACAACGCGCTTCCTGTTACCCCCTGGTTGACCGCACCGACAGCTGGCACGGCTGAGGTGTCCCGGCCAATCACCCAGGGGCCAGATGTGAGAGTGATATAACGAGCACATGATTCCGTTTAATTTGGCCAATTCCCTAACCAGTACAAAATCCCCGTTTTTCTTCGTACTCCAACCAAACCTGTATCTTTATCTCGAGGGGAGGGGAGGAGAGAGCGAGAGAAAGAGAGAGAGAGAGAGAGAGAGAGATTAAAAAAAGATTGTCAGTCTGCTTTATGCTCTCTTGGCTGCAGTCTGTCTAAAAACAATACTGACATACCCATATGTACATAGAAAGTGTTTCTGGTTTCTCTCATGCCTCCGCCTTGGCCTCAAAACCATGCAGAAGTTAATATGCGGCTTCAGTCGCACTTGGACAAGTTAAGTTAGCATCTTGAAAAGGGTTTACTTGCTGAGACCCATCTGGAGCTGTAACACAAAATGGAAAATACGTCCAAATTTACCATTGTACTCCTATTACTGGACTCGTGATTTCTAAGCGCTCTGTGTGTCTCTGCTGCTCTGTAGCAACGCTTCCTTTAGTGCTTTATAGTCATGCATCCCTTTTGCTTTCCTTTTAATTCCACCAGCACCAGTTGCATATTCATTCAATAAAGCATTTTATTTGAGCGGGTCAAACGAGTGCTCCCCGTGGTTGAATTCGATTGATTCACCACCGTGTCTTTAATGCTGCTCGCCTGTCATCACTAAATAGATGCGTCCGCCTCAGACACACCCACAGGCTGACTCCTGTACCTGCACACTGCCTCGGGCTGGGGAGGGGAAGCTACTGTCTGGACGACAGTCACATAGGGAGTACTCGGCTACCCTCTGCAGGCTGCTGGTGGGACTGCTCTTTGGCAAACGCATGAGTGCAAAGTAATTGCATTCCTTTGTAAATGTCACCAATGTAATCCCTATAATTTTGACCAAACGAATTTTTCCTGATCCGCTTCTAAAAGATAAACCCTGTGTGTTTCCCCACTGCTATGGCTGCCCCTGTTTTCTAATGTTTTTTTGGAGAGCATAGTTAATACCCTTTTTGATTGTTTCCACCACTCGAGAAGCATGATGTTATTTTTTTTTCTACTTTGAGTGTTATGCATAGTTTATTCAACTTTTAAATCTGTAAATATTTGGGATATGCCCTCAAATTTATCAGACATAGTCCACAACATGTATCTTGCCGTTCTCTTACTATCCAGGCACAGCTGCAGAAGTCTGAATATTTGTGATTATTTATTTCATCCATATCTATCCATATTCACGAGCAGTGCTGTCTTCAGGACTGCATGTTTCAACAGGCTGGTCTACTGCTCCTCTCTCACTTATTCACCCTGCTTTGTTTTCCCTATTCATAAGCTGCTACTACCAGTGCTCTGTTTCTGTTCTGCTTTCCATTAGAATAACAAAAATAGCTTAAAGGGAGTCGGGGTAGCCAACTATTAAGACAAAACTGTAGACAGGATGAGGGGAGAGAAAGGAAAGGAAAACTTTATTTATGTCTGCTAAGTCTTCTGGATGAAAATGTAATGCATTAATGTAAAATGAATGGGGACAGAGGACCAGGAGGGATTGCAAAGGATGGCTTTTGAGCTTATGAATTATTTATGCAGGTGGGATATTTTAAGCCCCCCATATCATGTCTGTGAACCATGAGTGGGTGGAGGTACTAGGAGAATGAGAGGAAGTGGAAATCATTTGTGTTTTTTCTCAGTGGTGACTATTATTGTACTTTGAAACACTCTCAAAAGCACACACATACACAACTCTACTTCCCCATGTCAACACATTTTAACATCAGAGAACATATCTCAGCCCTCTTGTGAATGGGTTTGTTTCAGCATGTGGGAAGTGAGATTTTTTGGGGAGTGATGTGTCCAATCTGTCAGTGGTTTTTACAATCTTACTTTCTGTTGCTGAACTGTTGGCTTCTTTCAGCAATACAACCAGCAAGAAAAGTATTCGTGAAACTGCTTTTACTAAAATGCAAGCAAAATAAAAAATATGTCTCATTTAATTCCTTTGTCTTTTGTTATTTTTTTCAGTCTTCATTCAATATAATCATATTTTTAATGGCCGGCTTTCCTCAGAAAGATAATGTGTTTTGGATGTTATATCATCCTTTGTTTTAACAGTATTTAATGCAGTTTGATGCATAAACATTTAAAATGTGAAACAATTAGTTTGTACAGTGGGTACGGAAAGTATTCAGACCCCTTTAAATTTTTCACTCTTTGTTTCATTGCAGCCATTTGCTAAAATCAAAAAAGTTCATTTTATTTCTCATTAATGTACACTCAGCACCCCATCTTGACAGAAAAAAACAGAAATGTAGAAATTTGTGCAAATTTATTAAAAAAGAAAAACTGAAATATCACATGGTCATAAGTATTCAGACCCTTTGCTCAGTATTGAGTAGAAGCACCCTTTTGAGCTAGTACAGCCATGAGTCTTCTTGGGAATGATGCAACAAGCTTTTCACACCTGGATTTGGGGATCCTCTGCCATTCTTCCTTGCAGATCCTCTCCAGTTCCGTCAGGTTGGATGGTGAACATTGGTGGACAGCCATTTTCAGGTCTCTCCAGAGATGCTCAATTGGGTTTAGGTCAGGGCTCTGGCTGGGCCAGTCAAGAATGGTCACAGAGTTGTTCCGAAGCCACTCCTTTGTTATTTTAGCTGTGTGCTTAGGGTCATTGTCTTGTTGGAAGGTGAACCTTCGGCCCAGTCTGAGGTCCAGAGCACTCTGGAAGAGATTTTCTTCCAGGATATCTCTGTACTTGGCCGCATTCATCTTTCCTTCAATTGCAACCAGTCATCCTGTCCCTGCAGCTGAAAAACACCCCCATAGCATGATGCTGCCACCACCATGTTTCACTGTTGGGATTGTATTGGGCAGGTGATGAGCAGTGCCTGGTTTTCTTCACACATACCGCTTAGAATTAACGCCAAAAAGTTCAATCTTGGTCTCATCAGACCAGATAATCTTATTTCTCATAGTCTGGGAGTCCTTCATGTGTTTTTTGGCAAACTCTATGCGGGCTTTCATATGTCTTGCACTGAGGAGAGGCTTCCGTCGGGCCACTCTGCCATAAAGCCCCGACTGGTGGAGGGCTGCAGTGATAGTTGACTTTGTGGAACTTTCTCCCATCTCCCTACTGCATCTCTGGAGCTCAGCCACAGTGATCTTTGGGTTCTTCTTTATCTCTCTCACCAAGGCTCTTCTCCCACGATTGCTCAGTTTGGCTGGACGGCCAGGTCTAGGAAGAGTTCTGGTCGTCCCAAACTTCTTCCATTTAAGGATTATGGAGGCCATTGTGCTCTTAGGAACCTTGAGTACTGCAGAAATTATTTTGTAACCTTGGCCAGATCTGTGCCTTGCCACAATTCTGTCTCTGAGCTCCTTGGACAGTTCCTTCGACCTCATGATTCTCATTTGCTCTGACATGCACTGTGAGCTGTAAGGTCTTATATAGACAGGTGTGTGCCTTTCCTAATGAAGTCCAATCAGTTTAATTAAACACAGCTGGACTCCAATGAAGGAGTAGAACCATCTCAAGGAGGATCAGAAGAAATGGACAGCATGTGAGTTAAATATGAGTGTCACAGCAAAGGGTCTGAATACTTATGACCATGTGATATTTCAGTTTTTCTTTTTTAATAAATTTGCACAAATTTCTACATTTCTGTTTTTTTCTGTCAACATGGGGTGCTTAGTGTACATTAATGAGAAATAAAATGAACTTTTTTGATTTTAGCAAATGGCTGCAATGAAACAAAGAGTGAAAAATGTAAAGGGGTCTGAATACTTTCCGTACCCACTGTATGTAATACTGCGAATACATTGAAAGTAAATATAATTTCATTGATTTGTTTTTGTAAGGAAACACAGATGCATTGTAGCAAAAGTGCCAAGCTTTCTATACAGCTCTTCAGTAGTTCACAAATAAACAGAATTATGAGGTCAGTATGTGAAGAGATTGTTAAGCATCCATATGGACAGCAGGGGGCAGAAAGGATAATCTTAAAGTACAGAATGACTGAGAGTGAGGCTTTGTAAACTATTGTCTGTCCATTCTGCCAATAGAAATCCACATTTAAGTGATTATTGAAGTGTCCTGCAGTCAGACTTAGTTCAAACCTTTCAAAACTAGTGTTAAGCAGAAAAAGTCCTGATGAGTGTTTTCTTACTTTGAAGTACAGTCACGACCCCCCACTCAGTTTTACTTCTTCAGGTTATTATGGAAGCAGTAAGGTTTCCAGATGTGGAGCTATCTGACACATAATGGAGGACTGTTAAACCTTTATTTATTTCTCTTTTTACTAAGATACGAGTGTCTTCTTTTGTCAAACTCTCACTTGTAGGTGACAGAGGGGATTTTATTCTGCCGTCTTCGCAGAAGTTGTCTCAAGTATTGTTTCTGTATTTTCGACAGTGCTGGTTGCCTGTTTATGCAGTAGTGTGTATTAGATGTATTCCTTTACTCCTTTACAACTCTCATTGTGTACTTAGTGCTTCATGTTTGTTTTGCATCCACAAATGTAATTTTGTTTGTGGCTGATATAAAGGCAGATGGAATGCAGAAAGAGACATCATGGCTGAAAATATTAGTATAATGTTTAATTTATGCTCATAGGGAATATGTCCTTCTCCATATACAACTCTATGTCATAAATGGAGCTATTTACTATTTCATGAAAGCCAACTGCAGAAATTAGATTCAATAAAGACTTCAATACAAAAATTCTACATAAGTCTTGAAATTACTCACTCTTCTCAAATAAATGTATACTTTATGTGTACATCTTCAAATAATGTGAAAGGTCAGTCATTTTAAATAGTGAATATTAACACATTAAGTAATCTAAAAATCAACTTGCTATAAATGCTAGTAATTACTATAGATATGGAGTACTATATAGAATATATACAGTATAGGATATAAATGTATAGTAAATAAAATGCATCTTAACAGACAATATTGAAGATCAGCGCCTTGCTGTGTTAGACTATAAGTGTAGGTAAATGATGGAGCGCAGCCTTTAGAATATAGGCCAAATTCATAAATCTATTCAGCTCATTAAACACATTGACAGGCTGAAGCTCCCCAGTGGCGCTCTTTTTTTTCTTCTCATGTCCACCTTCTCCTCTCTCAAAATCGAACCCTTCTCTCAGTCCCCCCCCCCCCCTCCATTATTCACTCCTTATTTCAACCCTTCATCATCCCTGCATCTGATTTTGTAACTTTTTTGACATGTTTAAATATATATGTCTTTTTTACCCTCCATTGTTGAAATAATATTATCAATTTAAATTTGTTCTGAGTGTCCAACAAAAACATCTTGGTCCTTCCTATTATGAATATAAAGTGCACAGTTCAGTGCTCTGGCTGTTTAACTAGAGCAGGGGTGTCAAACTCATTTTAGTTAAGGGGCCACATACTACCCACTTTCATCTCAAGTGGGCCAGACCACTAAATTCATAGCATAATAACGACAATATTTCTCTATGTTTAAATCATTGGTGAATGTTTTTGGATGATAAACCCTATTTTAAGGTCTTTCTACAATAAACTAGAAACATAAAGACCAAAAACTCAAGACAGCAGCCCACTGTTTATCTGCCTGGGCTCTCCTCTGCAGATTCCCTAACAGCAAGCGCTGCTGCCTGTGGCAATGAGCGCTTCTGCCTCCGGAGCAGACATCACATTTACGCTGTTTTTGAAGCAATTACTGGATCGATTAAAAAAATTACAAAATGTTTGTACTCATAAACCTCCATATTCTCATAGAAATGCAATTTATGTCTTTCTGTAATTTTCACACTTAGCAAAGTCATCCGGCGGGCCGAGCTGGACCCCCTGGCGGGCCGGATCCGGCCCGCGGGCCGTATGTTTGACACCCCTGAAACCTACTGCTATTAATAGGGGAGGTAAATATAGGGGGCTTACACTACTGGGACCAGAGTGATGAAAAAAGGGCTTCCCCTCCTACACAGACACACACACACACACACACACACACACACACACACACACACACACACACACACACACACACACACACACACACACACACAAATGTACACCTGAGCCCAGAGTACGTACACAGGCTTTCTCTTTGGAAGCCGATGTGCTATAAAGAAAGTTCAAGTTGACAGTTTATTAAGTGAGCTGTGTATTAGGTTATAAATCAGCTCATACTGCAATGGGTAAATGTTCCCAGCATGTAAGGCATTCCCATGGCATGTTGTATATTGCCTCATACAACATACAAACACAAGTGCACTTGTGTCCATTAGAATGACAACCTAATGGAAAGAGCAAACGGGAAAACTTATCAGGAATATCGTGTATAAATGTTATTATTTTTCTAGCGGGGACTAAATCAAATGTTAATAAAATTGGACTTAAGAGAGAACAACCTCACACACATTGTTCGATGAGATAAACCACAGATGTGTGATGTGATTAGAATATTGGGCTCAAAGTTAACTTGATAAAAGCTCTTTTTTTGTTGTTGTACAGAGCTGACCAAAAAATGATATGTGGAACAATACCCATCAGTTTTCTAGAAGGCAGCTTGCTGTCCTTTGCTGACATACGGGAACCCAGACAACTGACACGTGCAGAGGGAGCATTATACTCCTCCCAATATATGTCTGGGAGGAGAATCAGATCACCCAATGCGCATTACTTTGGTGCTTAGAGCTGCCGGAGAGGGAGAGAGACGAACACAAGGGAAGATGTGTGGGAAATGAAATGTGAGAGGGGGAAGTGATAGAGAGGGAAAGCGCGAAAAAAAAAAAAAAAAAGACTCAGTGATGAGAGCAGAAGGGTAAGACAACACAAGGAGAGACAAACCAGTGTCACACTATACTAAATGGCAATGATACAGAGAAATGTTTGTTCTTGTCCCCACTATGTGTTGAACCAGGAGTCAAGAGCCTTTTGCTCTCCACGCTCTCCTCCTCGCTCTCTTTGCCTCACTTCCGTCCTGGCTGGTTTTATAAATAGGTCACTTTGCTTTCCCAGTAATCCAGAGAGAGCATAAGATTCACTTAAGGGGAGAAGCGGGACACAAAACCATTTAGGAGGTGAGGGTTGATAGTTGATTCTAATATACCTTCTGTAATGGACATGAGAGCAGCCGCTCCAGTGGTGTTTTCATCAGTTTAAACTGCATATTAATCGTATTTGTTTTCTTTCTCGTAGCTTCATTCTTGTTGCATTAAGAGCACCAAAGAAGGATGTAACCTGTTGTATACTGTATGCTTGACTGCGCTAGGTTTTAACAGAGTGAGTTGTTGGAATTCATGTAAACAGTCACAGACTTCGTATTTGAGCAATCAATATAAAGTATATTGTTATGGTGAAAAACATCAAAAATAGACTACCAGCTGGAGGTTATCATAAAGATGTTATTATTGATATTATCAGACCATTATTATTCATAACAGCTTTATAATTTACAGTCATTTTAATTAATTAAAGTAACTCACCATATAGTTTTTTATTTACTGGTCAGTTTATATTGATTGGACATTATTGTGAAGGGCATGGCAGGCATTCAGATCCATATTTCCTTTGTGTAATACACAGTTTGCTTCTTGGTTCAGACTTTTCCGTACAATGGTCGAGAATAACAATCATCATACATATAGCTGAAAATAGACTACCTTAAGTAGGGACAGCAAGACAGTCAAGGACCTGAGGATGATTTTAGTTTTAATGAACTCATATTTGCGATTGGCAAATGGTCGAATGTTGTTGTGGGGGTAAATAAGACATTTATGACAGAGTCAATCTGACCAAGGCCTGCATGTGTGTTTTCATCAAACCTCAGTTCCTGCACAGCGAGGCTCAAACACGAGCCAATGATGACATTCAAATATAAAAACATAGTGAAAAAAACAAACAACAGATCTATTTTACAGTGTCTGATGACACAAATAAGTTAAAGTTCTCATAGAAATTATATATCTATATATATATCTATATATATATATATATTGAATTCTTAATATGCTTCCTTTCTTAATTCACACATCTTATAAACCATAAGAGATAATTCATCTACTATGCAATGTTAGATGCATGGGTTAGTTCAGCAAGCATACACCACAATTCCCTACTACAAAGGAATCTGTACATGGCAGAAGCTTGTTTTAAAGCTGAAGCTTTAGGCATTTTAAGACATCATTGAAAGCAGCTCAAACTCTTAGATACATTTACATGACGACAGGTGTATAAACCCAGCAGCAGCAGGTTTAAGTCCAATGCGGCCTTGATGTTTGATAAAGCCACAGGTAAGCTGTCTGTCCTGACAGCAGACGTGTCCATAAAGATTACTGTTCCCAGGCAGTGTACGTGTACACGTGTTCGTACACATGCTGTATGTGTTCAAATGCCTGGCGTGTTTGTGTTGCTGAATATGGCAAAGATGTGGTTTCCATGGTTCAGATCCTGATGCGGCATCCTGTTGGTTTCTCCTGGAGAGTGTTTTTATCTTGACAGAGTGTCACTTCAATTATGTGCTTGGTAACGAGAGCGGAAAAGACGTCAGTCCAGGCCAAACTTACAGTGACATAGGTGTTCCAGTACACGAGAACATTTGAGAGAAATACAAGTACACATCGGAGTAAAAAGCATAGATGGGTGTGGGCAGTGTTATCTTACTTTCATGATCACTTTTTCCTTCACAACCTTTTCTCTCCTTCTATTTCCTCCCTTTGATTTCCGGTAACTGCTCTGAAGTCAACACATGCTCGTATCTTTCATCACAAAAGAGTGTGGCACGACATTCCTTTCATTTTTCTTTGTTTGGTATACTATATGATTGTGTTGAATCTTATACACAGTGCACAGGCTGTAAACAGTGTGCTAAGATGAGTTAGAAACACAGAGCACCATTGTCCGTCTGGCCTGGATTCAAGAAGAGCAGTGTTTGAGAAAACCGCTACCACCTTTATGTCTAAAAGCTACACACTCAACCTGTGTGCATCTAAAAGCTCTCCATTTCTTTTACAAACTTTCTCATTTTTACTCTCTCTCTCTCTCTCTCTCTCTCTCTCTCTCTCTCTCTCTCTCTCTCAGACACACACTTGTACAGACAACACTACACATTGAGCGTGATGGACCTGTATATCAGAGATAGCGGTACTCAGACAGTTCCTTGGAGCATTATGATACACTTGGCTGAGCAAAAACTCAGCCAAGCTGACTGAACAACCATAAGTCTCTGCATCCGTTGGGCTGGCAGCAGATAGTGGCTGTTGTTGTGCTTTCATTATGAGATACAGTTACTGGGTTGTGACTCCAAAAGACTGTAAAGACTATAAAAATCAAGGGAGCGGGACAAGTTAACATCTGAACTGTGGTTGGTAGGTTTAGGAATCCCTGATCTGGAGCAAGCATGACTTTTAACTCGCATCTCACCACGCTATGTTTTCTATACCTTCCCTGTGTTCTCTCATGTTTAACCTGCTTACTCTTCCTTACTCTAATGATGGCTAACCAGCCCCTCCAGCATTTCGCTGAGTTCTTTTGTGATTGTTGCAGTCGAAAATGCTCGATTTTGTGGCGGATTTTCACAAAAATTGTGCTGGAATTTGTGTTTTTTTTTTTTGCATAAAATTGCGGGAATTAGAAACATTTGTATTTTATTTTTAACTACCTGATAGAGGAATACATATGTATTCACTTCCTTTGATAATAATTTTGCTGCAAATCACATTTATTGAACTTAGAGAACCATGGGGCTCAAAGTTACAAAAAAAACCTCCTAAAAGTGCCAAAGCTTTAGTCTGTGACTGTAATATAGAATACAAGGACTGCATCAGGTGTCAAAATAAGAGCTTTAGATGCTGTTAAATTAATGTTAATTCAACACATAGGCCTACTGTATGCACAAAAACAAAGTGCAGTCTCTTACAACTTGATGTGTTTATAATTTTTTTGTAGCATACAGTAATATGTAATCACTTAATTCAAAAATTTTATTGTGAAGGCCACGCTTTCCGCAAACCCGGCGAGTTCCTTTTTTTCCGGTTTGCTCTGGTGCGCAGTGTTTTGTGAGGAGTTATTTGTGTTAATAATGGACGTTTTGTCTGAAAAGACTTATTTTATGCCGTAATACTTTCAGCACACCTTGTGCTGACGACATTTTTTGCGGAGAAAACGCGGGAATTAAAAAAAATTGCTCCTGCAAATATTGCGGCGTTTGCTTGAATCTGCGCTAATTATTGCGATCGCAAGATCGCGTTTTCCTGGTGGGACCTGCTAACAAATCTCATGGACACACAACCCTCTCTTGGTAATACCACATTGTTTGCAACACATGCCATATAGTTCAGTTTGCTTCTTAAAATGTTATTCATACCATGCTACGATGATTACTTTAAAGGACATGCAGCTCTACAAAAGCGGAATAGCATCTGTTTGATTCCAAGGACACGTAGCCGAGGAACCGCTTTATAAAGGTCAAATGGATTGTTGAAATGACAGCTGAAATTGCTTCAGTACAAAAGCTTCAAATATTACTGAGACAAAATGAATGTCTTTAGAAAAGAAAACATTATAATATGTGGTGGCACAAAGCAAAATGACCGGAGAATATTTTGTTGTTTTGAACTTGTTTAAGTGGCAAGCAAAGTTTCCTATTTTTGTTATATTGTTTAAGAGGAGGAGATATAAGGGGAAGTAGGCTTAAATGATGTAGCAGTTGGATCAAATTCATCATATTTACCACTATTGCTAATGAACTCCTGGTTGTCACAAACAAGCTTATCGTAGGCTTAAAGTTTGACATGGCTACGTATCACTTCACCAGCAAGCCTTAAGAATACACAGCTCACATTGCTGGTATGACAATAGAAGGACCTTAAAAGTCATGGTTTATCACTGAGCTCTTTCTTTGGTTAAATCTTTTTTTTTTTTTTAAATCTGTAATTTTGAGCTTTCAGGGTTAATACCAAAACAGACATTACCTGTACATCAGACGAGCTAACTTTGCTGCCGCAAGTCCTAAACTGAGTGGACGTTCACTTGAAACAAAACTAGAAACAAAATCTCACCTATTTGCCCTTTAATCTCATGTTATCTACTTCTACAAACATGGAATGCTATGAAGTCAAGAACAGCAACTTTTATGCTGGGCAGTGGTGTCAAACTGAACACTTCTAATTGTATGTCTGTGTCAGACCCGAGCGGCAGCTGAAGACACTTAAAAGTACACTTAAGAAGACGGAGAAATAGGCACTCATTCAAGATACGACAAAAAAAAACCATTCCCTCTTTCCTTCCTTCTACATTTGGCGTTTAAACCATAAAAAATATGTGAGAAGCACACAATCATCATACATTAATCATATTACTAAAATAAACATCCATTACAACAAATCAAAGGAACACATAAAAATAAACAAACAAGACATTCACTCTGTTTCGATAGACATTTCCTTTGTTCACCTGCCCGTCTGCATTGGTTAGAGACAAAAAAGGCAGAGTCTTGGCAAGTGTCTGCATACAGACTGTAAATCCACTTGAGCTTCATCAAGAAGAAATGGCAGGAAAAGAACGTGGTTTGCTGTTGTGGTCCAAAATTACAGCACAGTCGGTCTCTACAGAGCCCACGAGCTTGTGCTAGACAAGAGCTAGTGAGGGCAGAGGGGCGAACGCGAGAGCACTCAGGCTCTTTCTCGTGGCAGAGAAAGCAACAAATTACCATTTGGTCAAAAGCATATTAGCATCACTCGCTCTCTGTCCTTCTGTCTGTTGCTCAGTTCAGTGTTCCCCTGACAGAAGAGCTGTGATCTTGGTCATTTTGTGTTTCTCTGAGTCAGGACCTTGGCAGTTACAGCAGCAGATTATGAAGTTGTTCACGAATGCTGATAATATGGCCCGTTGTAATCACGTTAGTAAGTTACATTTTTAAGTTTGAGCAAGAAGGTAGAAACTAGTGGTCCCATTATGTTGTTAATATTGATTATTACCATTAAGGCTACTATTTGGCTACTGTTGCAAGCAGGACAACTACTGTCACAAAGGTAAGACTAACTCCATGCAGACAATAACAATGCCCTAAATAAGACAGATGGCAGTTCTATGATATGCACTGACAGGTCCATATTATATGGGAGGACATGAGATCCTCTCCATGTTAATCTCACTCCTCTGCTCTGTACTCCCATACTGGGTGCCATACGTTGGTCACAGGGAGTGACCTTCATCCTCCCGCTACGGTCTTTTTGATCCCAGCAGACGTTCACCGTCTACAGTAGCTCACATTATACATCTGTACGCATCTTAGTGATGTTAACATAGTTAGTGTTGGCTAGGGTGCAGTTTCCGGTTTTCACACCCTCTGGTCTGAAGTCCTCAGTGCTGTGGTTCACAGCCTCCTGGATCTCCACATAGTCAGACTTGCTGAGAGTGGATCCACTGCCGCTTCGACCGCTCTTCTTCAGGTCATCGCCTGAGCTGGCTTTAGGCACACTTGGGATATTCAAGTACTGTGCCTGTTCCTCACCCTCTGTCTCTCTGTGGTAGAAGTAGTTGAAGTTTGACACAATGACAGGTACAGGCAAGGCAATAGTCAGCACACCAGCAATCGCACAGAGAGACCCCACAATCTTGCCTCCAATAGTTGTCGGGACCATGTCTCCGTAGCCAACAGTGGTCATGGAAACTACTGCCCACCAAAAGGCCTCAGGGATGCTGCTGAACTGGGAATGTGGCTCGTCTGCTTCAGCGAAATAGACAGCGCTAGAGAAGAGGATAACACCGATAAACAGGAAGAAGATGAGGAGGCCCAGCTCCCGCATACTGGCCTTTAGAGTCTGCCCTAAGATCTGGAGCCCCTTAGAGTGACGTGAGAGTTTGAAGATACGAAACACCCGAACTAGACGAATGACGCGGAGAATGGCCAAAGACATGGCCTGTTGGCCTGCCTGGCTGTCCTCTGGCCTCTCTGCTAGCTCTGTGCCCAGGGTGATGAAGTAAGGGATGATCGCCACAATATCAATGATGTTCATGATGTTTCCAAAAAATCCAGCTTTGCTTGGGCAGGCAAAGAACCTTACCAGGAACTCAAAAGAGAACCAGATGATGCAGAGTGTCTCTACAATGAAGAAAGGATCAGTAAAATATGGTGAGGTGTGATAGGTAGAGGTGGTGTTCGACGTGGGCTGGAATGGATAATTGTACATCTCCTCATCTTCATTTCGGAAAACTGGCAGTGTCTCCAGACAGAAGCTTACAATAGATATAAGAATTACCATGACAGAGATGATGGCAATGACGCGAGCTGGACCTGAGCTCTCTGGGTACTCAAACAGAAGCCACACTTGTCTCTGAAACTCATTCTCTGGCAGTGGCCGCTCCTCTTCCTTTATGAAACCTTCGTCCTCCCTGAAGATCTCCATAGCCTCCTCACCCAATTCATAAAACCGGATCTCCTCAGAAAAAATGTCCAGGGTCACGTTAACAGGCCGTCGCAGTCTCCCTCCAGACTGGTAATAATACAGAATAGCATCAAAACTCGGTCGATTCCGGTCGAAAAAGTACTCATTCCGCAGAGGATCAAAATACCTCATCCGTTTTTTCGGATCGCCAAGAAGCGTCTCTGGAAACTGGGAGAGTGTCTTCAGCTGCGTTTCAAAGCGCAGGCCTGAGATGTTAATGACGACCCTCTCGCAGCACTCGTGGTCCGGCTCTGGGTCGTACTGATCATGAGGCTGACCTGGATGTGCTGCTGCCTCATCGGCGGGGTCGCTGGTAGCAACCGTCATAGTGGAGGGAGACGGGACCTGCAGCTTTCAGACAGGGTGGGGCCACGTTGGGCCACGAGGAGGTAAAGGGTCCACACCCTTGTGGGTTCTGGTACAGGCGATCTGCCTGCTAAACCTGGAGGACAGGGACAGAAAGCAGAACGAGGCTGCAACATTAATGTGATTACCATTATTCTCCATATTGCACTTTGTATGAGTAAGAAAACTTCCACTTTCAAGCTGATTCATTGATTTGGATTTGAAGCATGCATGTACTTGTATTCTCTGGCATATATCTGATCCATTTATTTTTTATTACACGTAATATCTCATTAAAATTATCAGTATTTTCCAAAACGTATGTGTTATTTCAAGGCCTTCCAGCAAACAGACAAGAGCAGAGCTGTTGAAAATGACAAGTGGGATTGATGGGGGGGGGCTGAACCATCTGAGCTCATTGGCTCCATTGCGTCTATGTGTATTAGGTTATGAGTTCTCTCTCATATGAGCACAGTGCAGGATCAATATGCCAGCCAGTAATACTGTATCCACTCTCACAGGGTGCAATTACAACCAACAAATCTTATTATAAGCTGAGTGCTCCATACATCTCTGAGATGATTTTTTTTCTTTCTGTGTGATGTGACCAACATTCCATCCTAAAGCTGTGACAAAACTTCATCAAGTCACTCATCAAATTAATAGTTTACCAGTAGACTATTTTTAAGGATATTTGTCATTTAAGTGCCAATTTGATAAGTATTTAGTGAACTTCATAGTCCACTGCAAAATATATTACACTGAGCCCATTTCAGGTCGCACTATTTTAGTTTAGAGACTCGAGTAGTAAAAGCAGCAGCATCTGAATAAAAATCAAACGCTCCTACCTATGTGCTCTGGCACTTAAGGCTTGTTTAGAGGCTGTGTCCTCTGGTGGTGATGCGTAACGGGCCCACAGAAGCAGAGGTGTCCGGTCCAAAGTCAGTACCCTCGGTCAGAACAGCTCCTTTCTGTCAGTCATATATCACCCGAAGCTCCGGCTCTGCAGCAAAGGCGGCAGTGGGAGTGGGAGAGGGGACAACGCGTGAGGATGCAAGAGTGACCTCCCTCGCCTCAGTGACCGGCAGATAGGCTACATGTTGTGATGCAGCTACGTATAGCTACAGGTTGAGGCTGGCTGAGGGCGGCGATGGTGGGTGGGAAAGTGATTTTCGTTAAGGCTAATCTTACAATGCTGACGTCATGTAAAATTTGACACCCATTCTTAAGAACAATATGCCGCCGGCGGCAACAACAACAACAACAACAGCAAAGGTAATCCTTCTAGCCTGGTGTCTGCAGATACACTTATTGAGCAGGGGAGGGGGCTGGGGGCGCTCCTGACAGCATTTCTACACGGAGGCACCCATGCTTCAGCAGATCTCATCTCAGGCGAAATCACCTGTTTGATCCATAAACAGGTTCCGCCTTAAAGATTCGGCATCTGAGTGTTTTATCCCGTTGATTGTTATTTTTCAAATGCATAACAACGTAAATTCAACCATCGTCTTTTCCTGATAGGGAATATCCATATGAATACACCAATGATGCACAATAGTAACAAACGGAGGCTGATATTCAAAACCCATTCCATGGAATAACGCAGTCCTCTGATGGCGTTTCTAACAGGTGAAAAGCTGTTGGTCATGAATTTGAGACAAAGCAGCGAAGTTCATGCATTGGGATATTCAAACATTAAATGGAAATGTTGTAGCTGATTGGCAAGCGCGAGTGAGTTTGGAGGGGCAGGTGCCAGACATGCTCAAGCAATTAGCAGCCCTATCCTGCGTGGATCATAGATAACCACAACAGACTCCATGCACTAAACAAAGCAGCATAGCATTATCTGTCGGACTACAGCATTATTTCAGAAAGGCTCGTGGCATGCAGGAATTCACCGCGATTCTCTTGGTGCGCAGACGCGCGTATTTTTTTTTATCCAGTTTGTCTCTTCTTAAAAGGTGCCGTGAGGTCGTTCGTCTATTCCTTAATATCTGTCCTTCTTCCCCTTAATCTGTCCAGCGGCTGTCATCTCATCACGACTAACTGTTTTTGAGCTACCGGCTCTTGCCGTGTCTGTCATATTTCACCATAATTCACCATAGTTGAGATGCGTGGGCTGCAGTTGGGCATTGCAGCGCATACTAAAAGCTTCTTGTGCGCCTCGCCCCATCCCTCTGCTCTCCCCCTTCCCCGACACTCCTGTCCTCACTGTTTCACATTAAAGAGGAAGCATCGCCCACCACAGGGAGAAAACGTCTTTCAACAAAACGAGCGCCAGAATAGCGAGACAAAACAGCATTTAGGGGTAGAAACTGACAAAAAAATTTAAGGAAAAATAAGGAATAAATTTTCTTAAAATGTTTTAACTTAGCTGCACTAGATGTAACTTGACATACATGCCCACAGATTAAGCAAATTAGGTCTGACACAAAGATATAGAGAAAATAAATATAGCCTTAAGAATTCAATCATATGTTTTTCCTTTGGTCTGAGAGCATATCATGGAAAAACTACAAAAATATGAACAGCTGGGAACATCTTCCAAACTAAAAAAAAAGGCTATAAATGTAGGGAATGAAGGATTAAGAGCTATCAACTGCAATATCTGTGACCCCTGTTAACAGAGCACTAGAATCAGTATGCCGGAGCCACTCTAGTAACCCAATGACTCCTTGTTATCATCATTTTCCATCTTATGGTTTGAGCACTTTACTGGGTGTGTACAGTCTTGAATGGCTGTTGGCAGTGCCCCTGTGCGTGTGTGAGAATAATTTATTTGTTTGTTTTCATACATTGTTTGTTTATACTATGTGCCCTAGTAGGTTTGAGCAGTGTGAGTAAAATGTCTGTGCCACCAGAGGTAACAGTGGCAGGTGCAAGAATAGTTTGCTAAGTTCTTCATTATGCACCAATCATTTACAGAGCAGCATATTACATCACCATCAACTAATTACTGCCCTGGACTACCAAGCACATGCAGAAACACACTCACACACACACAGAGGACCGACGCTAAAAGCTTTTAATGCACTCACAAAGTGGATGAAATTCATACCATTCCAACGATTATGATACAGTCAAATTAACTGGGGAGGCTTTCCTTCAGACAGTCTTCCCCTGCCTTCTTTCCTTAGCTGCTTGAAAGTGGGCCAGGTGAAAACCCAGATTTGTCTTCAGGTAGAGAGCAGGAACTGCACATAAAAGAAGAAGAGACAACTCCACAACTCCCGAGGGAACACATAAGAAATACTACATTTCCTCCATCCATGCATGTTTTCTCTTTGCTCTGCCATTCTCTATTCCACCCAAGGACAGGTTCAACGGGATGTGTAATCCTACTCCAATCAAAGTGTCAAAATACTGATTAAGATGATGACATGGGGCCACAGGGACTAAAGCAGTAGCACATTCTGCACAGAGCTGATAACAAGTTTGTGGCTCTGGCTGAAGGTCTCAATGAGGAGCTATTGACACTTTTACATAAGCAGTCTGATTGATGCCCAGGAACTATTAAATCCTCTTTGTCTGTGAATATACATGAAGAGGGTCCATTTCTAAAAGCAGTGCAGTTGAGAGTCCAGCTACCAATAACCAGTGCTGGATGTCAGTAGCCTAATGATTTATCATCCACTACCACATTCACAGCAATTATCTTTAACAGTTTTACTTGCAGGATGGGGACGAGGGCACTTAAAGAAGGTCATGGGAAATGGGATTCAGTTGGTTGGGAATGAGAAAGGGTTGAGTCATGTCCTTTATTGATTGTAATGTTTAAACTATTTCATGTTTACATTTTTAATACACTGGCAATGTTTATTGTAAGAATTCAGTTTTGTAAACCACAATCACAATATTTTCTTTAACCAAATATAAGCAACTGATTTTACTTTACTAACCTAAATGATACTGTAACCTCCCAAATAAATGATCATCATTCATGACTGTCTGACTTCATATCCAGTATATACTTAATACATATGGTATAAATGCTTGTATACTACTGCCACACGGTTTACACAAGAGTTTTGACAGCCCAAAGCCCCTCCACATTTTAAATAGTCAGTCTTTTCTCCAGTTCCCTCTCACCTTCAGGTTGTGCCAAGTGTGAACAGAATAGGACCATTGATTCTGTTTTGTGTTCAGCCGAGCAGACCCAGTGGACCCTCACAGAGAAAGGCGTTTCAATTATTGACCCCACATGATTGCAATAACCATGTCAGAGCTTTTTTCACCATATGAAACATGTTTTAATCTGGCATTTTTTGGATTGTAAATCTTTGTGTAGTGAAGACATTCCTGCTGTCTCGTTTCGTTTGAGGTATACTGTAAGAAAACAACCCATGGAAATACGAGTAATGTCCTGACAGAAAATGAAGAGTCCCTTTTCCATAAAGTTTGAGGACATTTTCCTCAACCCGAAAATGGAAAAATTCTGGAAAGATTTACACTATATCCTCTGCAGCATTCAAGGACACTTCTGTTCATCCCATAATGGAAAATTACCGTTATATCCCTCTGCGTGGACATTTGAAAGTGTCTATGAAAAGAACTGAGAGTTCATATGTTTGATTGAAAATGGATAATTATTAAAATGTTAAACTAGAGTGCTGACAGACACATGGTTCCAGTTCCCTCTCTTACTTACACCCGAGTTGGCGAGGCTAACACCTAAGCTAGGTCAACACTAGTCAACCACAGCCTCACCTGACCGAGCAATTTCCCGGTTGAGATCATCCCATAAGAATAATGTGTCAGCACCACCGCTGCTGTTGACTGTTGAAGGCATAAAACTGACCTAGAAACACCAGCACTGCACTTTATATATTTGATCACAAATGTTCAACAACGCCACTTCAGCCATACGCTGCCTGCTTGAAACTATCTGCTCACCTTTCTGTAAACCGCATTGCCAAGAGTCATGTTTACCAAAGTGAGGACACAGTCGCATTTCCCTTAAGCGAATATCAACTAATCGTTTTGTGCAGTGTCTTCGGGACCAGAAAAGCTCAGTACAGATTTACAGTTGGTCGAAACAGTGCCAAACTTTATGTTAACTTGGTAGGAATGGGTTGTGTTTTACAAGAACTTGCCACGGCAGCCTGTCATGTCATAAACTGGTGTTCACCAGTTAGATGACTAGCAAGCCCAACTTTGGAAACCCAAAACAGAAGGCTAACTTTAGCATTTGTACTAAAAGTCACTGGACAGACAGCCTCTGGCTAAAACTGGGGCGAGCATAACTCTGCCCGACATCCACTAAAGTCAAGTGTAAGTAATGGCAAAACGTAAATTACTGGGTTCTCACTCCCGCAATGCATTATGTATTCATAAAGAACAGATACAAATCTGTGAAAAATGTGTACATATAGTTCCTCCATATTAACACGATACATTGGAGCGTATTTTTACGGACTTTTTCAAAGTTTGTGGATAGAAAACCAAATCTTGTGGATGAAATAATGTGGGTCAGGACAACAGCAGGGGCTGCCTAGAACTCCTGAATATGAATCTATTTCAACAACATAAGAACATTCAATTAATTTACTCCGAGAATACATTTCACACACACACACACAGTGATGATCGGGTGTGTGACTCAGCAGATGTGCACACTTCCAATCCCCACTGTTTCCTGTGCAGCAGAACATGTGGAAGTAAGAGAGGGAAAGTGAGAAAGAGAGTGAAGGGTGTTGATTCAACTTATGACAGCAGACTGCTGGGGAGGAGCTTTTGTCCTGGGTGACCGCTGCTGGTGCTGCAGCAGGTGATCACTTACTGACAAGCTACATGACACACTTACACACAGCAATAAGCTACTGTATTGACGTGTGCGTGAACAGAGTGGAACACACGCACTGAAAACCACATTTAGATAAAGTCCCTGTTCAGTATTAGGTTCAGCACCACAAATCTGACTTCCCACACGAATACAACCCCTCATGTACGTTTAAAATCCATTTGCAAATATACACAAACACACTTACATATACGATTTGGACAGTGTAACTCTCGCTGCAAGTGCTTCCTCATTTATCTCTTGTTGAACTGCACACACGTTCACGGTATGTCATTAATTTTGATATACACACACAATTCATGAATTTGTCCCTGCATACTCTTAAATGATTGAATAACAGATGTCATTATAATCTTTGAACATATTAACATCCTCCAATTCCTGATTCATTATGGCATGTAGGCTCTTTAAAACCAAACAACTAAATTGACCGCCTCAATTTATTTTGACTCTTCATCACTTTTTTTTCTCCTCACTTGACCTGTATGCCTCTCTCTGGGATTCCTCTATATTTATTGACTGACCTGGTAAGTTCTCTACCTGCCTGTTGATGAAAGCAGCCAGGCTGATCATGAGCACTGCTTTCATGATGAGATATGTCCTTACTTTCAGAGTACTCCAGTATTGATTGTGGATGGGGTTTCACTTTTTGTTGTTTTCTCAAGCTTAGAAAAACAAGGAAAAATCAATGACCCAGTTGATCTGGAAGTGTGGCTTTGCTAAGTGAAGATTTTATAAATGATATCTATTTTGCATTAGTAGGTATTTATTATCAAATATACACCATACGCTATATGCAGAGATCAACTTCACTAGAGGCTTGGCTTGTTAGCCATGAAAGAAAACTCCCCCGGTGAATGTTGTCTTCTGCCACTGCAAGCAGCGGCTAAGTGCTGCATGCTGCGTGACTGGACAGTTAAGTCAAATGTTAATGTATATAGCTCGCAGTGGAAATCCACAAGCATCAGCTACCATTCTGTCTGTCTGTAGTGTGTACGTGTTTTATTTGCCTGCAACATGGAGAAACACTGTCAGAGACAGCATACATCCCTGGGGAAAGACAACACCTCTCCCCAGACCAACGATAGTGAGTACACCAGAGGGGACATGACAGGAAAGAAAAGGAGGGAAATGATTGAAATTCAGTAAGGAAGAGCTGATATGTATGACAGAGAAGAGTGAGTCAATCAAAGAAGGCAGTGACGATAGTAACATAGTCAGCAGGAAATGCCCTTAAAGGTGTGCAGAAAATGAAAGGGAGGGACGGAACAATAAAGGTGGAGAGGGGAGTAGATAAAGGTCATCATGACAGTGATGAGTCACCCAGTAGAGCACAGCCAAATGTCTTTCTCTGTTACACTGTCACCCTCTCCACCATCTGTCTTTTTGTTTTGACAGCCAAAAACTGAGATGACTGGCAGCAGATCACTTCTTCCAACACCTAGAACACAATCGAATGTGTCTTAACATCTGGATCTGAATATGCTGCACATCGTGTTTATGTTTGTGTGGGCCTGCGTGTGTTAGTGTGTCTCTGAGAGTGCGTATATGTGTATTTCTTAGACAGTTTTGGTTTGTGCCTTTGCATGGCATATGTCTGGATAGGTTGCGTGGCCTTGTCTGCTGTGCCTGTGGCTGAAAACTGGTGCCGATCAGCCAAACAGCATCCAGAAATAATCAGATTTTTGTGGAAAGCACTAGCAACAGAATCATCACCCTTAGCAACCATCCTTCCCCTCACTGCCAATGGTGTGGCTCTGCTGGGTGAAGGTGGAAATATCACACTGAAAGTCACACAGAGATTCAAAAAAGAGCCGTGTGTACTGTAGGTGCGAAGGTTAAAAAAAAAGAAGTTTTATTTTAATGTATGTCATGTTGATTGTCAGGGAATATTTAAGGCCCTAAAAGGTTTGTAGATATCTAAGAATTTTAAAGGACCTTTATAACAACAGTTCAAGTTAAATCCATTTCCCTTTCATAAATTTGAAAATTGTCTCACCCTGACATCCTGTCATGACATCAGCGGATAATAATGAGCGTCCCTTTAAAGCGGTTATAACTGATTTCAAATATTAACAATATTCTGGAGGCATTCTTAAAGATGAATATTAGTTTTACTTTTGAAATAACGTGCCTTGGTGATCTGGAAGAGCTTCATTGTGAAAAATGTGAATAAGACTTATTGAGAGTGCTGTTAGCCAGTGACCAGGAAAAGGTTTAAGGAATTTGGAATAGACTGACCCAGTCTACAATTTACAGTTAATTTACCGAATAACAGAATCACAGAATAACATTCAAAATAAGAACTCAAATAGATGTATTTGAAGAAAATTGGTGAAAATATCTTTGTGTACACAATAAGGCGTGATTATGTATGTATCCTTCCACCATGGGCAAACCTTTATTTATTTTTTCTTTATTCTTCTGATTTGTGCGACTGTGCTGTGTCTGGTTCTCACCTTTTGCTCCTAGGTAGACCAACTACTTAAAAATATGGATACAGATGAAAAAAAGAAAATGAGCATTGACAATATGAAAAGGCTTGTTCGTAGTGATGATTCTGTGGAGAATTGTAATCCAAATTTGCAGCAATTATGTTTTACAGAGCTTGTTATAGTGAGTTTTAGCTCATTATGTAGCTGTCTGCGCCTCACCTGTTCTGTTTTGATTTGTGTCTCACGAATCTAATTGCGTTGTTTTCAACCACAGCAGGCAACTGTTTTCAGTTATAGGAGTATTTAACTGCTAAAGAGATAGATATTTTGCCTGAGTAGTTGGTAGAGACCAAACGAGCTTAAAGAGAGTGGATATTGAATTTACCTCATTCACTAGATGGTTAAAAACACATTGCCAATTGATAATGTTGCTCCATAACTGCTTTATGTGCACGCAAATGAGCAACTCTTTGCAAACAAATTTGCAACCTCTAATTTAAAAGGTAATGAACTGTCAATTTTGTGTCCACAACTTGTTTCCTTTGCCACCAGGTAACCAAAGAATCTGCTATTGCAGCTTCACAGTAATTTATAGTCATTCAATCTTCCTGGAAATGTTGGAATTTCCTTTCATCAACTGTTGGCAGTTCAATTTATAACAGCTTATGTTATTTGTGTGCACATGCAATGCGATGTTGGTTCAAAGTGTTGGCATTGTCTTAACTCAAATTACACTTGCTGTCCAAATGGAGTCCCTGCATGGTGAGACCCAATCTGCCCGTGGGATAATGCATTGATCTTCTGCCAGAGACCCAAACACAAAGTATGCAATTCTCATAAACACAGACTCACAAAGTGACACACTGCCAGCCTCTTCTTTTCTCAGAAGCTGTACACATCGCAACAGTTGACGCTAACACACACAGCTTAAGTAGTGATTCCTCCAGTGCACCTGCAGAGGGCTGAATCTGCCATTCTCTTTATCTTACCAGCAACCCCCCTTTGTTACTATGGAGATTTCCTACTATAGTGCCATGGCTGGTGGTGAGCCTTGATGACATCATAGGGTTTCTGGTGATAGTTACCTTTCACTAACCTATTCAAGAGTAAAGCTAAGGGATAGAGAAAGACAATGCCAGTCTAACAAATACACAAATAGACTATAGGGGGGATTTGTCTATACTTGTGCTGCACTGATTAACATGGGAAGCACCACTTTTCCAGTACGCCCTTACAAAAAGGTGCTTTGATACTCTTGGCCACACATAAACCAGGGGAGATGGCAAAGTTATTAATGAACTGGCAGGCTTACTGAAGCAATAAAGTACACTTTTTCATATACAGCATGACAGTATGATCGCTGTAAGCCTCTGTTACAATGTTAATATTTATCTCTTCGGCACGGAGATGTTTCCACTGTGCCCTTACACAGTTCAGCTCTAACCCTGCAGCTCAGGGAGCTGCCAAATATGTGGCAACATGAGATGCTGCTCTCAGAAAATGTAATTTGGAAATCACCATCTCTTTTCCAAGCCAAATATAAATCCTTAATGATTGTGCTGTTGTGATTCTGAAATCTCTCTGACAAATAGTACCTTATTATATTATATTATATTATTTGATATTAGATTATATTTTCCTTCTTTGATGTTAGTAGATGGAGTATTCCCTCATACGGGACTGGCGTGGTGTCCTTGTTAGAGAGGTTGCCTTGTTCAGTCTTTTGTTGTGTTAGTGTGTTTTTCTGTAACCAAAGGGCTGTGAGCCAAGCATGGTTGTTAACTACTAAAAGACTGTCACTGTGAAGCTCTGCAAGGGAAACACTTATTAAACAGTGATATTTTCTGTGTCAACAACATCTTTCTAGACAGCAGTGGCCAGATTAACTCAGAAAATTAGAGCAACATTGAATCGTTAAACTGTTCTAAAACTGTCTCTGTTTTTTACCATGCAGAAAATTTCATTTTTTTTTTTAAAAGGCACTGTAATCACTGGATCTAGTGTTCTGCTGTAACAGAACAGGGATCTAGTGTTCTGCTGTAACAAATCCAGTTATAAATTTAGCGACATTAAAACTAGAGTATGTCTCCAATGTGTAATAAGGCCTGAAACTAGACCTAGATACTCTCCTAGAAATAAATGAGTACCATTCCCTCAGTAATTGAGTGAAAGCAGACTGCAGCTCCTCTCAAATAAAGACAGTACAACTCATAATCTCTTTATGTGGGTCATGTTTAAGACAGCACAAAATAACACAGAACAAATACTGACATACACAACCTTCCCCTGACGACATTCTGCCCTACCCCAAAAAATTAAGAGTGCACTCTGGGATAGAAGAGAGCCATCCATCCAGGCGTGTGTATACATGTGTGTGCATGTTTATGTGTGTGTGTTTGCGTAAATGCCTCTGTATTGTTCTCCATGTATTCGTCAAGGGAATAGCAGCAACCAGCACACAGACATAATGTGTGTGTTTCACATATTAGCAATACAGAGCACACAGAGCTAACAAAGGCATATGGCTAACAGTCTTTGATTTGTATCACAGTTTAATATCAGTAAATCATGAACGGTCTTAGTTTTTGCCACTTTTGACTTGAAATTGTTTGTCAGTTATTGTCCATGATGAATCTCACTTCCCAGAGATATGAATACAGAATGTAGAAATCCTTGTACAATCCAGTAATGTGAAATGTGCTTTGCAAAATTGCTGGCTGTTTCCTGAATCTGTCTTTTTGAATTCTACACAGAAAGCAGTGTGGAGACATGTCAGGGTCCGTAACAGTTCCAGCTGAATTCTGTCACTGTCTGAATCACTTTTGATCCTATGATGGTTCCATTCACAGTGTCTTAAAGTCCAGAACAGAAGCAGTCATAAAACTGCAGCTACAAAATTGTATGTGAAATATTTCATACATCTGCTGTGATTGTATTTTGTTGCATTTTTTTAGTCCTGGTTAGAGGGTACCAGTCAAGAGCAAGAGGGTTGGGGAAGAAGAATTAATCCAGAGGGAGATCTGTATCAATCCCTAACTTTGGCCAATCTGACCCAACAGGAAGACCAGAGTCACTGCACCCCTAAAGTAGGAAAAAAGGGTCAGTGCAGGTTAATGGCTGATCTATAAGGCTTGAATTGAGAAAACCTTTCCATGTAATTATTGGTGCGTGTTATTCGAAGGCCATCCATGTCGTATCCACTCTCCTAATTAAATATAGTCTATTTACCTCAATGGGAGGCAGTCTAATTGGGGTTGTCGGGGTTCCAGGAGGTTTGAGAAGAAAAAATGGAACGACGTTCACCTGAGAGAGAGAGGAATGGGGGTGGGGGTGGGGGAGAGAGAGAGAGAGAGAGAGAGAGAGAGAGAGAGAGAGAGAGAGAGAGAGAGGGAGAAAGAGAGAGAGAGAAAGAGAGAGAGGGGGGAAAGAAAAAGCAGAATTGTTAGAGCCACACAGCATGGCCATCGGTGATCTTATTAGAAATACAAGGCTGGTCCTCTCCTCCCTGCTGCCTCATTACCACTAATGCAAAAATCTAACTGTTAAATGTCAGTTCAGAATAAGAATAGAGGAGAGGAGCAGCTTTGCGACAAGAAAGACTGTCCTGTAACAAGAAGGTCAAAATTTACTATATTCTGTTCCCACTGACAACTGCATTTCCCGTTAAGCTGCCTGAGAGTGAAGCTGGTGGTCATGGGAACTGCCGGCTTACTGTAAGTTATCCTGTGTAAGAGCATCAACTAAGCCATCAACAATGTGGCAAACCTATAGAGAGACAAGCAGAGTTAAGGGGAGGTAATTACATTCTGACATAAACAACTGGGATTCACATCAGCAGAGGGGGACTGAATACGAATTAAAAAGATTAGTTCACAATAGTGTGTGATGTCTGTGTTTTTGTCTCTAACAATCCATCCTGCGTGTGCCCAGCAGAGTGTCTCCCAGACTGCTCAATCTAGTTAGATGATAAACAAGCAGCTCCCATCTCCTCTATAATATATCTCACTTACTGATCAATACACCCGTGTTTCTCCTCACTGGAGATTTTAGGAGACCTGAGAAATGAGCAGACCATTTAACCGATGACTGATATGGAGGTTTTCATAGAAAGAAATATAAAGCCAGTGTCAGGGGTCAAATTGGATAGGAATAATCAATCAGTGGTCATTCTGCGGGACCTCCCATTTTGCCTTTAGGGCATGCCAGCAAATGAGACTGCCCTAATTATCACCCAGTCCTGACTGGAGAGGAATAAGTGTGTTATTACTCACATGTGATCACAATCACATTTTCAAGGGCACACACACACACACACACACACACACACACACACACACACACACACACACACACACACACACACACACACACACAGCCACAGAGCATGGATACATTCCCCATCCTGCTTTTTGAAAATGTTGTTTCCTTCTCGCTCTCCTCACTGTTTCAGTTTAACCACATTGAGGGTACACACTAAACATAAATCTCGACATAAATCTGCAGGAATAGCAGTGCAGCAGTTTCAAACAGGAATATGGTAAAAGTGCAAGAAGCAATACCTTTTTCAATAGGCTTTTAAACTCAACTCACACACTTATATAAAAGGACAATATAATCAAAGGAGTTTAATTTTATATATATAATGAATTAACACCTTGTATCATACAACTTTTATTCACTTATACCGGTGTGAAAGAATCAACTCTCTTTTTCCTTTTGCTGTCTGGTATCTCATGGGTATTTGACCTCTGATATCAATGGCGAAGGGAGACATGTCACATGTAGCAGGTATGAGCCACCTGTTCTGTTATTAGGAGATGATGGCCACCAGGGGGCAGCACTTACACAAGCTGGGTGGGCATGTTGTTGTTGCTCGTATTCATTTCAGGGACAAAGTCAGCTGAAGGTGAAAGACACCCTGGGCACACTGCATGAGGATCACGCCCTTTTCACGAAATAGGAAATCCAACACACTCATACCGATGGAGGTCTGCACATGTAAAACATGTACACACCTGTAACTGGTGACTGTGGTTTAAAATGAAAGACAAATACCATACTCCTCTCACATTATGTTGTGATATTTACCATAAAACATTGTGAGAATTGCAAACAAATGTTTTGAACTTAACCTGTGAGGGGAGCTCATGTAATGTCAATAAGGTGTCCTCATCATGATGATAATTCTGTAGACTGAAGTGACCTACCTGAATTGACATGTAACCGTAAAATACTATACAAACATTTCAAACACTGGCCTTATAACTAAATGCAGAGAAATCATTTAAACGGAGACAGAGGTGTATGACAGTGCTCTGAACTTACCAATTTGGTCAGTGGGAGAACAGCAGCCTCTGCTGAGCGCCCACAGTAGTGCACTCAGGACAGCCAGACAATGTGCTCCCAGTCCATTCATAATTCCTCACGCGCTGCCTCTCCTCTCGCTTCTCGTAGTTTAGCACCTTTCTGAGTTGTGCCGTTTTTGTTTTTTTTGTTTTTTTGCGGGGCAGTTCATGATGGCAATTCATGAACAGACCTCTTTACTCCAATTTCTTTGTGTGTCGATAATGAAGTCACTGAGTGAGCTTGCTGATTGGCTGTGGCGGCGCTGGGCATGTTTGGGTTTGTATTTTACGCACGCAAGGCGTGATGGCTAAAAAGTCTTATTAGACTCTGAAGACAAGCTATTTAGACAGATGACAATCTTCAATATAGCTTCCAAGCCATCTGGGAGGTTACTGTGGAAACAAGGGTGCTATGGCAACGGTAACTGGGGTTACCGAGGAAACGACCGTCGCCATGGAGACTGCATCACAGCGGGCTATATTTGAGGCATCCAAAGAAATATACACTCCATCTTTGATCGCTGTTTTGTGTGCGTGAAGGAGCTTGGCGTTTCTCCTCTCTCACGTGCGTGATGCACCGATAATGAGACACTGACAGTCGGCTGGCCCCTGTGTTTACATGGCGCCGTTTACGCATTAAATACCCTGCCACAACAGCCCATATCAAGGAGGGAATTATGGTTTAAAGACAGTAGCATTGGACTAGACTTTAACGCACAAGAAAGGCATAGCACAAAACGGTCTAATTGAGATAATATATGCTGAACTGTGTTTTCCAGACATTACATGTGTTTGAACACACACACATATTTAAATGATTCAGAATATTATACGTAGGCTATGACTGACGGATCACGACATAACGCATGTTAATACAACGTGAGTGTCCTTCGAATAGCAAACATTTGTACTCATCTTTCACAGTTATAAAGACTCTATTTCTACCTGTTGTGATTATATACTGGCTATTGCACAACGCACAACAGGTCAATCCTCTCACTTAGAGAGAAATAGTGGGCTTAATACTTTAAGGAGCTCTTTCTTTCCATGCAAGCGGGAATGGAACCGTACAGAATTATGAATTCATATCACCTAAATGAAAAATCCCGATTCTTTGAATGGAGCACAAAGCAGCATCTCTGTACAGACAGGGTTTGCTCCTTCTCTCTCTTTCTTTGTCCCTGTCTTTCTTTAACTGATCTACCCTCTCCACACGCTGGTGCGCAACGACAGAACCGGCTGTGTGTTGACACATCACCACGTCCTGTGTTCAGGGTCGTGACTCTAAATCTAGCTACACGTCGGTGAAAATCTTTTTGTTTATATTCACACAATTCTGCGAGTTGTTTTGCAGGGTGGTGGGGAAGTTGGGCTGCTGTTTGAACGCGCTGTTAATCCCATGTTCCTCTATCACCATATATTCGCTCTTGCTGAGTGAGGAAGACGAGCGAGTCTTCCTCAGCTCCTCTGTGTCAGCCAGAGGCTGACAGCTGCCCACGTGCAGGTACTGTGCCTGCTCCTCGCCCTCCGTTTCTCTGTGGTAGAAGTAGTTGAAGTTGGAGACGATAACAGGTACAGGCAGAGCAATAGTCAGCACACCAGCGATTGCGCACAAAGACCCTACAATCTTCCCTCCGATTGTAACGGGGTGCATGTCCCCATAGCCCACGGTAGTCATGGTGACGACAGCCCACCAGAATGCGTCCGGGATGCTGTTGAATCCCGAATCTGGGTCGTCTGCCTCGGCAAAGTAGACGGCACTGGAGAAGAGTATGACACCGATGAACAAGAAGAAGATGAGCAGGCCAAGTTCACGCATACTGGCCTTTAAAGTCTGTCCTAAAATCTGAAGCCCTTTGGAGTGACGTGAGAGTTTGAAGATGCGAAACACCCGAACAAGCCTAATTACGCGCAGAATTGCTAATGACATGGCCTGCTGACCGTTTCCTTGCCTCTCTGCCAGCTCCGTGCCCAGGGTGATGAAATAGGGAATGATGGCCACAATGTCAATAATGTTCATGATATTTTTGGAGAACGTGGCTTTGCTCGGGCATGCAAAGAAGCGCACCAGCAGCTCGAAGGAGAACCAGATAATACACAACGTTTCAATCACAAAGAACGGGTCTGAAAAGGGGCTGATGAAATATGGAAGTGTGCCATTTATCACAGGTGTAATGGTGATAGGATCCCTGTTGTCGTCCCTGAACTCTGGCAGTGTCTCTAAGCAGAAGATGACAATGGAGATGAGAATGACTAGGACAGACACTATTGCTATTCCCCGTGCGGGACCGGAGCTCTCTGGGTATTCAAAAAGCAGCCACACCTGTCTTTGAAATTCATTCTCGGGCAACGGTCGCTCCTCCTCCTTTATGAAGCCCTCATCCTCCCTGAACTTCTCCATAGCCTCCTCACCCAACTCATAGAAGCGTATCTCCTCAGAGAAAATGTCAATGGGCACATTAACGGGTCTTCTGATGCGCCCGCCAGACTGGTAGTAATACAGGATGGCATCAAAGCTGGGTCGGTTCCGATCGAAAAAGTATTCGTTCCTGAGAGGATCAAAGTACCTCATTCTCTTCTTTGGGTCCCCCAGCAGCGTCTCTGGAAACTGTGAGAGAGTCTTGAGTTGCGTCTCGAAGCGTAACCCTGAGATGTTGATGACGACCCTCTCACAGCATTCGTGATCCGGTTCATATCGGTCCAGAGAGTGGTGGCCGGGGAGAGCTGCCGACTCTTCCAGCATGTTGTCACACGCCACAACCGTCATCACGTCAGCCTCTGTCTCGGTGTATCCGTGGTTCACCAGGTTGTCGCCCCGGGTTTTGGTTACGCTCGGCGGGGGTGATTGCAGGAGGCTGAGATGGTCGTCCATGCGCGGTTGAAGAGGCATACAGGGGCGGCCGCCTCGCCCCTTCTGCGAACCCCGGTCAACCACAGCCGCCGCCACAGCCTCTTCTCCTCCACGTTCCTCTCACTCTATTCCTTCGCTTCACTTTCACTCCCTACTGTTGCTGTTCCCGCCCACAGGGAAAGATCTGGGTTTATAAACAGGCCTTCCACCCGCCCACGGCGCGCCAGCGCTGGGTACCTTCCACTGTCCTCGGCCAATCGCAGGACGCACCGATATACAGAGGAAGCAACAGACGGGCGTCATTCAACACCATTGTTGGGCGTGCCCGCCTCCCTCTGCCCCTCTCCCCGTCTTGTGGCACATACACACTTACTTGGCGAGTATGAACAGTCTCCTTTTTACACAAGGTCATTGCCCACAGATAGGACATTTTCAAGGAGGCTACTCTTAAATATATTAGAGCCTCGTTTTCCAGGACAATCTCAAAAAATGCACCACCATTACGCGTATACCTTTGGTTACCTATTTTATTCAACCAAGAAAAAAAATGTGGGTGTTCCATGGTAAAAAAAAAAAAAAAAAAAAAAAAAAAAAAAAGCATTCGGAAATGAATTATTGAAGCCCATTCTGTCGTCGATAGTTCTTTAGTGATCAAAAATATGATTAACCATTGACATCCCATCTGAAATCTGAAGTATAATTGTTGTCTGCGTCCCAAACTGGCGATGGTACATGTTAAAGTAAAGAGGAGCAAACAGCGAGGGCAGGAAGTGAGGAGGGAGATCAGACAGGTCAGTGTAAAGGAAAGAAACGTGTTGTTTAATAATCGTAGCATTAAAAAAAAAAAAAAAAAAAAAAAAGCCAAATATGTATACACACATAAAAAAAAAAAAAAAGTACCAAGTCCTACTGATCACGATACTATCCTGCTACATGCACCCTAACCTCAGATAATATTTAGTTAATATGGTGAGTGTCAACAACTACAACTACTTTTAGGCAGCATTGTCTGTCCTGTGGCAGATTTCATTAAATATAATCACACTAGAAGAGAGAGAGAGAGAGAGAGAGAGAGCAATCCCCCTTTCTCACTTGAAACTTGATCATTTTTTTACACCCACAGATTCTCAGCTCCACTGCTCTCACCAGTGATGTTTAACCTACTTTACAACTATTTTATTTTGTTGAATGTCATATTCAGGCATAACATAGACCACTTTTGGAATTGTAGGCAATTAAGAGACCTCACATCTATCATCAAAATGTTTTTTGGCTAGTGTATGTTGGCACAATTAAGTCTCAATTCATACATTAACCACAAAATAGCTTCTAGTTATTTCCCCAGTTGTCTCCTCTGATTGCTCCATCAGTTTGGTTGGACATTTCACTGTGCAGTGACATTAAGTTGAAGGGATTTCCTGAATTGATGCCTCATGGAGGGTTGCTGTCCAAGGTCCTGAAATGGATAAAACGTGACCAAGGACCAAGAGGTTTTTTACGTAACTATCTCTGAGGTAGATCTTGATTGCGGGCAGAAACAGAATCTTTAGTTAAAGCAAGCTTAATGGGGCCATAGCACCACAAAAACAAAAGAACGAAGTCTGGAATAGCTGCTAGCTGACATCTGAAATCTATAGGTACTTTGCGAGGCTAGTCATAAATTACTCAAAAAAGTCAATGCAGTTACTGTTTTTTATTTACATTTTGATTTGAGTGCCTTTTGCCAGCTTTGCCATTGTAGGTAAATTTACTGCTATTTTATTGCTTTTCTATTGTTCTATTATTATCTTATTGCTTCTGTATGCTGCTGTAGCGAAAAAAAAATTCCCCTCGGGGATTAATAAAGTAACTACCTAACCTAACCTAACCTAACCTAAATAGTGTTCAGAAAAATTTGTTTATTGGCTTAATTTGCTATGCTCTCAATCAACTGTATACTTTTTTTGGGGTACAATAGTGACATGGGGTCAATTTCAGCTGGGAACCTTTGTTGGCATGTCCCTTCTTTGTCTCTCTTTTCCCTTGTTTCCTGTTGTGATACTTTCAGTGGTCTGACATGCTGCGATGCACTGACTAAACAGTGGAGAAATGAATACCATACACACTCTATCAGTTCCTTAATCAGGGATTTCCTAATCCTTCCGGTGTTTTGGATTACAGAATTGGCCCAAACTAAAGGAACTCCTTGTCCTCACTTACCAGAGTTTCAAAATCATTTTCTGGCCTGCATTGCAGACTACTTATTGTTGTCCACTTTTTAAAGGAGAACAACAAAGATAATTTACATGCATGGAAACATGTTGACCCACTATACAGTAGCCTGCTTGTTTATTAAGAATTGAAATATCAACTGGGCCACTGGTCTGGTCATTGTAGTGCCACGTGATGCAGGCAGGGAAAGTTTGGGGACTGGAGCGGCTCTCTCCCTGTCCTTATAAAGCTCAGACACCTTCACAAGGTTAGATAAAATGAGGACAAGCCTCAAATGTGAGGACGTTGTGCTGGTCCTCGCTTATACTAAGAGCTGCTCAGGGTTTGAAGATAAATGTAGAAATGGAACCTCCTCCAACATAATACTGCCGATGCAAAACACTTGTGTGTGTGTGGGGGGGGGGGGGGGGGGGGGGGATGTGAGCAGAGACTAAAATGAGAATAAAGCATGAAATCCGACTGGTTACCATACTGAATCTTCTCTACAAAGAAAATCCTAAATACAAAGACATTTCAGCAGCTCTCTTTTAGTCTGCTCCTCTGATGTCTTTGACAGTTGGATCTGACTTTGCAAATGTTGACACTGTATATTTTGACCTTCATCCTCTGCACATTACAGCCAGACAGCATATCAACAAGTGGAAGGAACAAAACATGAAAGGGAGGAAAGGAAGAAAGAGGCCTTGAGCTAACTGTGAGGGATGAGTGTGTTTGCTGCTCGTAAACATCTGCTTCCTCCAGATTCAATTAAGTGAGCATCGGATGACTGGACTTATCTGAGAAGTCTCCCATCAACATGGGCAATCTGTGGCAACACCCAGGCTGACACATTCAGCCCCACGCTCACACAAACGTGTACTGTACTTGCATTTTTGAGGAAACGTTTATTTGCATACATTTACATTCTATTAATTCTTAAATGCAACAGGGCTGTCCTTAATGTGAACTGCCCGCAGTTTATTTTTTATATTGCCACTGGGGGGCACCATTAGTGGTTAAAAAACAAACAAAGAAATAGTTAAATTTGTAAAGACCTGCCTTTTGTTCCAGAGGGAAAGTGAGTCTCCAGAGAGAGGGTGAGAGAGAAAGATACACACTTCAACAACTTTACCATACAGTTCAAAACCTTTAATATATTTCCTACAGCTGAATTTAAAAATTTTTTAGCCATTCAACTTGTAGCTTAAAATTTCCAAACAAAACACATTATCAGTTAGATGAGATGATGATAAGATGTGATGTTATAGATTTAGCTATGAAACACTTGTTTATGCATCAACAATATTATGGTATGTGATAATGTAACTCTTACAGGGGTCATATGCTGCATTACATTTGACTTTTAATACCTAAAGTAGAGTCTATATTTACTTGAGTAAGAATTTTGATGCATGAACACTGGTATTAAAATAACTTTACTTAAGTAAAGGATCTGGTTGCTCACCAAAGGTTTTTCAAGCTTACTGGAAGTACAACTCTGTGGTTGTAAACATAAAAGGAACAGTTTAAGAGAATACAGGGGGAGGGGATTGAAAGTAAGAAAATAGTTGCAGTGAGATCTCTTTAGTTAGATCCCTGCTAACTTGTAACAATGTTACAATTAACATTGTAAATCTTTTTTTTTATTTATTTATTTTTTTTTTTACAATTTTATATGTCTATGACAGTACTGTGACTCAGATACATTCAGTGTAGACCCTGATTTCTTATTGAGGCCACATTGAAGCTGTCTTGTATTAAAAGGGCCAGTCAGTCCACAGGGAAAGAGCTCAGGGACAGCCAAAGGGCCTTCTAATGTGGTTTCCACTCTCCATGTTAAATATAGGTCCACCCAACTCCCTTATTAACCTACGAAATTAGGCTACCTTGCACATTGCACTTGAATACTTCAAACTGGGATGTGGCTGACTGAAAGGCATTGAAACGAGCCCAAGGAGCATGTGAAGGGGGAAGTGGGTCATTTTTCTGGCAGAACGGCTCTGCTGCATGAGGTTGTAGACATCTGGTTACACTTGAGAAATTGGACTGGTTTGGATCTTCTGCAAAGGATGCACAGCTACTTCCTTTAACACAGCTCCTGGAAAAGGGTGAAGTTAATGCCTTTAAGAGGAAACTAAGGAAGGAGACCACATATCTGGCAACCTGTCGCATATCTACCCCAGTCAACATTTATGTGTAGTTGTATTCTTTGACCTCAGAAGTAGACTACAGAGTACATGCATTAGTTTCTCAACAAAGGTGTCCTCAGATGATGTCAACATTTGCTTAGCTACCATTCACCACACTGTTTCCACTGTTGCTGTAATGGAACATTATTTTACTTGCTGTTTGTCTTGCTTTACATGTATCTAATTAGGCTTTGCTTATTTTATGATTTTGATCCCGGCATCTATTTACAACCAGTCATCCTGAAGGGCAATCTATATTTGATTGTTTGTTTAGGTTTTATTACTCTTATCTATTTTATTTATTCATCTAGAAAATGAATTCTGTATTATATGGCATGATTATATTGTGTTGTCTGATAGGAAAACTGTGGGAAGGCTGTGATTGGATGTTGCAGAGACATCCCATTAAAGTTGTCGCTTGATCACATCTCCCTTGAACTGTGGAGAAAGTTATGTGTTTTTCTGGTTATAGTCCCCCCGGAGAGGCCTTAAGGGTGTGTCAGGAGAACTAATGTCAAAGAAAGAGTCAAGCTATGCAAGTTTCACATGAAAATAGACATTTTCAGTAACCTAAAGTAACCGTTAGAATTTTTCGGCAGTCGTTTTATTTTTCACTTTATTCAGTATACAGAAAAATGTATTTGCTTAGCGTTATTGTTCTTTCTAATTAACTGGCTTGTGTTCTACTGAGATGAGATGGCAACCATAGTCACAAGGCTTTGTTATTAACCCCAGATAACTGAAATAACTCACTAGTTATCTTTCGATAAATTAGAACCAGATACTGAGCTCTCCACTTTTACAAGGGGTGTCTTCCTGTTACTCAGCCAGTGACACGTCCTACCGAATCCCACATCCTTTTCCTGTCCTCACGTAAACAAACAGTAAAAGCACACAGGGGTGCCGTAAACGGAATATTTACAAATGAAGAGAAGGCCCATATGGACAAAGCAGCTGTGTGTGTGGAATAATTGATCAACTGCTTATATTAGCATAACTATGGATATCAGGGGCTGGAGTGCAGCTGCACATGACAGAGGCTCATAGGAGGTAGACAGGAGGAGAAGCAGGGAGGAAGACAGGACGGGACCATCTGTAGGACAAAGCCTGATTGGCCATGGGTGGCATCAGGTCCTGCTGTAATCCTTACAACAGAGAGAGGGATGTGGTAGAGAGGGTGAGGGTAGAGGGACGTGGCTGAAACTCGACTGGCTGTGTCACTTTGTTTTTGTTTGTTCGGGGAAAGCATGCATGTGGAGCCCCACGCATGGTTGCACAAGCACAGAAAACAAGATGCATTTACAGGCAAAATCAGCCTCTGCACGGCTGTGTTTTCTCACTGTCTGTAAACTGTCTATGCCGCTTAAGGGCATCTGCTTCTACAGGCTGAATTATATCCACTAGGGGTTTCTGGAGAGTTCCAGCATGACTCGGGTGTCATAAATATAAAGTTGCAGTGGCAGGCGATATGTTTGCATAATAAATGCAGTCCCACCAGGGCATATCAGCTGCAGCTGCGAGAGAAAGGGGCTTCCCTGCTTCACATACCAACCATCAGCTCCATTTAGTCACAGAATGAGGACAGACACAGAAAAAACTTGTCATTGGCAAGAGAAAATACTGCAAGCCTGAAGTTGATTGAACTCAACCATCAAGAGACCACGCAGGACTTTGATGAATTATAAAGCCTTGTAATTATCTATTAATTAGCGTGTTTGCCTTTGTGTTCTGCCCTAGTTAGACCCTACTTAGAAACCAAATCTTTCTTAGACTGGAGCATCAAAAGGAATAAATACAACCATGTGAACAGCTGCCTAATAATTGCATTACATGATTATGACTTCATATGTCTGTCCACAAAATATAAAGCGGAGTGTTTATTTTTTCCCATGGCGGCAGTGGTAGTAAAGACCTGGGGAAGCCGTGTTCACGGGAGTCTTGAGATTAAATAGGAAGAAATGTGAGAGCCTCATCACACTCCTGTCCTCTCCATGCCCCCCCCCCCCCCCCCCCCGTCCTCTCCAGGTTGACATTGCTCACAATAATTTCTCACATCATCTTCTCCCCTTCCATGTCTCTCACCTCCAGTCATCCCTTTCCACACCTTATAATCGTTTTGTCATCTTTCTAACTTTTAGCATTTTAGTCTTCTATTTGAAGGCAAAACATTTTATTTTTTCTTCCTGCTGCAGGTCTAGATGTCTTCATTTCCCTTCACTAAAACTCAGTATTTCCCTTGTAGAGTACATTAGACTTTGTAGTTTTCCATAATATTGTTTGTTTGAGTTCATGTTATGCAATATTTCATTACATATTTTGAGATTTCTAATTTGGTTACTTTTATTATTTTAATACTGTTGAATGGGTTGACTCTTTGAAGTTCATGTTTATGTATTTCAATACATTTGGGAGGCAATATTCTACTCAGTGTGCCCATCTGTGTTTACAGTTTACTTCTGTTTGACATATTCCTCTCTGAGCTGCTGTCTGACTTTTCACCACGGCTCTGCTTGGGAAAGCCACAATGTCCCCAGTTGGTCCAGATGGTTGTTGGTACATGCGGCGAAATATGCTTGTGCATGCACAGAAGCCTGCTGGCCTCCATATTAGAGACTAAATATCTTCTCTCAGCTACCACACAAACCTATTTTAGACAGAAATATGTAAAACATTGCTTTAAATTTTTTTTAGATTAATTGTTGGTTTTGTCTTTGCAAACAGACACACAGACAAAGGTTATTTACTAATTTCCCCAGGTAAATGGTTAAAACAGCAACATTACACAAAATTACATCTGCTGTTTTTACATCAATCAAGAGATTGTGATCAAAACAGGAGAGAGCAGCATATTAATACTAATGGACATGTTGCGCCTTCGCCCTGTATTTTCTCAAAAAAGTGTGGAACACAAAACAATTTTGTGAGTCTACACTCCACTGAGAGAAAACTAGTTTTACCACCATGAACAGCAACTCAAATATTTACAGAAGCTTCATAGTTTTCTCATGACCTTTCACATGAATATGTCAGAAAATGTAATGCACTGAAACATGGCCACCAAATTGTGAGGCTGCAAAGTGTACTATTATATACAGCTTGGATAAAGAATTGAATGCATGAACATCGTCGTACTTGTTCAAAATAGGCAAAAACAATTGGAGAGAAACTTGTATAAATCTAAAAGGAATGTGAGTTCTGCATGTAGCAGTGAGATAACACTAGTTCTCTGATCCAAGAGAGTCTATTGGAGTGTTTAAATTATTTCAGCAGAAGGCAGCAAGTCAAAAAAATTGCAGATCTAACAGAGTTTGTGCAGATATCAGAAACAGTTATGTCAACGATTCAAGAAAAACAAAACTAAGAGACTAGAGCCACCCTTGAATCTCTGCAATGTTGTTTAATAGACTGCATGGTTACAGAAGTGCTTTGAGGTAAAGGCTAATGCTGACATGCTAAAATACTCAAAATGGCGACGCTAACATGCAGATGTTAAACATGCATAATATTTATCATGCGGGCCAAATTTGGCTTTTTACATGTAAACCCAAAGTAAAGCTGAGGGTGATGGGCCTGTCCTTAGATGCAAAGGTATTTGCTCCCAAACAGAATGAAATTTTTACCAGATGGTGGCGGTAGATGAAAAGTCAGAGAATCTTATTACAATTAATTTTGAGGGGCACGTGAATGTCGACCAGACTTTATGCTGTTAATAATTCAGCCTGGACTAAAGGGCACGACTGACTGACTGATATTGCAACCACAGAGTCAAGTCACGAGCATTGCTATGAAAACCCACATTACGCTGCTTCTGGTGAAACGCACCTGTAGCTCTTGTTGGACCTTGTCATTCCTGCCTATTCTTTTTTTGCTGTAAAGGCGTCAGTGTAAGGGTCACTTATTACATAGGCAGCTTCAATATAAATGCATGACAGAGAACTTCAAGGAATGGTGGCTTCAGGCACCCATCAGTCCCATTTCCATATTTCTCCATGGTGGTATTCTCCTACTGTGTGTTTTACAGCTAGATGAAAAGGGAATAGGAAGGTGTTTGAGCCCCAGGATGTAAGTGTGTGTGGTGTGTGCTTCAGTGATGGTGCCATGGGAGGTCCAATACCCTTTCACAGCAAGCCTGAACTTCACAGAGGCAGAGGCAATACGTCATTATGGAACTAAGCTGACACACACACACACACACATACACACACACACATACATGCACGTTGTGGCTGGAGCTCCTTGGTGGCCTGTGTGGCCTCCATATACGTCCTCTTTCAAGCAGTACATCCTTAGTAAGTGGATCAGCCTGTCTTTGCCAGTGGCAACAATACGAACAAGCTCTTTTTCTTTCATTTTATTTATTATTAGGGCCCGAGCACCGAAGGTGCGAAAGCCCTATTGTTATTCGTAAAATTATTATTCTCGTTCCTTATTTTTCTCCGAAAAGAACTGCATTTTTGGCGGCTTTATCATATTCAAAAACTCATGAAAGTTGGTACACACATCTCTCCCGGCGAAAAATGTCGTATTCTAGTGGAGTCACGAGTGGGCGTGGCCAAATGGCTCGTTTAGCACCCCCCAAAGAGATGCCCTGGCGGCTACATTTACATACATGCCCAAAATCCGGTGAACACGTGTATCACACCTAGACGTACAAAAAAATTTACATTGCACCATTACGTCAACTCAACAGGAAGTCCATCATTTTGAATTTAGTTGCCATTTTTGGCGATTTGCACATGTTGTTCTTTAACTCCTCCTCCTAGGGATTTTGTCTAGCTGACTTGAAATTGAGTCAGTTCACCTGTAACATGTTTGGGATGAAAAGTTATCGAAATAATTCGTTTTCGTCGATGCGTGTGCCCGTCACGTGGTGGCCATTTTGAGGGTCTCGCCATGAAACTACAAGTTGCTTTAAATCTTATGTACATGGACCGACCTTCTCCAAACATCACAGGTATGATAACAGCCCCGCTCTGAAGACACCTGTGTGGTAATATTTGCTCAGAGACATAGCGCCCCCTGGTGGCAACTGAAAATTACACTTTTCATACTTTAACATGCTACGTCAAGCTGGTTAATCACATGAACCTAAAGTCGGGTCAGAATAGTCATAAACATGTAGTTGATAATATATTGAGAAATTTGTTCGTTTGTTTGTGTAATCACTGGTTTGCATTCAGTCTGCAGTATTACTTATCTGGCTCATTTGGAGAAATGTACTGTGTACAAAATTTACTGTGGTGAATGCATTGAAAAGCAATTTACACAATATAAAAAACATCAATTTGTGATTGTAATATTTGCTATATTTTGCATTTTTGTTGGTCTGACGGGCAGGTTGGTCTGCTCAATCTCCGCTTTATACCGAGGTCTGCTACTTTTACCCTACCATGTTATTTTTATGCTGTCTGTATCTCGCAGCAAAACAACAACAACAACAACAAAAAAAACATGTTCTGTTGTTCGGTGAAGTTTTGAACCTCAGCTCTTTATATTCTTAAACCAACAGTTTTTGCCCTGCAAACCTGTGAGGATTATACCCACGAGGTGTTGCAATAGAAAGCGGCACTGATTCTCTCCTGCTGGCAGGTGCTCGCAGGGATGAAATGTTCCTGTCATCTGAAAATAACTTTATAGGATTTAAAATGATGATTTCTCCAGCTTGGCCAGTGTCTCATTGTTTGAGTCAGTGTCACCAACAAAAGTCAGAGGTGTGTATGTCTCCTGCTTCCCTGGAGGAAGAAGAAGCTGCACTCATACAAGAACCACTGTGTTCAATAATAACTCTTCTCACAGCTGATGTGTCAAAGCTTGAAATTGTCAGGTGTTTAATTAACTATCAGCAAAGAGATTTCCATTAGACTACTGTAAGAGTGTTTTCTGTTACACTACTTGTGCAGAATACAGCAACTAACAATATTTATTCGTATAACATTGGAAAACTAAATGCATAAAATCACATTATCTCAGTTCAACCTTCACTTACAACGCTGTGTAAAGGTTTTAGACACTAAAAGTAGAAAAAAAACTGCCATGAATAGTTTACACCTTTTGTTTATTGGAATCCAGTTTCACACTTAGTATACCATCATGTCAGAGAGAATGGTCTTGATTAGTGAAGATGCCTTTGAACTGCTGCCGATTAACATGCATGTCAGGATTGGCTCCGGAGCCACTCCAAATCCCAGCTCTTCTCCTGAGCCGTCAATACATGTGCACAGAATATATCCGTGGTCACACGAGTACACACGCTCATGAACTGAACTCATGCACCCATGCAGTCATGTAACTGCTTTTCCTGTTTATGCGTATACATGTTGTCTGTTGTTGTTGTCCCCTTGATGGTTCGTTCTCTCCTTTTGCCCACCTCTCACTCATTCATGAGACTCATCTTCTCCCCATCCGTTTTCATCCCCTGTCACTGGCCTCTTTCAAAGGTGTTGCCTTGATACATTATTCAGTTTTGGCATTTACAAATCTCTACCCATGTGAACAGAGAACACACACATTTAAATGAGCGTGTCATATAAACCCTGCCCTCAGCATGCGCCACATCCACTCCCCACTGCTGTGTCGTAAATACAATTTGCAGTCGCACATAAACTGACAGCACGGTGGATGTTTTCCAAACAGAATTTCAAAAAATACTTTACAAACAGATCAAACAGGCTGAAACATGAGTAGAGAGAGGATTTCCCTATTCATGTTCACAAGACAAAAGAATGTATTGCTGATTCTTTCATTTAGATACAAAACATCAGTGATCACAAAAGCAAAACATTGTCAGTTATCGTGAACTGTTAAAATTGAAGACATCTGGATATTTTGACAAAGCTTTACAATCAGGCTCACAGAACAATACTATAGCACAAAAACTGAAGTAGACTTTTGAGAGAAAACACAATGAAGTCATTTATCAGCTTGGCAGGCAGTTATATAATTTCATTTGATAGGACAGTTATAATAACCAAGTATTCTTGCCAAACATCCACAAATTTAGTGTCAGAAAATAATTTAGAGTGTATTTTTTTTTTTTTTTCTAGAAACAGACTGAAAAACGACAGCAGAGGCACTCCTGACAAGCTATTTTCACTAAGGGATTCCTTCTGTGTGCAATGGAAATCAAACGAGAATAGGGCCTGGCACTGATTAAAGTAAAAATGTTCCAATTGAAATGTTTAAAAGGGAAATGTTGACTGTTATACCCACCTCACATGGTTGTCATGAAACTTGATTTTTATTGCAACAAATATATCAACAGATTGTCAACTTGTTTTCCTCTCAGACAAAGAAAAAAAAATGACATTTTTAAAATGGTCTTGTGACTGCTCTTAGTCAAAACTCTTTGTTATTTGGTACATTGTGTGACTGTGATTCAGTGCTCATTAATTAGACGCACAAGCTCTCTGTTCCCTGTTGTGAGAGAGGACAATGTAATGAAGGCACTAACCTAATTTCTCACAGCTTCCCATAAAAGGCTTCTGATATGATTAATCCAAGTGCACGCATACACAGATGCACACGTAGAGACACACTGACATAACCATGAACATACATGCTAGCTGTTCAATGATTTACCCCTCTTTGAGTTTGGAAACATATACAAAATCTGGACCCATGCCACTCTAATGATGAGGCTCAGTAACATGAATCAGTGAGGAATTGAACAATTACATAGAGATATAGAAAAAAAACTTTCAAAACAGTCGACTGTAAGATAATGAGTCCAGCACACCGTTTTAGTGAGTGTCATCATTCAGAGATTACAAAGTTGGTACTGCTGTGCCTCTCACTCACCTCTGGTAGACTTGAGGCCGCTGTCCTGGGACTCAGTGCTATTTCTATTCAGAGGAAGAGAAAGGAGAAGAGAGGAGAGGAAGAGGAAGAGGAAGAGGGAGAGGAAAAGGAAGAGGAAGAGGAAGAGGAAAAGGAAGAGGAAGAGGAAGAGGAGATGTTTAAAGTATGAATTAAGAACATAGGGTGTTTTGTTCTATCTTCCCTTTCAGCACAGGGCAAAGGGCTAATAGCGTTGAGACTGTGGAAGGCCTGAGCAACTGGAGAAATTAGACCAAATAAAAACTGCCCCACAAAGAGCCACAGAGACGCACGTAGACATGCATACTGTAGAGGCACACCCTCGCTCTCTTCAAACCTCCCCTGCAACCCACTTTGACAGATGACATCCTCGGGCATTTAGAGGTTGTGAGACAGTGTGAATTGAATTTCAGGTAAAAGAAGAAGCACACACACACACACACACACACACACACACACACACACACACACACACACACACACACACACACACACACACACACACTAATGTACAGAAGTGCGCAGTCACCCACACAACCAGAAGCAGAATGACATTGGCACACTCAATCTCTATAAGACCTTGTGTTTTTTTGTCCTCCATTGTCCTTCTCCATCCCTCCTGCATTTTCCACCCTTTCTCTTCATCTTTCAATTTACTCACCACTTGTCCAATTCCAGGCTTATTCTGGATGTATTATGTGTGCTCTTTTGGACATATTTCATTTTGTGCATCCATAAGTGTTCATATGGGTGTTTATGGTGAGGTAAGACCAGTGTTAAAAATGAAAAAAAAAATAACAATCTGTGGCTCAGAGGAAGCGAAGCTGCAGGAGCCATGATTGTTCTTGGGGAGGTAATTTCAGATGCATGTGGCAGAACAGAGGCCTGAGGGTTGTTGTTTCCTGACCTCATTAACATGAGTTCGCTGTGGCTACAGGCTAAAATTGTGAACACATGGGTTATAGGTGGGGAAAGTATACCTGAGGTAGAAGACCAACAGGTGTTATGTGAAATTCTTGTGAGGTACAGTGGATGATCAAAGGATTGGGCATGTTGCTTTGTCAGTCAAATTCACCTTTGAGGTTAATTCAGATAAAACTTGCATCTTTTGCAACCAGTCCTTGTTGAATCTACAGATCATGGAAGCAGGTTGTTAACCGTGCAAATGCAAGTTAAAGGATCCTTTTGTATGTGGAGTGTTTTATATTTCTTAGTTTTTTTTAATGATTTTTTTTTTCATTGACAGAAAATATATTATTTTTTGAAAATATGCCGAGATATCGCGAACAAAGCAAGTTTATTTGTACATTTCATTCGTACCTTTACATGAAGCATAAAAGGATATTTAAAACTCAGAGACTTGCGGCGGTGTCTCTGTCCTCAGCTGACCTTACTTTCTTTTAGAAGCTGTAGCTGCTAATTTTGAAAGTGAGATCAAATGGTATCATATGAAACAACCTAAGCAAGCCACTGTTACAAACCTGATGCTAGCTTGTCAGCAGGTGAACTAAATAAGTTGATGTACAATGCTGAGCTGCATCTCAAACTTAATTTTCAGGTTCCGGCTTTCAGATGTTGTCCACCACTTCTATATTTGGCATGTGCTGTTGACCTACTATCTCCCCCTAAAGACCCTCTGTCCCCCTTTAAAAAGTATTCTGTAGTGGGTCTCTAAGGGTTAAAGTAATTAAATAATTAAAATAAACAGAGTAGAGAAATAAGAAAGTAAAATATGCATAGGATGCCACAGTAGGTCTCAAGGCCTATTATAGTCTATTGGTAACTGTTAGTTTGATGCCTTTGCTTTGCCTGAGAATACTAGTGGTCGATGCTCTTATCATCAAGATATTTTGTAAATCTGGCTTTCAGAACAACCCTTGCAGAGCTGCTATTGTATCATGTTTGTGTTTGCTTCGTGTATGCTTGCTATCAGATCATTGCCTGCTTTGCGGATAAATAAGTGTTGGAGTTTGCTGTTTTATCAATAACTTTTGTTGTGTAAATCTGGCTATGAGCCAGTGACCAGCCACAGTTGTATATATGTATGTGTGTGTACTTATTATTTAGGGGCCACAATAATGTATGTATGGAAACAATGTACATAAAACAATATAAAATAATTAAAACTGCAGTGATATGCGGGCCCTCGCACGCTGCACGTCGGGGATCCAGCGGGTCGGGGCCGCCGGCTCCCCGACGTGCAGCACACGAGGGTCCGCATATTCCCGCTTGCAGTTTTAATTTATTTCTCGATCTCGTTCCTTATTCTTCTTTTTTTTTTAAAAAGTCCTTTTTTCGACGGCTTTAACATCTTCAAAAACTCATGAAAGTTGGTGCCTGATGCGTGTGCAAAGTTTCGTGAGGTTTGGAGCATCGTTTGACCTTAAACATCAACTTCCTGTTTCACGGCGAAACATCAAACTTTGCTGCATCACCCTGGCTGTACTCTATACTCTATACTCTATACTCTATACTCTATACTCTATACTATATACTCTACACTATATACTCTATACTCCATACTCTATACAAAAATTAATTTTGGGTCACTATTTGGACAACAAGCTATGACTTTTTTTTGAACATTTCGGACGACATAGTATGACTTTTTATTTTATTTTTTATTTTTTTATCATATTTTGGACAACATACTTTTGATATTTTGGATGACTTTTTTTTTTTTATCACTTTCTGGAATATGATCTTTTTCTGAACTGACATGTTACTTCTCAAGTTACTTCTCACTGTAAGGCAACTACTCTAACAATGAAAAAAAAAGTCTTTTGGACTTTTTTTTTTTAGTTTTGTATTGTTGTTGACCTTTGGTTTGGTATTAGTATGACTGCACGTACAAACCCATATACCCAAACCCATACCTGTGTGGCTTACCCTTAGAGGGATTCGCCTTAGGAGGTCTCGCCCGTTAAAGTACATGTGCAAATCGCCAAAAATGGCAACTAAATTAAAAATGGTGGACTTCCTGTTGAGTTGACGTAATGGTGCAATGTAAATTTTTTGTACGTCTAGGTGTGATACACATGTCCACCGAATTTTGTGCATGTAGGTAAATGTAGCCGCCAGGGCATCTCTTTAGGGGGCACTACGAGCCATTTGGCCACACCCACTTGCGACTCCACTAGAATACGACATTTTTCGCAGGGAGAGATGCGTGTACCAATCTTCATGAGTTTTTGAGTATGATAAAGCCGCCAAAAAGGCAATTCATTTGTAACAACAAGGACCGAGAAGAAAAATAATTCCTTGGACAACAATAGGGCTTTCGCACCATCGGTGCTCGGGCCCTAATAAATGTACATTTATACAAAGCTTTTTCATGAAGGTGTTGAGGGTAGTACCCCCCCACACTCATTGTATCATCTCCACAAACATGTTCTCACTACTATGATTAGTAGAGCTCTCACACTAATAAAAGACACGTGAAAAGGCTACCTGAAACCCATTAGTTCAGCCCCCGATGCTCCTACAAAGCGTTAACTTTCAGAAGGACAAACCAAACCAAAGACTGTGTTGTATCAGAGGTGGAGGGATGGAAGGAGAGAGAGATTGAGGGTGTGTGTTTGGGGGGCTGGGGGGTGGTCATTCCATTAAACTGCTGACTCTCCTCTAGCCTATAATGGCCTTTACCATAGCAACAATACCCAATAGAGGTATTTTAATAATGTAACAGACGGGAAAATAAAGCTGCCAATCAAAGAGCCTCGATCCCCGCTGCACTGAGTGAATTATTCACCGCAGGCACTGATTAGAACAGGCAGAGAGAGCTGGAGAAAGAGACTGACAAAGGTGTGGTGAGCGTGACAAAGGAGAGTGATGTGACTCGAAGGGGAGGAGGAGAGACAGATAGAAAAGACAAGAGGAAAGAAAGGTATTCGCTTGTTATGTAACTCTCCAGCTAAAAAAGGAGAGCAGTGGATTATGGCTTGTTGCAGACAGCTCAAGACAAAATCAAATTTGTTGAAAGAGAAAGTGGCAACCTCATAGTACAGTCCCACTCTGCTTGAACTTGGTGCATTACCCCTTCATTTATCTGTGAGTAAAAACCTCTTGCACCATGCTAAAAATGTAAAGCTACTTTCAACTCGGTTTTACTTTTGTGAACAGGTTTTTCACTGCTCCTATTTGTCTGTCATGTTTTTTGTCTTCTCCTTGCTCCCTTTTCATGCTTAGAAAGACGCACCCACACTAAGGAAGCATCTGTATGAAAATGTCATCTTCGAGTCACAGACAGGAATACAGACCCTCAATGAGCAGCTGCAATCACCTAAAAGAACAATGACACAT
>NW_027185447.1:12177183-12267183 GCF_022577435.1 Embiotoca jacksoni
CAGTAAAAAGTATTATTTTTTTACAGACTCCACAGGTCTGGCTGGTCCTTCTCAAATCAGCATTTTGCCACAACTAAAGTCAAAAGAGGCTCTAATAGTGGAAAGTGAAGGCTGAGTCATAATAACAGGACAGACAGCTGAACACATAGATATTTGGCTCTCAGCCTGACGTGTGCATTAAAGTGGATGAGCTCCAGTTTCACATCGGGATGTTTCTTATGAAGTAAGTCCGACTCAAATGCACAGTTAGGCACAGAGATACAAACTAAATCCATATGGGAATTTTGAGAATGTGTCTGTGTGCTTTCTGTGTGTAGATTAAGCGTATAGCTGAGACAGAAACCCTCCCAGATCACTGAACATAAGCTATTAACTTCTGTGTGCCCCCATATTTAGCAGCTCAGCTATCGTAGCCATAAAAAAAATAAAAAAAATGCACACATAATTTAAAACCTGTTGGACAAACACACTATGATATTAGCACAGACAGGCTCCGTCTACAGAGCTTAATTATGATCCTTGTGGTTTATGAAAGTGGATATATGACTCCATAAAAGAGCTAAGACTGACATTCAGATAAATTGTTTCCCAAATTTTGTTCCAGCCACAGTTTTCCACTGAGCTCAACATGACAACCACTGCTGCTCTCCAGTGGTCTGTAAGGGCAACTTGACAGGTTATACTTCACAAAAGGCAAAGTTATCAAGGGGAAAGTGTTGCACACACTTAGCACCATAAAAGAATAAGGAAGAGCAAGAAGCAGTATAGTAAAAACAAGACAATTTTGATACCGAAATGGGAGTGTGAAGAGGTAAGGAGTGTGAAGGGAGTAGATTTAAAGAAAGAAACAACAAAAGAATAGAGATGTAGAGAGAGAGACAGCCAGCCTTTGTCCTACAGTACAAAAGAGCAGACAAAGAACCGTGGACACCTGATCACCAGGGTCCTGGACCAGAGAGAGAGAGAGAGAGAGAGTCTGCTGGAATAAACAGAGAGACGGGAGGGCATGAGGTGCATTTGAGTGTATATGTGTGTGTCTGTGCGAAAGTGTGTGTGTGTGTTATCTGGGGAAGGAGTGAAAGCCAGGGAACAGGTCCCCATTGTGCAGCAGGGAGTAATGAGGGAGGTAATGAGGGTTTGGGTTTCCAGAGCTGCCCATTACAAGTGCACCATGCCTGGGCCCAAGAGAGCCAGGGGACTGAGGGAGCAGAGAGGGGGTGGCAGGTATCAATGAAGATAGGGGAGCTTGATCTTGATAGCAGTGAACAGCCGTCAGTCTCAAACTACCACACAGGCAGTAGAAGTGACACTGTGGAGTTTGATAACTCCTGATGCTTCAGTACAACTATATATTTGAAATAAAAATGTTAAAAAAAATAATTAATAAATAATTATTTCATATGATGCGTTTACTTTCTGTAGGCAGTAGGTTTAAGTGGCATATTATTTTTTATTGTATTTGTCTCTGTAGTGTTAATATTGACCACTTGGGGGCAGCAAACAACACTGATGCACCACCGCTTCCTCCCAATATCTGGAATCAAAATGATAAACCTTTACTTGCAATATCCCCATAATCAGGTAATAAGCATTATCAGATTAAAAAAAAAAAAAAAGAAAAAAAAAGAGCATTTTGCAACATACTAATGTTTACACACAGAGACACACTGACTAAGGACTTTCACTGTTCCCAACCCCTGAGCACTAATCTCAACCTTTACCAAAACTAACCTCCTTAACTAATTAACCTCCTGTGATTTTTTTTTTAGTCATGGTTCTACGCATACTAGTTTAAGCTGTAGTGTTGCATAAAACTCTACAAGCTCATGATATGTTTTCTGTGAAATTGTAATTTGCTTTCTAAAGCACGTATTTGCTCATGAAAAGAAGTGCAGTAGAAATAATTAGCACAAAATGAAAAGACTCAAGTGAAGCAATGAGGACTTAATAGCTTAATTGCACTTAAATATACACATTTAAGTGAGTTAGTCTACCTTACACCACTGCTAAACTTGAATGATTTGTTAATTCTAAACTTAATATCTAAGACAGAAAAAACTAAAGAGAATCAAGGACCGCGAGATTTGTCCTCATGTCCAAAATATCCCAACTGTCTGTACGTTTATAGTCCAAACTTTATATTCATCCAAAGAAAGAGCAACAATCTCACACACAAACACACACTTCAAATAGAAATAATCCATCTTCATTTTCATAGTGCGGGGGATGACACAGGGAACCAATTCAAATTTGCCTTAATTAAAGGGAACAAATGAAAAGTTGTTACTGATGAATAGATATAAAACCTAAAACCTATGCACGCGCGCGCGCACACACACACACACACACGTACTGCATTTTGTGCATTATTACTGTAAGACAAAGCTGTGACTTCCTCTTCCATTTTAAAAGCTAAACAGCCCCCCCACCCCCCCACCCATAATGCAAACATTACATTTTGCCTTACCTGACAGACTGAAAGGCAGCAGCGGAAATAAATACCACATTAATAGCTAGGTGAGGAGCGATTTACTGTACTAATACACGTGTACTTTCTGTATGTATACACAGTGAATTAGAGAGCTGTCATCTATATGAAACAAGACTGTGGGCAGTCGGTCCTGCTGGCTGGGAAATGATAAAAGATTCAACAGCAACACAGGTTGCCTACAGAGGTTAATTTGATCTTTAGTGAAAACAGTCCGGCCATGTGAATTCGGTCGTGACTCTTTAGCTTTAATGTCTCCCTCTTCTCTTTTTCTCCCAGCTTTACAAGTGTTTGTCCTGAAACACAAATACCACCTGATTAATCTCCGTGTGTGTCTCCATCAGAGCTGCAAAGCTTTGGATGTCACCTTGTCATCCCTGTGTTCTGCTGTCTGGCTGTGTAAACTCAGGAGACTGACATTGGGACTGGGGCAGGACGAGCTTGCAAGTGGAATGTAAGCATTTGGGAAATGTGAGAACTTGTCTGCGACTTGCACTCTGAGTCCAGTCCAAAGCGCCACTATGGTCTGCGCTTGTGTGGAAGTGTGTGTTAGTGGTTTGTAGCCTCAAAATTGACTTGACTTGTTCAATAGAAAGAGTTCAATTGGTAAAAAAAAAGATGACATAAAAATCTAAACACATAATTGATTTTGCAGTTAACGTTTTCCTGTAAAGTACATTTCAAGAGGGAAGAATCATTAAACACGTCATAAATTTTTACCAGAGTTAGAAAGAGGATGTGAAAAAAGGTAACACCTCTAGGTTATCTGGCATCTCGCCATCATACGTCTAAGAAGTCTGTGTAGGAAATCAAATCTTTACAATGTGGGCACAAAATCTGTTCACATCATCACATGTGGGGACTTGCCTACTATATGAGGACAAGAAGACCTTTCATTTTAAAGCCAAGACTTTGCTTGGAGCCATTTGAAGTTTAGACTTTAAGAATGAAGACATTTTAGAAACATTTCTCTAGAGATGGCAGTGCTGGTGGGTGGCACATGGTATTTTGTAGAAATAGGTATTGATAATTGTTAAATAATCTGATGTATAACATTTAAGGAGGGCGGCACTGGTTAGCACAGTTGTCTCAAAGCAAGGAAGTTCTTGGTTTGAATCTCCTGGTCAATTGGGTCTTTTTGTGAGAGTTTGCATGTTCTCCCTGTGCCTGTGTGGGTTCTCTCCGGGTACTCCAGCTTCCTCCCACCATCCAAAGACATGCATGTCAGATGAATTAATGATTCCACAAATTACCCTTGAGTGTGAATGTGAGCTTGAATGGTCTTTGTTTCCGTCTGTCTCTATGTGTTGGCCCTGTGATAGACTGCCGACCTGTCCAGGGTGAACCCCGCCTTCACCCAAAGTGAGCTGGGATAAACTCTGTGAACCTGTTTAGATAATAGATGGATGGATGGCAGTGTTGGTTGGTTGGTCCATTTAGAGGAATTGTCCCAAAAATGTGTGTAAAAAAATATTGTTTTATTTTCCATAGGATGACTAATGACTGCCATTACTCTGGCATTTCATCTAGTGCTAACAGCAGGTGAAGTGTCTTCAACAATATTGGATGGATCACCATGACATGTCGTGCAGGCGTCCGTGACCCCCACGGAATGAATTGTGTTAACTTTGTTAAATTCCTGACTCACCTATCATCAGATCCAAATTTCTATTTGTCCTACTTTGTTTTTGTCCAAATACTTGTTGAACTAATGACATTGTGTTTACTGCTAATTAGAAAATGTTAACATGCTAATAGACTAATACAGGATCATAACCAGGGTCATAGTCTCAGCTGCACGGAGAGTTGCCTTTTCTCTCTAAATGAGAAATTCCTTTAAGGACACTTAAGTTATCCATTGATCCAATATCTATACCCACTTTATTGTGTACAGGGTCACGAGAGGGCCGGAGCCTATCCCAGCTGACTTTGACCCTGGACAGGTTGCCAGTCCATCACAGGACCAACACAGACAGAGACAACCATTCCCACTCAAATTCACACTTACGGCCAGTTTAGAATCACCAATTAACCTAACATGCATGTCTTTAGATGGTGGGAGGAAGCCAAAGCACCCACACAGGCACAGGGAGAACATAAACACTCCACACAGAAAGGCCCAATTGACCAACAGATTCAAACCAAGAACTTTCTTGCTTTGAGGCGACTGTGCTAACCAGTGCGCCACCATGCCGCTCTCCTTAAATGTTATACATTAGATTATTTGACAATTATCCCTGTTTCAGTCATTTCTACAAAATAGAATGTTGACATCAGCATGTACAGCCCAATGGAACTGGCTGTCAACTCTTCACCTTTGAAAATGAGGACATTTTGTTGGCAGGCTTGATGTCGACAAAAGATTATTTGGTAGCTAAAACCTGGTCTTGAGGTTAAGGTGAGAATTAGGTGTGGGGTAAGGTTGTACTTGTGATGATTAAGGTTAGTTTATTGGTTTGGCAATTGTGAAAAAAAAAAAAAAAAAAAAAAATGGGCCTCACAATTGTAAAAACACAAACATCAAACACATATTAATATAGGAATTTAGGAATATATATTATATTTATTACCAGCCCATTAAAGACAGCGATACAGATTTAGACTCCAGGGGCACAGAACAACAGTTATTCCTCCACATGAAATACAAACAGTAAATTATCCATCTGTATCGCTTCATCTTTAATGTCCAATGTAACATGCCAATTGTAATTGACCACAAAGCAATGATTAAATTACATGTGAGACAAGCAGAACCACCAATTCAGTAGAAGTTTTCATAAAATACCCAGAGTACTAAAATCTGAAAACGATTACTTGGGGCCGCAGCGAGATTGGAACAAAACCTCTCTTTGAGCCTGTTACCTCTCAAACATACCCTAGACACTAAAAACATACACCAGCACAGCAAAACTCCTAGTTGTAAATTTCTCTCTAGCTCTTTCATTCTTTTCTTTTCTTGACACACACACACACACACACACACACACACACACACACACACACACACACACACACACACACACACACACACACACCGTTTGGCCCAGGTCCCAGCCATGCTACTCCTCCATTAAGGGTCCTGGTGGCAGTGGGGCTGCCCTATCAAATGCCTGCGCCCTGTTTGATCCCATCCTAGATTTCAAAGGGGAACACCTGATCCCTGCCCTGAGTGAGGTGGGTGCGGTAGGAGGGGGTGGGCATGGGGAAGGATCGTGGGCAGTGAGTACAATGTTTGCAATAGATGTGTATGGAGAGGATCCTGGTCCCCTCTGTCTACCTCCCTCTCCAAAGGATCCTGTTTCAACAGACAGGTAAAGATGGACACGCAAGTGGGTTGGGGTGGAGTCAGGGGTCCTCTCATATGTCAAATCTTCATCAATTACCATTTGTGCTTGAGAATGTGCTTTGAAAACAACTCCTGGCCGTGCATACGAACAAACACTTTGTAGCAGACAAGTGTAATCTTATTTTAATTGATTCCCAAATCTGAGAAAAAACTGAAACCATAATATTTGGTTATCAAAGCCAAAATGTGTTCCTCTGCTCACTGCTGCTGAATGTTCGTACTTCAACTGAGCCCAATGTATTTTCTTTGAAATGCAGTTTGCATTTACTTTGAAGGGCCTTAAAAAAAGCACTGAAGGGCCTTTTTTCATTCAGCTTCTCAGCTGCATGAACACACAATTTTCTGCCAAAAAACTAATCATATAATTTGTTTAGTCACTTCACATGTAAGATAGATATCTGTTTTATTTGTGCTCTTTTTTTAGATTTTTCTATTTTTGTCACCTTAAATGAAACCTACAACCAGACATTTTGACAGCTTTTCTCCCTTCAAGTACAAGCAATTGAATGTACTGGAATACACTTTCTTGTATCTCAACATTTCTACTGTTAGAACCTATAAACACTTTGCTAAATGAGGCCCCAGTATACGAGCCACATTTTTGTTCTTATATCAAGTTTACCAGTAGTAAAGTTTTATTTCCAGTGCAGCTTTTACTTCATTTGATCATTTCTCACATTGTTTCTGCTTCTTTCCTTTTATTTCATGCATTCCTCCATCTCAGCAATTTCTCATTGCTTGTATAAAGTGTTTTTAATAAAATTCTGGAGTCAGAGCAAGGTCAGGTTGAACGTGTTATAAACGTGGTACCCTCGGAGCTGAATGTGTTCTGGAGCAATTGCAGGCATTTTTACAGTTTACACACAGGCCCTGCTGCCTTCTAAGCAGGTGGAACTTTTGCCAGCGGATGCGGCTGTTTTGCACTCAGGCTTTATGAATGTGAAAGCACTACCTTGGCTCCGATTGTAGATGCAAGGCAGGAAGTGCTGGCTTCATCTGCCAGACACGTAAACAGATGATAAACACCTGTTTGCACAGACACAAACACAAATTTTGCACAATCATACAGCATGTACAGTATGTTATCCTTTAATGTACACTTTTTTTTCGGACATTGTTTAGACTCTGAAATCAGCAAGTTTGAGTTGCAGAGGGTGAAAAATTAATGATAGCAAAAGCAAATGGTCAAATTTGAAAATGTTTCTGTTGGATGCAGACAAATTGTTTATCTCAGAGACTCCTCTAAATTCATCACAATCTCCACCCCACCTCTAAATCACAAACAAGGCATAAACTTGTCTTTCCCTGCCTTATAAAGCAATGGACAAACCTAGTCACTTAGTGCAACATTGGAGACCAGAGCTTACTGTTTTAATAAACTATGACCTAAATGGTCTTTTAAGGACTGAAGCAAGTTCTAAAAGGATTAAAAGAAGTCCTAAAGTAATCCTTAAAAGACTTCAATTTGTGCTTGATAGTTTCCTGCAATCTGCAGCACACATGACAGAAACCCCTCCAATAACTCGACTTCCCTATCTGGAAAAAAGCATTGAATATGATGCATGCCTGTATATACACATATTTTAGTGTTCGGATTTTAGTCTGTATGTATAAAAGGATTTGAGGATCATAAGTACAATGATTGCTCTCAACCTTTAAACAACCCATGTATTTGTTAACGTGGACATCATGGAAACCTCTAATGCAAAACCCTCTGTACACGTGTGTGTTTGTGTGAATGCATGAGTATGTAAGAGGTGAACCATGCAGGGTCAGACCCAGAGGTGTCTCTGGGGCAGGTTGCACCACTGTGTCACAGACTCAGAGAGGCCAAACATCCACCTGTGTCTGCAGCAGAGCCTGTAATCTGAACATAGCTGTCAAGACAGAAAAGTGCTATACCTGCTAAAGATGTTTCACGCTGAAAATAGAGAGAAAAATACTTTAAACGTCAGATTTTCCCATCTACTTTTATCAATATATATGTACAGTACAGACGTCATACAATTATTTTTCATGTAAGCAGCTAAAAACTCATGCATGAAATTAACAGATAAGAGAGGAGCTGACACATGGCAGTATGTCTGGATCTGTGGTGGTCTTTCCTTTTCTTTACGAGGTGAATTAATGAAACACACAGCAGCTCATTATGAGATCTTTTTTATGGGTTTAGTCAGCAGCAGCTGCCGCCTTCTTTCACTTGGACTGTATGTTTGCTCTTTAAATGCACACACTCATAGATTTATGGCATGGCTTCCTGAAAGGTTAAGTAATTATCTGTGATTAAGCAGTGAGAAAGTTAACAGTGGAATTACATCAATTAACCTGAACTCCCACCAAGCAATTACAACATTGCAATTTCAGCTAATTACATTAGGATCGCAGTCGTTTACACTGTGCTTAAGCATTCTGTTTTTTTGACTGCAAGTTACTGCAACAGACTTTCTAGTACCCGCACAGTTTTATATAGCTCCTTATACTAGATATAGTATAAGGCTTCTTGATATGACTTGCCAAGCTGATAATTAAATTACTGTGGCTCAGCAAGCAAATGCCTTCAATTTATGAGATACCCTCTATGTCATTAGGATTGTAGTCTACTGCGTAACATAACCACTAGTCATGCCTGACAGCCTTATGGTAAGAGCACGACAGCCTACACTCTCCTTACAGGAGTGTTAAACTCATTTGGATGAAGCGAGGGTTCATAAAAGTATGATCAGCGATAAGGACAAACAGCCTGGCCTCTCTGGGATTTTATGGTGCTGTATATTCGAGCCTTGTAAACAGTTTATTCAGCCAATTAAAGGTAATGAGCCACACTGAACAAAGAGCAAGGTGAGGCAGCTTTTCTAAAAGTAATCCCATAATTTGTCATTATGGACCATGTTTATGTTAAATTTTTCCTCGCGAGCCCTCAGCGTCTCCCTTCATCTGCAGCCACATTCCTCCAGATGGGATGGGGTTATTGAGTCTGCACTCCAAGTTCTTGTGCAACTTGAGCACATCACATGACATATCAAAAAGTCACGATTGTTCTTGATGGTATTGTGCTCTTGAGTTAAACTCTGGATAAATAATAATGTCACTGGCAGAAAAATCAGCGGTGACAAAAAGCCCATGTGATTTAGATTAGCTGGGAAAACAGTAACTCTCCCCCTCCGCTCAGACCTGTGTTATGGTTTCCAAATTGAAACTCAAGCCCGCAGAATGTCATACAGCAGTACAATGCAGCGTGCTGCCCATGCTGTGCTCAGCATATGTGGGCAGGATTGGTTTACCAGGGTCCAATGTTTTATTTAGTATGTGTCAAAGTGGTTGTGTGGGTGTGCTTGTGTGTATGTGAGTGTGTCTGTGATGAGGGCATGTACCCCGTGTTTAACGCAACATCAAGGAATACTAATCAACGGTCTATTACAAACGGGATTGATGAACTTTGGCAGACTACTGTAGTAGAATCCTGTGTTGCTTTTGTGTGTGTGTGTGTGTGTGTGTGTGTGTGTGTGTGTGTGTGTGTGTGTGTGTGTGTGTGTGTGTGTGTGCGTGCGTGCGCACGCAGGGATGTCTGTGTGTATCCATATGCTGATGATATTTTATTCAGCAGATGTCACTGCCCCCGGTCACACTCATCTGAACATGAAGACGTACAGATGCAACCTAAAACCGCGGGCTTGGATGGCTCTCTTGTAATAACCCTGACAACATTAAAAATAAAGGGGGAACATGACAATTACCACCTATTAGAGTCCGTCTTGATCAGCCGCACACAGTCTGCACTGAGCGTTTAGCCGTGGCATGTGGTTCTTCTCTATAGAGCATTTCTTAAATCATTAGGCACATAGGTAAGGCTATGAGAATGATTCTGGAAAGTGTTCATGCTGGTTTATTTTTAATTAAGGTGCGTCTACATAGGACAACTGAGTAAATATTGAAATTTCGCTGATCACCTGGAACTTTTTTATATTAAGATTTTCTCCCTGCGCACAAAGACATACAGTAAATAAAACTAATTCAAGATGTAACCCAGCCATAAGTTTGTTTTACAAGCACATTCTTCAGCATCATTAACCAACATCATCAGGGCAGCAATCCTCCAGTGAGCCGACTTGAGACGAAGGGGGAAGTCATTTGGTGTGAAATCATTTGGTGTTTGTGTCTCAACGGCTACTTAGAGGTGAAGGTCCGGGTTACATTAGCCCTGATCTTTGTTTATCTCACTGTCTACTTCAATGTCTCTGGATATATACCCTGGGTGTGTTTTGTGTCTGCGGTTTTCAGTCCTTTTCAGTCACCATTTTTTTGTGCCTACTCTTTTTGACCTCTCAAACAAAACCCATACAAAGATTATCTTCCTTTGCTTCAGCTGCTTTAACGTGTATATTTTCACCGTCCATCATCTTCTGACCAGCTCAAGTGGGATTGTGCTGTTGTCACATGAAAGCCATTAGTGCAGGCTCTCCAAGAGTTCCTTTACTATCTTTCTCATGTAAACACCTTAAAGGGTTCCATGTTTATTTAACAGTGTTTACTACTACTACTGACAGGAGGTAAACCTGACCCTCTAGACACAGTTTCAAAGAAACGGTCTGAAAAGATGGTTTGTAATCAAAAGGAGCTACAACATGTCATCTTGTGATGGTGGGGTGACTTCCACATTTAGGAAAATGCCAGTGCTGTCAGAGTCTGGAATACTGTACATGCTGAATTGCTTCACAAGGCCTGGTATTCTGACATAGATATGGCAATTACCCATAGCTAAATTGTAACCAAAGGCTCCAGTTTCACCTTTGGTGTAGACAAAATATAAATCACGAGAAAGGAAATATGCTCACAACCCCCTCTCTCCACTTGAGTTTCATGGATGAACACCTTTGCCTCTTTTAGCACGGTCAGTGAGGGAAAATCTCCGCTAAATCTGCATTGGCACTGATGTATCATTTCATTGCAACTGTCTGGTCATATGGTAACAGTCCTGATTGCAGTATTGTTACGCACTCAAGATGTATGACATCTTGAGTGCATATTAGGTTCTGTTTAATTGATTGCCTCTGAGAACATTGTGGCAGTGATTTTCCATGGCTGTCTACCCCACCGCAGACATCAGGAATACACTTCCATACTCGTGTGAGACTCGGCTATAAACACGTGTTCATGGCCACAGACACTTGTGAATACTTCACACACACACACACACACACACACACACACACACACACACACACACACACACACACACACACACACACACACACACACACACACACCACTGATGGTTTAAACCTGAAACTGGTCCTCATATAGATAGTTGTACAAGTACACGCACACACACATATTCATAAATCTCTCCTCCACGCTTCCCAAATCACATCTGCGTCTGTCAGAGTGGGTGTATGTAGTGAAAGTCGTGGTTTTCCATTATTCTGCCTGTTATTTGTGAGTCATCTCCATATGTGTGCCGGCTCACACATACACGCAAGCAGTCGCACACACACACAACCACAATCCCTCCTGCAGTTTGGCAATTGAGACCACCTGGTCACAATCAGTGAGGGCCAGGGGTTAAAATCATAGTGTCTTTAGTGTGGTGGAGAAGACTCATGGAGGGATTGGCAAAGCAGGATGTGGTACTGACTTGGATTTGACAAAGTGTGAGGCCACCACATTTCCCAAGGCTGAACACCTTCGAAATTCATTTATCTTTCTGTCTAATCTCCCTCTGAAGCTCGCCAGGTTCTCAGCCATGAAGGATGTGGTCACTGTGTCATGCTACCTTTGACATAGAGAATTTATCTAAATACTGTAAAACCACATATTTGTGCTTTTTCAAGGTCACAGGTCCAATTACATTGCTCAGATGTGTTACAAAGGAATTCTTGTGCCCTTAAAATAGGATAGACTGCACGTCACACAACTAAATGCCTCCTGTGAGCGATATCGGGCCATGAGTGAAGGCTAACCATGCCGTTTGATACTTACTTTGAAAACCTCTGACCTATTACGTCAGACTTTTCCTCAGGAAGTAACGCTAATGTCACAGCCTGTGTTATCTGCAGCCATGAGACATTGTTGAGTGCAGGTAATCACTCACAGCTGTCCACAAATACACACACAGATAGAAACATTTGGGACTCTTTTTAAATCAAACCAATTATTCTAAGAGCGAGCCAGCAGATTAACACTGACAATAGCAGACAGTGGAACAAAATATGGCAACTATGGGGTTGATTTAAACAACAAAAGCAATTTCCAGCCAATCCCCCCTGTCCCCTCCCCATGCTGCAAAGTGTCAATCTCCAGGTAAAAGCTGGAGCTAATCAAGGCCAAAGAAAAACAAAGATGGTCTTGAGTAATGTGTTTTATTTTTGCTGCTCTGTGATACTGTGCTTGCACAGTTGAACTAGTGCCACTGAAGTCCATACTGTTTTCCACAGAGTGTGTTTTACTATCTGACTTTCTCCCTTCACCTGTGTCGGCCTAATGAGGCAATACTGACCGTAGTCAGCACTGGACCCTTCTTGTCTGACTGTTTGTGTGTGTGTGTGTGTGTGTGTGTGTGTGTGTGTGTGTGTGTGTGTGTGTGTGTGTGTGTGTGTGTGTAAGCACGCGTGCGTGTGTGCGTGCACGTGCGTGCGTGCGTAGACAGACACTTAACTGCAATTGTGCTTTTTAAACAGTTTGACAGAATAGACCCATCACTTTGTTTTTGTTTGCCCACTTCCCTTCAGCACTCAGTAGAATGTCAGAAGTAGCTGTAAGTCTTGGGCTGAAAATAGGACACAGTCCATCCCTGTGTTTTATCCTGCACTTACACACTCCTCTGTGCAATCTCCGATGCAGTGAAATCAATCAGTGGGATTGTCAGATGGTTTTAATGGCTGCCTTCTCTCTGTGCCATGTCATTCTTTCCTACAGTGTTTCTCTCTTTTTGTCTGTCTTTTGTCTTTATCGCTTCCTTTCTCTTCTAACTCCTTTTTTCATTCCAGATGTAAACCAGAGCAGGTCTCAGTGTCAAAACAGTTGTAGGTTGTTGCTGCGAAAGGTACCACTTAACAAACAAAGAAATAAATGTGTGAAGGCCGAAACTGTTGGCTGTAATCCTCATGGCTCACAGAACATAATGAAAACAGGACATTTGTCATTCAGACAATTTTGTCAAGATGATATGGGCTGAACTTCATTGACTACTGTCCTTCTTTCAGGGTTGCTAATTACTTCCTTAAAGTACTGTTTGTATTTTTTTTCCTCATCAATCAATGAAATATAAATGATTTATATGGATTTTTTTTTATATGGATCACCATTTTATAGATTTATTTGACTATTGTAAATACCAGAGGAAATCCACTGTCCCACTTATCACAGATCACTGAGTGACAACGTGTAGATATGACACCCATCAATCCCAGATCTCTCTCAGGTATTTCTCAGGTTTACTTGGCATATGCTGCTTAAATCAGTATAGGACATTTGAAAGGGACCAGGCATCCAAACACTGTAGTTCCTGGACTGGTCATGTAGATGACAAGTGCGACACCAACTTGTTCCAAACCTCTCACATTGCAGCAAGCTTGGCTAAGCTTGGCTGACGACTGCCAAGTCAGGTCTCTCTATTGTGAAAACAGAATACCTGTGACAACATATGAAAGTTCTGCATTGACATGGTGGCATGAAAAAGGCACGACCAGACTGCATACAAACAGTAGAGGAGGATTCATCTGTACACAATAAACAGATTAAAGAGCCATCGTTGGCCATCAAGGAGCGTTTGGCCTCGGGCCCCATCCTTGTTCAGCCTGACGACACTCGCCAGTTTTTGGTGGAACTTCATGACTCGGATACTGGGGTAGGGGCTGTACTCTCACAAAGCTCTGGAACGAACTCTAAACTCCGCTTCGAGCCTTCTTCTCCCGTCGACTCTCCCCGGCATCGCGAAATTACGACATCGGAAACCGTGAGCTGATAGCAGTGAAGCTAGCCCTGGAGGGGGCGGTGCACCCTTTCGTCGTCTGGACAGATCATAAGAACTTGGAGTACATACAGACTGCCAAGCGTGTCAACTCCCGCGAAGCCCGCTGGACATTGTTCTATGCCCAGTTCAACTTCACCGTCCCCTAACGCCCCGGCCATATAAGAACACCCAGCCCGATGGCCTGTCCCACCAGTTCGCTCCAGACGATGAACACACCATCGTCCCATCCTCCTGTGTGCTCAGGGCCCTCAGCTGGGAGGCGGAATCCGTAGTTCGGGAGGCCCAATGCTCTCAGCCGGATCCCGGAGGTGGACCGCCTAATTGCCTGTTTTGTCCAGCTTCAAACTCAAGCTCCCCAGTTCGATGAAAATCCATGCTGTCTTCCACGTCTCCCTTCTGAAACATGTCACCCCCAGTCCTCTGAGCCCTCTGGCCGAACCTCCTCCACTCCCCCGGCTCATGGATGGCGGCCCTACCCACAGTGTTCATCGCCTCCTGGTAGTCTGCTGCCGGGGCACTCTCACCAGCCTGCACAGGTCTCAGGTACTTTCTCTGCCTTTGGACTCTGCCAGAGTTCCTGGAAGGATCCCTGGTCGGTAGTGACTGTTGTTGGCTTACAGCCATTCTGGACTGGGCTCCGTACTCACACATAATCCCCTGGACTATTCTCCTGTTCTACTCTCCTGTTCTACGTTGAAAATAAACCTGTGTTACATCATGTCATCTGCTGTGTGAGTGCATTTGGGTCCATTCAACCAGCACCCCATAACAGCTGTAGTGATTAACCAGCATCCGGGGTGAGTCTGTGGTCAAATCTCCCAACAGCAACATTTAAATAATGGGTAAACATCCACATGTAGATCACTTATATAATATTATTGTGATGGCAGTTTCTCATCATATTCTCCTCTGACTTTGTGGTGATACTGATTGTGTGGGTCATCTGATAAAGTAGGTAAAAAAAAAATTGTCTGCTTTGTTCACGTCTCCATTGTACACCAGGGTACTACAGCTGCTGCTGCTGATGTCATATAAGCACTACTCGCTTTCAATACCTGGACTCCAGGCCTTCAATGAGCAAGTAAAAGATAATTCCAAAGGGTTCACTTACTTCCCACCATTTGAAGGTATGATTGAAGGCTAAGCATTACAGAGTACTTCTACTACTACTATTTATGTCTCAGTTTGATTCTGTCAAAAAGCAGTAAGGGGAAGATTTACATGTGGTCAAGTTGGTATGGCCAAGTGTAAAAAATTATAAGGTACAGCTTTGCAGTTGATGGAGGATTGATGAAGAGCAGTAAGGTTTGGCATGATGTGGTCACAGGGTGATTGAGAAGTGGTCTTGTCTGGTCCCAGTGGGTTAGGAGTGAATCAGGCATAGGTTTATGAATGGCGTGGAAGAGACATATTTATGGCTCTGAGGCCCTCTCTCACTGCTAGACAATGCTAAACACCAGGATATCTAGGTTCAGCAGACCGCTGGGAGCCCAGAACATGACGTGTATAGATTTAAATGTGTGGTGTGTGTGTGTGTGTGTGTGTGTGTGTGTGTGTGTGTGTGTGTGTGTGTGTGTGTGTGTGTGTGTGTGTGTGTGTGCGTGTACACACATGCTGCCTCCTTTGAAAGTAGAATAAATCTGCAGCTCAATATACTTTACAAGAATAGATTTTTAATAGGTAGCCATTGCTGGAAATGTAGGTAAAGATCAAGTCCCTTTTCGAGGAACTCTGAGGGGAAGAGTTTTAAAGCAGATAAAATAGCTTATATCAAACAGAATCGTGCATGCTTTCTATGGCAGAGAGTGAGTGGAAAAACACAGCAGCAATTACAGTGAAAGTTAAACTTGGCCATAAACACAGGCTGGAAATGCTTACTGCACCGATTTGTGTAACACGGTAAGCAGCTCCACCTTCATTGCTTAGACACAGGATATTGAAATCTCTTTGGGGTCCATAATGAAATGATTATGAAACAGTCCCCATCTATGAGTGAAATGTTGGAGCTCCGTGCCGATCGGCGGGTGAAGCCACGACATCTTTTCCCAGTTAAGGAGGCTTAGAGAGCAGCCATCGAGCTCCAGTGACCTGCGTTGATTAGAGAAGTGTCTGGAACGGAGCAAGGGTGCGTCTGCCAAGTGCTAACCACCCAAGAACAGTGTTACACACAGACACACACACACACACATTGAAATGAAATGAAAAAAAAAAATTTCTTTAGCAGACAAGTAGAAGCTGACTTCCTGAAAATAAAACTACTCCCCTAATTTTGGGAATTCATAAGCTAACTGCAGAACAAAGTCAGTCTGGGTTCCTCATCATTTCCAGTCATTCAGGATCAATTAGGTGCTTCATTCCATTCTGCTGATGTTTCCTTTGCTGTACATGGGATTCAAAAGGGTGAATAGCATCTTGTGAAATAATGTAATGAGAAACTAATCTGTTTTTTTCTGCAGTATTACACAGACTGAGTGACATACTTCCACCAGTCACTCCAACTAAGCCTCTGCTGAGATGACAGTTACATCAAAAAATTCAAATCAGCCCTTGTCCTAAACCGCAAAGCTGAGATGATTGCAAAGGCACATCTCACACATCCTCCTGCATCTGTTCCATTGCTCTTTTCATTCTTTGTTTTACCACTGCAATATTTTCTGCCACCCCACCCTCAATAGCCTTTAAAGTTTCTGACCCCTGCCTCTCCCACCCAGAGAAGTACATTAAATCGCTCAGATGGAAACCAGACAGATATGTGTTTGAAAGGAACATCTGTCCAGGGCTATCCCCACCATGTCAAATGAGGTGCCAGGAACAATGAAACTCAAAGACAGTTTTTCTCAAAGGATTAAAAAAACAGGAAAGATACTTGTTTATTTTATAATTTAGTTTCACATACTCGTAGAGCTCTCAGACAATTAGACACTTATTTCCTTGTAAAAAGCTACGTTTCCTGCTCTTTGGCCCCAGATAACTACAGCAAGACTGGCTTTGGATCCATGTAATTTTTGGCTGGCTGTGTAGACACGATCCCAGACCATCCCAAAGTCAGAAGGTGAGAGATTTTTGGAAGAGAACAAAACGGGGTATTCTGTATAACTTTGAACAGCACTGGAGGAGAGAAATAGCTCGAGGGACTGCATTTCAGCATTTTTCTCAAATGTTAACATTTAGGGAAATTATGCTCTGAAGACATTACACTTCCCGGTTATTACATCATCACTCTTATTTTCCTTTTTGGGGTTTTATTTCTAACACTCACTAAAGTAACTGATGATATGTGGAAACATGGCGATGGCGCAACAATGAAGTCTGACAGGCCAAAAAAACAGGAGTAGTCAGATGATCAGACATTTTGTAAACAAACTGAACAGAACATGCTGGTGCTGGTCCATCATAATACAAAAAAAACTGTCCACGTGCACCTCTAAGCAAATATGACAGGTCAAAGTAGAACAGGAAAGTCAGTCTTTAAGGTGTGATATTTCCAACTAATGTAAAATGTTCCCTTTGTTTTGTCTTCTAAATTGGTTTTGCTGACATGATTCATTGAAATTTTACATCAGTGTCAGATTGCCCATGCCTGTTGCAATCAATTGTGTTTCATCCTTAATTCACTTGTTCCAAGTGTTCAAAGTGTTATTATTACAAGTAGGGGAAAAAAACAATTTTAAGGATGTTTATTATGCTGATTTTTTTGTTTTTAATATTTATTCTGGGACTTCACTAGAGTAGCTTTGTATGATTCACCGTAAAAAAAAAAAAAAAAAAAAAAAAGCCTTCCATCTTGTACTGGCCCTTTATCTAGCCCCTCAGTTCATCCTCAGTCTGTAACAAGCCGTTTTAGCTCAGGCCCCCCTCCCTAAAGCCCATTTTCTTCTGATTGGCCAACCTCCAGGAAGTCCGCTGAGTAGCAGCACCTGGTACTTATAACGCCTGCCCAATCATCTTGCCGGTGTGGAAAACAAATATGGAACTAACAAAGATCATTTCTCTTTCTTGACTTGAAATGGCAACAAATCCATGCGCACCTGTTGGACCCTGAATCCGATCTGGAATATGAGAGTTGATAGCACGAACATCCATGGCAACAAAGCTTACAGCAGGACATTTGGTACCTGCTTATCGCGTGCCATCGTGCTGGATTTTATCAAGCTATAGATACTTCTTTCCTATATAGGCCCGTGTGAATTTATATATGTGTGGGAAATGTGCTTGACTGTAGTATGACAGGCTTTTGGCTTGGGATATTTTTGCTTGAGCATGACTGATTTGGTATTATAGACTGAGTGGGTGGCTCGATGGGCGTGTCCCAGTACTTCATGGGGTGCTGCGGCTGAAACAGAATACCTTATAAAGAGATCCTTGCTCATTGCGAACTGAGAGATCAGTTGTTGTTGTTTTTTTAAATAAAATACTTTTACATACAGGACATTTGCTTCATTTGAAACTTTGGCCACGTTTGGTATGACATTGTGCAACACTGTAACATTATATGTTAAAGAAAGTACGTGAAAGGATAATAGGTCCTCCTTAAAAAAAAAAACAGCTTTACCCCTAATAGTATTGGTGAGTGGTGTATTCTAAATTGCAACACCGTAGCCAGGACATGACCAACTAAAATGGCAAAGTAATGGATCGCTGATGAGGTAATGTCTGGGTTCAGTGATCCTGCATTTTTGGGAATAGTCTGTTCCGTAAAATAAAAGTAATACAATGAGAATAAAAAAAGAGTCTCCAGCCACTGTTGCAGCTCTTTAAGGCTTACCTCGCCCAAAAGAGGTCTGAGCTCCCATAACAGCAACGACATTTAAAGTAAAAAAACAAAAACAACAATAACTAACCAATAACATTTCTAATAGTATAAAGGATGAAAAAATAAATTCTGTAAATGTTTGTTCGCAGGTCTGCCCCGGTCAGTGCTGCTGGCCTGTCACGATTGATATGTGAAGAGTAATTTTTATTTATCATGGCACATGGGCTGCTTTCGTTGTGTTTTTTGTAAACGTGCATAATCATTGTGCGACATCAGCAATTCTCGACAACTAGAGTGTACTTTGAGACAGTGTGTTCTGTTCAGCAGATGATTGATATGTGAAGAGTAATTTTTATTTATCATGGCACATGGGCTGCTTTCGTTGTGTTTTTTGTAAAAGTGCATAATCATTGTGCGACATCAGCAATTCTCGACAACTAGAGTGTACTTTGAGCCAGTATGTTCTGTTCAGCAGCCGCTATCTCCTTTTATTAACTCTGCCTTTGTTATTTTTCAATGCAAGGACCAATTATGAAACAAATTAATGGATAGATAGTTTAACTTTTAATTTTCTTTGTAATATTTGGCATTAGAGGCAGCGATAGTTTCATAAAATCTCTATTTGAGGAGGCTCATGGTTCTGGCTGGTTTTCACGACAGATGTATGCCTGCACACCCACTGCCTTGCAAGAAGGTCTTTAGTCATCACTCTAAACTCAACAAATGTCAACCTCATGAGGCGTAGGAGGAGGAAAAGGCACTAAAAACAAAGTCAGGAGATCATCAAAGTTCAGTAGGTTTGGAAACCATGTATAACCTTACCTGGATGCTGACACACTGGCTGAATCATTTTGATGGGTTTTCTAGGCTCTGGTGATTTATATTAATCTATTAATCCAATCAATTAATCATCTCAGCTTTATGCTTCATGATTTGTGCTTAATGTCCATACTGGATGTTGCAAGATGTTGTCCATGCTCTACCTTCTGTCACAGCCAGCCTATCTAGTTTCTGTTACTTGTTTTACTAGACGTATCGTGGAGAGCAGTCGGAAGAGTCCCTGAACTCAATAAAGCTTTTTTCCATGATGCTCCGCAGCACCAAACAAATGACATCGGCTTTGCGTCCGATCCAACACTCACCACACACTCTCCACTTGTGTTTTATGGTTTGGAGATTCCTTTACCCCTTTGTGAAAAACATTGTCTTGAGGTCTTCTTCCTCCATACTGTACTTCTTTCTTTTGCCTTTCCACCTCTCTTTCCACCCTTTACCATGGAACTCTAACTGCTTTAGCAGATGCTGTCTTCAAGTAGCAGATAGTAGCTACTGTGTGGCAGCAGATGTGCCCTGTGTTTTGGGCTGTTGTTTATGACTGTAACTAAGCCCTATAGGCCAGTACCAGCCCTGCTGTCTGTCAGAGATCAACTGCTGCAGTCCACACACACAGACACACGCTTAATGAGGAGTTTAAAGGACAATAGAAGCTTACAATTTGTCACTGACATTCATTTCCCTATTCATTCAAGTGGCTCTGTCAATTTTACATGCATTTTCTGAATTTCCCATTGGTTTCACTTTATCTTAGTCCTCCATCAAAATCAGCTTGCGGAGATTTGAAACTTGCCCACCATACAGAATGCATCATGATTACTGCATGTCTACATTGGTGTTTGTGGAAGTTACTTAAAGATAAACTTAACATTGTGCTCCAGTTTGAACCTCCACAAACTGGGTGTAAGTCAAAGTCCCTTATAAATCAGGGACAATGTGTCCCATTGCATCTCATAGATTTTGTTTTATAGACTTCTGGGGAGTTTGAAGAACAGCATCTCTGGCTTTTTTTTTTTTTTTTTTTTCTGAAGAATGAAAATAACTTATGCTGTAATGAACACTATAAACTGGGTGATCGATGACTAGGTGGTGTGTTCAAATGATTGAATGACAGACCTTCATTCAGAAACAGTTTGATGTAATTAATAGTAAATAAATCTTAGACATGTATGTCATAAAAACTTGCCATAAAATTGACAGTTAGTCAAATGATGCTCAAAAAGGTTTGTGCAGGCTTAAGACGCAAAGAGAACTTTTGCTACAAGACAGTACATAAATGCACCATTCTTCTTCATCAAACAGATGTAAGTCTATCTGGCCGAGTGAACCGCATATTAATAAATAAACAAAAGGCAGGCAGAAAAAAGAAATAAGTGACATTTTAAAAAGAAAATATCTGACTGAGTGATTTTTGAGTGAATATCAGTGATTACGCCATCTAAAGAAGAACTGTTGTATCCTTTTGTATCAGTTTGAGGCAGAAGGAAATGGTGCTTAATGCAAGCAGAGTGAGAACCACGAACTTCTGGAACAATTAGACCACCGGGGCGGCTGGTGGTCTAGTTTTAATCCAAACTATGCAACAAAGTGGTTTCTATGTCATGAATGGGGTATTTTGGAACAAAAGAGTTAAATCAAGTCAGCAAACAATGGATGAGCCAACATGTGTGTCAAGGCATCACAATGTCAAGCTGTGTTTCCCTTGTTGCTAAAATGTTTTGGTCTAAAACTAAAGCAGAATATCTCCAAGCAAAACTACTCATAGGACCGACATCTGTCCTGCTGACCGACAGGACAATGTGTAACTACACAAAAGGAATTTATATCTCGGCCATGGAAATTAGTCCAAGGATAAAAGATTGTTTTATGAGCGAGTTATAAATGCTGAAGTGTTTTGGCAATGCATGTATTTTTTTAGGTGGATAACGTGAATATATTTTTTTTTTTAACATTTAAATAATCTGGTAAAATATTGCAAAAGTTCTTTCTTTAGCTACTTTCTTTGTAAAATGACTGAAGCTGAAATTTAAAGCAGATAGTTGGCTTAGACGTGCAAAGCGATAGGTATGCTTTCCCAGCAGAAAGACTTATTGTGTATATTGAACTTGATTCCATTTGAAAGCAAAGGAAAAACAATTATGAAGAAAATGAAGATTGCTACAAAATCATGACAAAAATATTTATCATACTGATAAAGACATCTTAAATTGAAGGACCACTAGAAAAGGACCTTTTTTCTGATTTCAGGAGAACACTTATGCAATGTAAGTAGAATTTTTTCTTCTGAATGTTTGGAAACATTCAAGAGTTATTTGAAGTACACATTTCGACAGCAGCAGCGAAACATGCATGTAGCTGAGAGTTCAGAGGAATATTCATAATACTGATGCCATTGTTTACATCAGTAATTCGCTACATCCACGGCCTTTCCAGTAAACTCTTTGCTTTGGTTAGATCAAAACAAATGACAAAAATGGTCTTGAACGCTCATACAAGCTCAGGCACGTTAGATCTGGTGTGTGTCCCTCTTAAATTTGAATGCGTATGCGAATGATTTGACCCCCACCACAATTCATCCTTGACCCTTGGTGGCTCCAAGCTGGTGAGTCCATTACACGTTGTGTGTTATGCTGGTGTTTCGTATGTAATCCCCTCGGCTGTGTCAGTCTGACACTGATCTCTTTTTGTTTAAGCAAAGCAAAAGACAGCTCAGGATAAAGGAACGACCCTAAGAGCTCATAAAACCTTAAGATCAAACACACATTTTTATTATGTTGGTGTGAGTGAAGAAAGTCATTCCTTACCCTCATGGCTAACCCTTGTAAAAGTTTACTCCTTCCCAGGCTCATCGTATGATTCACCGGACTGTTGCTTTCTTTTACAGTACGCACTTCATTATACCACAGGTTTCGATGAATTACTTTAATGCAACAAATGATAAGGTTATGTTTTTCTTATTGTAAATAAATTGCATGATAAGATCAAAACCAATAATTAGTCCATCTCTCAATAATCTCCAGACCTCAGGCCCAAGCCTATTACCTTTTAGTGAAAACATAATTTTTTTTAACAATAGTTCACAAATATAGCTGTTTTTTGTAAAGCCTAAATATAAAAAAAAGAAAAAAAACAAACAAACAGCTGGACACAGTTTTTCTTTTTGCAAATGGTACTCAAACAGCATTTTTAGGGGGCTATTTTTCAGCCATCTTATTTGTGCCTGCCCTGATGAAGGCCTTAGAGGCTGAAACGTGTTGGCATGAGTTTTTATTATGATTGAATGGCCATGACTGATTAAAGGCTTTTTAATTAATCACCCTCTGGAGTGCCTCAGATTACTTCAAGTTTTAAACTCAAATTGTTTGATTCCCAAACTGAAGAGCCACAGAGGGATAACAATTCACACACCCGAGCAGCACTCCACGCTGACAGTTTTTTTAAGCAATATTTTACTTTGTCTTCACAGACAGACCTACATTTGACATTTTCAACTGAAACAATGATTTTCCTTGAACCATAATCAAGAAATAAAACTGTTAAACTTAGATAACGCCTTAAGTATCATTTAGTTGCCATAACCAAGCCCTTTCCCTACCTTCAACCATGATGCAGCTGCCATACTGAAAAACTGTTGAAAGTGCTAATTATTCATGTATTGAAACTGGACATAATCTCAGTGTATGCAGTCAGGGATTCTGCAGCATCACTTAGTATTTTCTGGTCATAGGGTTGGTATTCAGGTGTAGCCATAAAACACAAAGCCGATGCAGATACGAAAACATGCAAAAGTGTAAGTTGGATTTTGACTTGTCTTTACCTTTTATTTTTTCAAGTTATACACTTTCATTCGCACAATAATTTTGCACAGCATCTTAAGTAGTTGGTTGGAAAATCTAGCATCATAGTGTTATGATAATCTCTCACCTAATATCGATAAGATTGTCATGTCACATGTCCCCACCACATCTTACATTATTCATAGAATGCTTTGCTTCACAAAGATCTTTTTAGCTTGTAACTTCATGGTAAATCATTCCCCTTTATGTCTATGACTGTCACAGCGTGGTGCTGCTCTGATGATAATTTTGGACACTAACAAAAGAAAGACTAGAATCTCTGCAGCGTGAAAATCTTTTTATTCTATGGCAACATTTTTATGAAAGGAACTTTCCTATAAACAAAGTGGAACAGGCAGTCTTACATGGTAATTTTATTGACGTTGATTATGTAAATGAGGAAATATCACGAACATGCACCTGCTTGTGAACAGGTGTGATTCATCAAGCTGAGTGAGCCATTTAGAAAAAGAGCTTGAGGACAGGACAAAAATGTTCTCGCTTGAGACCCAACGTCCTTCCTGCATCACATTTCCTGTCGGAGTCACCTGCTGGTATTGCAGGATTGTTCTCAATCCAGACGCGTGAATGATAAATCAATACATGTTCCAGTATTTAAGTACAAACTTCTAAAAGCCCTGCAAGAAACCAAGCAAATTTGTCAGTGAACATGGGAAAAGGGATTCCACTGAGATAGGAGTGGGTGTGTCATATCACATGTCTGCACTGAGTGGGTGTGTTTTGATTGTTGGTTAGAGGTGTGGGGGATCATGCCAAGATTTTTGTGCAGGCGGTAATCGGGCTTTTCCTGAAAAGTGTAACCTCTACAAGTACACCACTGTCATTATTTCTCTATGCATTCTAGCTACATACAGAAATCACCCTCAGAGTTCTCTCACAACTTTCACTCTTTACCTGCTTGGAAACTATTCCGATTAGTCAGCGCTGGAAACACCCCAGGATTTCTTTGTCGTCATATTGTTGTCACAAATGCATTTAAATCTGATGGGTGTAAACAAATTGAGTGATCACTGTTATGATGTCCGATTATCACAGTGGCACTCGTGTCGCTGGTTGCCATTTCAGATGCAGTAGACCCGATACCACTAAGACAGATGGTACTTTTTGTCATAACAACTTCACACAGATAATCAAGTATCTCAGTGTCCAACTGACAAGAGACCCAAACATTACACCTTTTTCAACACAGCTTCTCACTAGAGGAATGTGTGAGGACCTGTGTGTGTAAATGTGTATATGCGGGAGTGTACATGTTGACCCAGTTTAACCCTTTTAAAGACTCTATGTGAGTTTTCATGGAGTAAAGCCAAAACAGCTGCCGCTTTGTCCCTCTCCCAGGTGTCTCTTTTAACTCACCCTTCACAATTAACTCCTCCCCACCTTCCTCTGCGCTCCTCACCTTTTACAATCCCCCCCCCCTCCTGTTTTCTGTGCTCTTCAACTCATCCAGACTCCTCATTACTCTCCTCAACACTAAAATCTTCTCTTCCGGACATTTATTGATATAAAAATATGTGACTTACAATTGTGATAAGTTTGAATATTCAAACTAATTAAGCTATTATTGCATTTTGGGCAGGAAAACCAAAACTTTATGTGTGGGTCCATGTGACTTTGGCCTTTTAATATTCCTGATCATACAGAAGTCATGGCGATATTACAATTATACAACAAGAAAATGTTGATTGGATCATTGGTGCTAACAGGACCTTTGAATGGTTGTGTTCACTTTGTTCTTGTATTCGACAATCGAAAAACATCTTACATTTTTAGGAAATTTAACAACTGGAATTTTACATTGTGTTAATTATTTTTAAAAGATCTACCATGCAATTTGAATGTCAGATGGTGTACCTTTGATTATTTATACAGTTGTGACAGAGTACAACTTGATGACAGTCTTTAAAAAAAAAAAATACAAAAAATAATAATATTTCTTGTTTATGTCAGTTTTCATGACACAACTATGCCATACTTATACATACTTTGGGCTGGGTCGGGGGACTGCAGGCCTGTCTGTGCACTGATGGCTCTCCAGCATCTACCAATAGCATGTGAGGGGTTTTGGGAACATCTATAAATTGTGGCATCCAGCGATAGCGTCCATATGAGGCTATTACTTGTGAAATACTTGTGTGCTATTCAGCATCTGGTGAGTTGAAAAGTTTAATGATATGGTGGAGGAGGACTGTTGGTTCAGCAGAGTTGGACTATTAAACTAATTTAGCTGTTTAAACTTTAATTAGACATGACTGAAGGTGAAGGATGCTCACATGAACATATCTCAATTAGATCTCCTAATACATGTATTACATTGTAGATTGTAATGCTTATTTTGTGATGTGCCACTGCATCCCTATTTTCTCAAAGGTTGTAGTCTGTTAATGATTTGTTAAATGAATTTGTTCATAGGCAGCTGGATTATTATTGTGCTTGTGCAACAATTTTTAAACTATTGGAAAACAAATTTAAATGATTATTTTTCAAATGATCTGAAATTATGCAGCTTTTACTTTCATCTGTCTGATTTCAGCTCAGTATTTTCAGAGCATAAAATTTGTTAGAAAACCGTTGGCTGTTAATACAAATAGAGATCAACAATATAGTTGATTTGGAATCGCGTTACACTTACTTATTGAATGTAAGTCCAGTTTTTACTCTCCTTTTAACTCTGGTCTGGTTTCCAATTCCTGGGAGAAGCATCTGACTTTAGCTACTCATGCTTCCCTTTCTTTACAAACTAATTGGTAAGGTCGACTGTTTGCTATTTGGTGCCGGGCAGGAAGTGGATTTTTAGAGCTTTTTTCTGCTCCTGTAAATGAAGCTGACCAGACCTATGAGATTGAACCACAAGCTGGGGGCCATAAAAAACATTAATGAGCTGAAAAACGCTAAAACGCTCCAAAGAGCTGAGAGGAAAGAGTGATAATTCTCTGAGATACTTGTTCATTCTGAAGTTATGCAGCATTGATGTCCACAAATTGGGAGGAAATAATTATAAGTGTAATGCAATGTTAAGACATTAGAGAATGTTTTGTGACGTGTGGTGCGGTAAAATGTGACTCACGGAAGTTTCACATTTGGTGAAAGCGGATGGCTTTTGAGACCTCGTGGCTCATCCCTGTGGAATTCATGTAAAAAGGGCAAAACGGTTTTCTTTAAAACAAACTCGGGAGTTTGTGGAAAAACCTGATGGAAACTGACTTCTGTCAAAAGTGATGAGTAAGGTTCAGCGTCCCTGCTCTATCTTGGGCATGACTGTGAGATTTTTGCTGCAAAGTCCAACCACGAAATAGATTTTAAATTTGTGGGCGAGTACGAGAGCCAAGTGATTTCCTGTTCATGGCTGCGTAATGCTTTTTTCCACATGGGAGATATACTGTATGCAGCCCCATGCACTTCAAGTCTGCTCCAAGATTTCTGTGACTTTATTAAAACCATCGCTGGCTCCTGTCATTGATAGTCTGTATTAGACTGTATGGGAAAATATACTGTATGCACTTTGGAAGGATGTCCGACCGAAACAATGTGTTTTGAGGCAGAGATCTAAGCCAACATGTCTTTGAGTTGCGAGCTGTGAAGCAACAGACCCTGAGGCCGGGGCTCCATTACAGGACACAATGCCCTCTGTGTGTGAGGAACCACCAGCCACTAAAGAAGGATGGAGACCGATAACACAGAATGACAATAATGCAAACAAAATTACTTGGATTTTTCTGTTTTACTTATATTTTCAAATTAAAAACAAGAACATTTAGAAGAATAATTGGTGCATGCCTAGTAAATTAACTTAAATCCTGATTAAACAAAGCAAAAAGCAGAGAACGTTGGAGTTAAGAGGGGTTAGTCATCTGACAAGCAACAACAATGTCCATCTCTACAGTGGGATGCTCAACAACTGGCTCTCATCTCTTGACTTTGGCGTAGATCCAGATGTGAAATTAACACAAGATGTTGGTAGGTTTAACATTTTGCCAAAATCTCTGGGAATGGGTTTCAGTAGCAGCGGGGCATGTCACAGAAACAATGGTGAGAGAGGCTAAAGGTTAATACACTTACTTACCCAGTACGCAGAACCACAGCAACAGACACAGGCACACATAAACACACACAGGGACTTTGGGTTTAATGAAGAGCTCGGTTTCCACTGAGGAGATTAAGCTTGGAGGGCACAATGTGGGAACAACTGGAAAAGTTGCGGCAGCTTGTGAAAAACCTCTTGATATTGTGCAGGAAATGATGTAAAATAATTTTTTCTTTATATATACATGTTCAGGTATATTTTGCTGTCGCTCCGGATCCATCTGTACATACTGTGCGTGGTGCGTAGTGTATACGAGTGCAAGCCTGGCTGTTTGCTAGCCTGTGTACAGCGCAGTCCGTCCTTGGTGGGACAATAGCGTGATTCTGCATAGCGAGGCCGTGGGAGGAAGGGGACAGAAGAGTCAATGAGTGAAGAGGCTTCTGGGATGCGTCAGTACAAGGCCATGATGAGGGTGTAGGAGGACGAGCCCTCTAACTCAACAATGCATGGAGGAACAGCCATTCAGTTGCCTCACGGGAAAAAACGCACGCACGCATACAACCATAGGTACACACAGTCAACAAAGGTGCAGGTGAAATTGAGCTATTCATCCACCTTCCTCGTGACATATGGATAACTGGAACAGAAATCATCAATCAATGACGGATACTTTGGCGTCGGTTTTTAATGGCCATTACGGAAAAGAAAGAATGAATGCTTTGGGAAATGTTAGAGGAAAGATGTGTCATCAGTATTAGTCTGACCAAGGCTCTTGTAAAAAGAAAAAAGAAAATAAAAGGTACTTAATTCAAAATGCTTTGTGTATGATCTTATAGGAAACAGGGATAAAATGTCCCATTGAGGTAGTGAAGGAGTGTTATAGTAGTAATATAATAGGTGTCTGTTCGTTCACCCTGCAGGAAAATTTTGCTCCGAAAATATCCTTTCCAGTTTGGTGTGTGCATGATCAGTGTGTGCGTAGTGTTTGAAATGAATAGGCTGCTTATATAATCATCCTAAAAATGAATTGATCAGTAGTTTTCCTTGGAAACTTTTTAGGATGATGAGAAAGATATTACTTCATAAAAAAAAAAAATCATTCTACTCAGGTGAATCAAAACGTTCTGTGGCTGCTGCTGTTGCGTGCGAATGGTGTGCAACAGAAAAAGTGACACCTGGACCACTGCTCACAAAAGTGCTTATGTGGTGGCATCAGCAATTTTTTACGCACCTGAAACTTGAGCAGAAAGTGTACATTTGAGTTTGTGACGTATCATTGAGGTACAGAATGAAGCAGCATGGAGCCAAATCCAGCAAGTTGGCGAGGATTGTGTTGTTGTAGGTGAGAAGTCCCTTTTTCATTTTGGAAAACCCAAGTGGCATTGTGCCACAATTCAGGTTGTTTCCACCAGTGTTTTCCCTTCCCTTTTTCCCCTCTGCAGATGTCAAAGAAAACCCACCTGTTTGTGCTCATAGCATGACATCCCTTTTTTGAGGTTTTGGAAATAAATGTTCCGCGCCTCGAAAACACAAATGTCACACCTTTGGCTGTAGACATGTAGACTTTCTGAAGCATTTTAAGGATCTCTTGTTGATTTCCACAGTTTGACACAAACTATGATGTGCGTTCTTTACTCAGGTTTTAGGTGTGTAAAATATTGCAGACGCACCCGGACCACTCCTCACAAAAGCATGTGTAACTCAGGTGCTGATTTGGATCAAGCAACGGAACTTGTACTTACTCACGAAGGTTACAGCTTCTCTGTACTCTGTGCACGTGACTATGCTGTGAACCATTCGTGTGCAAAAGGAGTAGTGTCTGAACATTTTCATCCACCTTTAGATCTACATTTACAGGGGGAAATAGCGACAATATTGCAGTTCACTAAGCAGTTTAAGAAGAATAGAAAGAAGCGTTGCTGATAAATTTATCAAAATGAAATTTGTACTGCTTTAAACAAACCTAAACATCCTAAATCTCAAGGGCAGATGCATCAAAAACCAAACCAAAGCTATCTGCATGGCTAAATACCACTAAGTATGTAAGAGCCTTTTTTTCTATTGTTTGTGAACAGACGCTTTAAGTTGCATTGGATTTTTAACTTCTGTAGCTCTCCTATCTCCTGGATGACTGACAAACAGTCATGTGACGCTAAAGTTCAGAGAAGTGTGACATCATTCTTGGAACGATTGAGATGTATGGGGATGCATGCTTCTCTGGCAGCTCGTGTCTGTTTCAGCAGATGTGTGTTTCTGCGCAGCTTCTCCGTGCCAGCGAGAAACCTGTCCAACCACTCAGAAAATCACTGAGATTAAGGATTAGCCTGTTGTTAAGTGCTTGGATAAAAACACAGGGGATTTGTATGTGGATTTTATGGTGGTGCGCTGCACTGGTGCCCCGCAGCTGCATATCAGAAAGAAATTAACTAATTTATTGTTTTGAGTCATACAAATCATGGTAATGATGTAGCACTGTGCAGAATGCTTCTCAATAATTATGCACTCTGTGGTATTGTCAGAACAAGCCTCCAAGTCTTTGCAGGCATTAACTAGATTTTATATAGCTTTAAATTGATGACCACACATAAGGGTTGGATTGTGACTCATCCCAGATATTAAAACACACATTCATGCATATGCACTGTTATAATAATTAAAAACACATTTCACTCCATGAAGCCCTGACACAAGCACAAACAGCCTTGTTTTCATGTTTATTATTTAACAGTTGTATCTCATCCATATGTTATACATTTTGCTCAATATGTGCAGCTCAGACAACTTGCCTAAGGTTAGGAAACCTGATCAGCAACACTGTTTTTTAAATAATCTGCATTTAGGTTTAAGCCTAAAAGAAGGTCAAACGCGTGCATGCAGATCATCTGAAGTAGTCCCAGCCGCAAAATGCCTGAAATATGAGGATATCAGTGCACTGGTGACCTCCTCTCCACCCTCCCAGCCGCAGTCTTCACCCCTGCTTAGCATTTCTCACCCTCAACCAGCCTCAGAGTGGGGTGCAGGGCCATAGTTCGCTGTCCGGGGGTTTCCCCTTTCAGACTCAGTCTCGATAACAAGGGCTAAGTCAGTTTTGACAGTTACACAAGTTTGTGCGCGCACACACACACACACACACACACACACACACACACACACACACACACACACACACACACACATAAGAAAATGTCAAATATTGAGTCTCAAAAAGAACCATTCCACCTTTGGGAAATGCCCACCTGGGTTTGAACTCAACAGTGGGGGTCAAAATTCTTGAGCAGAGAGGGAGCCTTCTCAAATTTTCACCTGTTATTTCTTCCAGAGCCCATTTGCAACCAATAAAGTGTTCTCGTTAACCCTCGTGTTGCCCTTGGGTCAAAATGACCCGCAGCTGTGTTCAACCAAGTTCTATTTTATTTCTATATTTTTATATTTTTTGGGGATTTTTTTTTTTTTTTTGGTTTAAAGAAACCCTCACAGCATCCTTGTCACCAATGATCCCCAACAATATGAAAATATAGAAATAAAATAGAACTTGGTTGAACACAGCTGCGGGTCATTTTGACCCAAGGACAACACGAGGGTTAATGCCAAAACGGCATCGGTTTTTCTTCCGAAACCAAAGGAATTCCATCTTCCTAAGAGGAAGAGAAAGGGATGACACTGACACACAATCCTTCCTTTCTCTCATTTTTCTCTTTTTTTTTTTTTCCTCCTCTCTGTCCATCGGACGAGATGGGTAGGATGTCTGTCTGCTCAGCGCCAGGGGCTCTGACAACGATACGGTTCAGGTCAGAGAGGAGCCGTGAAAGAGAGACACATAGAACCAGAAAGAGGGTGAGAAGGCACGACCGAGAGACGGGAAAGTAAAGATGCATAAACAAGAAAGAGAGAGATGTGTCAGAAAGGGATTGTTGTGATATTGCAGCCTGAAGGCCCTGCTGAATGCAGGGTGTGGCTGACAGCTACCAGGATGAGGGGGTATCACAGTTGCATGGTTTGACTCTTCAGGTTGCTCATATCCCCGTTTTCCACTCCATTTGCCATTAACAAGTAGCAGAGATGAATTCCTGGTTGCAACAGACCATCAAAGTTATATTATCCCAAGTCCATAAATTTCACTGGACTGTGCTCAATGTTTTAACTGCAGAAGCCGGTGCATGTTTGCCATATCAGCTTTTAAAAAATGGCAGGGGGGTACATTTTTGAAATGATCGATGAGTTATTTAACTGAGCTCGTCTCCATAACCATGTTGGAGGTTAACTGCACGTGATGACTCTTTATCCAATGGTATTGATGCCAAGTTTGCAGTGACTCAGGTATTGGAACAGCAATGACTATCCAGGGAAACTTTCGCTGCACAGGGTGAAGCCTGACCTTTCCAGGTGACGTCAAGTCTCGCATCAACAGAAGCTGAGTTAAGGAAAGTTTATTTCCACTTTCTTACGCAAGAGAGCCACGCATGGATGAAATGATGAAAAGAAGGAGAAAGTGAATGACAGCAGCCTGGTGTGTATTAAGAGTATTTTTTGTCACAGAAGCACGTGGAAAGAGTAGGCACTAGGACCTGCTGTGAGCCACACAGGAGGGAGGGAGCAGCTTTGGGACTCCTCTTAAACTTTTAGAACAATCCATTTCCCAAAGAGTGTGGGAGGGAGAAAGACAGAAGTGGATGGCCCGAGACATGGTTTCAAATCTTTAAAAGCAGGAGCGGGATTTGGAGTTTAGGATAATTCTACCGCCGGCCTGGAGAGAGTGAGGTGGAATATAGCAGAGTTTCTGTGGAAGTTTTCCCTCACTGGAGAGAGAGGAGAAGAAGCATTTACAGGGTGGTGAGTTCTACCTTGTTCTTTTAAATCTCTAATTAAACAGGGTGTAAATGTCTGGGGGGGGGGGGGGGGGGGTCCATGTGGGACAGAGAATCAAAGTTTATCTTAAAAATCATGCCTTAAATTTTTTTTCTTTTTTCTTCTTACCTGTCATTAAGTGAAAGTGGAGCCTCTGAATTGAGATTGAGCACAGCAGCAGCAGCAGCCAGTGAGTCCTCTGTAGAGGGGAGAAAATTCCAGCTGAGTACAACACACAGGAGGCACTATAAAAAGTTTAACAAGATAACATTGTCAATGTTTGTGTTGCTGTGTTCTTCATCTGTTTAGAGTCAGATGCAGTAGTTTTCCAGGCAGATGGAGAGGGCAAATGGAAGAGGACAGGGTGTAGAAAGAAAGAGAGAATAGAGGTGAGGATTAGAAAACAAAAAAGGAGGGGGGGGTTCTCCAAACTTCAATGAGAACCCGTTTACTGTTCAGAAAACTCCTGGGACATCAGGTTACCTTGTCTCTCTCTCTGTCTCTCTCACCCTCTTTTTTTTTTTATCTGTCTTTCCTCCACTCATGTTACACAACCCTCAAAAGACTTGTAGATTCTGATGAGCTCCAATGTCCAACATGAAGTTTGTTGCTGAGGTTATCTTTACGTCTGGGTGGGGTCTGGTGCCAGTGTCGGTGTGCTACTGATAAATTTTTTTCAAGTCTGATATGTACTGTATACTTGTAATTGTGTGTTCGTGTGTGTGTGTATGTAAGCAAGTGTGTGTGCTAAACACGGACCTCATGCCTGCCACTCCTACAAGGGAATTCCTTTCGGGCTTTGACAGGGGAGGAATGTCACAACCAACATTCACGCACTCGAACAAACTTTACAAACCAAAGGACTCAACAGTGCCATATATGGTCAGCCATTAGACCTTCTGCATTAATTTGATGTAATTAATAATTAGCTTGGTGAGGGTTTAAAAAATGTCCAAATACCAAACAAACAAGTCAGCTTACAATTTATCTTTGCTTCTATAGCATTGGAACATACTTGTGCACCTCTGTGTTGGATATGCACATTCATCAAAACTTTTAGCTTCAGCTAGAAAGTAAAGTTGCTTTGGTTTGTTCAAATAGCAGTTCAAGATTTGCTGCTGACGTGTGCCGAAGGGGACACATTACCTCATCACCTCTCTGCTGGAAATAAAAAGCTGGAGCAATCTAGCTATATATCTGACATGACATCTCAACAGATCCCGTACTTTGTCTTTGAGGTTAACACAAGGCATATTTTTAAAATGCGTATTATAGTCATTGTTTATTTGCATACATTAGATTTGTGACTTAAAAATAATTGGAACATCAAAAACCAAGAAAAAGTGAACTTGATTGATCAGCTTGTCAATTTTAAACAGTCTAAACATTTTTGCACATCATAATTAGTGCTTTTTGTGTGGGACAAATCGGCTCTTGTCATTTAACCTGTCCCCTGACCAGTAATCTACATTTCAGTCTGTCTGTTTACAATTTATCTTTGCTCGCTTGTGGGCGTCTGTCAATCATGCAGGATGATCCAGAGGCTCGCGGACTAAAGGGGCATTTGAGTCATAGCTGTCACGCCATGTGTTCATTTATCACAGCCACAATCATTTTTAATTTGATTTTTACTAAATGTTTCACTACAAAAAGGGGTGATATCTGTAACTTTGTTTTGGAGTTTAAAATGGTCCTACCTGATGTATCCTTCAAACCCAGAGGTGTACGCAATGCCAATGCTAAAAACAGCTTAAGCCTTATGAACTAGTGTTCCTATGTGTATGGAGGGCAGATGGACAGTGCTGTTTTCTCCCGCAGACAATGATGTCTGTGATTATTCATGACCCTCTCAGGTTTCCCTTTGAAGCTGAGTTACAGCTTTCCCTATGTTAGCACCAGTGTATTTGTGTGTGTGTGTGTGTGTGTGTGTGTGTGTGTGTGTGTGTGTGTGTGTGTGTGTGTGTGTGTGTGTGTGTGTGTGTGTGTGTGTGTGTGTGAGAAAGACAGAGAGAGGAAAACATTTTACAACAAGATGCACAAATCAGATGTTACTATGGAGCAAATATTAAACTACATGAATGGTTAGGAATGCATTAATTTAGAGCAACGATGCAATTCTGGGTTACCTTTGGGTACAAAAATACAAGAAAAGGGGTTGTTTTATATTTCATAGTTCAGTTATATACTCAAACAAAAACATGGAATGGTTGTTAGACTCTTTTTTAAGTTACATGCCACAATTTGTTATGAACGTTAGTCCGACATGATTCCTTTGCACATCTTTTTGTCAGTTTAAAACTCACACAAATAATGCATGTAGTGCCTCATAGACGGTCAAATTAACCATACTAGTTTAGTAAATAACACAATGATGATATCAAAAATAACTCAAACATTAGGTCAAAATACTGGGTAAAGTTAAGCTAGTATTGTCGGCTAACAGCAAGATTATTAGGGTTAAGAAGACAGACAGTCCTCCTTAGTGTGATGTAGTCACTCGAAATGCTTAAATAGAAAAAGCTTTATTCATTAATGAAGGATGCAAGTCCAAAGATTTTAACAAGAGATATCATAAATGTTAGCCCATTTACATTATTCTTAACCATATATCATGTCTGTTTATTGGTAAACCACATACTGGTTGATTGCTCCCTACTCATTCTGTGGCATCTCAGGATTTACTTTTAAAGTTTTATTGAAATTTTGAGACAATGAACTGCAGATCCGCATTTTTATGTGTGTGTGTTGACTAATTCACTAACAGATTGTAATCTGTCCGTGTTTTACAATTTAGATCTGTCATGCAATTTCAAATATCTAATAGAAGTGTCTTTTCAGACTTGCCTCAATAGTCAACACATTACTGCTGGATTTCAAGTTGCATTCAACTGCCGTACTGTTTAGTGCTCTCTTCTGTGCAGAAGTGACATACTGTTATCATCTCAACAAGCATGTAAATCTGTGAAATCGTTCTCCCTCAGATTATGACAGGAAGAGAATCCACCCCTTAAACCCATAAAGGATGGAAGGATGTGAGCCGTCTAGACTGCACAGTGTTGTACAGGACACCTGGACCGTCAATTTAACTCTATCTCTTTAACCTCAGGCCGAGAGCCAGCCGCACCAATCCTTAAAGTGACACTAAAGTAACAAATATACTGAAAAACACTTAAACTAACATTCCCCTGATAAATCCCTGTTGTTAAACCCGCTAGGTTAGTTATTTTTATATTTTTATAATGCGTGTGGGACTTTTTGTGACGAGCAACAAAGATGCCCATGTAATAAGTAATGAGATTGTCATATTCATTGTGGCATTCCTTGAGCATATTCGTTATTACCTATATAGTTTATATTCATATAAATAAAACATTATTTGTTCTCAGATCAAATATATATGAATTCATCTGAATTATTTATTTGTTTGGGCACCTGCAAATTGACGAAGATAATTCATTTTTAAAGCTGTTTTGGTTAACGTATCTGGATGAAATATCAGCGCATCAGGATTGTTCCCTCTGTCTCTTGCAGCGTAATATAACGTTGGAACTATGTGGCTTAGTTTAATAGACATTTTAAATTACCTTACAAATGTCTTCCTGGAGAAAGCTCTTGTCATTTTGGTAAAGATACCACCAGTCTTGACTCGAGTGCTGTTAAGTGTTACTAGAGAATCTGGGACAGTGCCAGCTGGCAACCAAGCAATAATTCAACATTTGTTCACACAGAATGACAATGTCTTATCAGACCACAAAACCTTCAGGCAAAATATTCATCTGTAGACCTGATCGCCCTTTGATCTGCCTTTTCGAGACTTTTCCATGAGTTTGACAGGATCCTCTTCCTCGTGTTTCTTAGTGTCTTTCTAAGGTTAGCAATTTGCTGTAAAGACTGTTAAACAGACAGTAGCATTGGTGATTGAACATATACCTACCTTACTACTGAACTGTCTCTTGGATATTGGAGCATTATCTTGTGTCTTGTTATTCAGTTTAGGCCCTTATTAATACAACATATTGTTAAAAATATAACACAGTATGAACATGGGCTTGCTTTATGTAACAAGTGAGTTAATTTTCTATTATTTCACACTTTAAATTTAGGCGGTTGACAATTTGAAAGTGTATATTTTGCTGAAACTCTTTCAGTCTGGCCTTAACTTTAAAGGTAACGTAAAAGTTACTATAAGAGCAGAATATGTGATTGAGCAAAATAATCTCTCTCTTCCCCGGCAATGCATTAGTGATGCTTGAGTAGCCAGACTGGAGCTTCCATTTGGGGGAAAATGAGGAGATGATAATGGGTCAAAATGTAAACCCAGGACTTGTGTTATCTTTTTGGTCAGTGCACAGAGTGGGGTAAGAACATCTGGTGTAAAGTGAACCAGCTGAAAGGTCTGTCTGCAGTCAGTGGGAAAGGTAAAAGGTCAGAGTTCAGTCTTGGGGTTTTACATCTGTGCTTGTGGAGGAAAACAAGCATCTGCAGGTCACCGCAGGTCATAATCCTGCAGCATAGGGCATAGGAGCAAAGGGCACACAGTGGAATAAGAAGTGCAGAAACGTGACGTCACGTTTCTGCAGTAATTCTTGTTGACGTTTCCTTTACAGACAACTTCTCGCAATGTTTGGGAGAAAACGCATTTGACAGAAATCACGGCTAACACTGTTTGACATGTGTAACTCACTGGATCTTGGACAGAATGAGCAGGCTTCTTTATATGGACCTGATTTTCAGTCCCATTACTCCGTACAAAATTAAGAATAATACATAGCTGTGTTTAGACTTTTCCATGCATTGAAAACTGAATGCAGTACTGTTAATGCAAGTCAGTCTTTGTGTTTGTTGAAGATCTGATTTCGACAGGTGCTCCATCAAAGGGTTGTGTCTGCCTGTGTCTGTGTGCTTCTGTTCTTATGTCTATACGTGTGCACTGTATATTCCTCAAAAAAATGACATCTAAATGTGCAGACATGCCTGCTCATTCCACATTAAATGCCTCTGTGAATTTCAGCTATGGCTCGCTCCCTTCTCTTGCATGTGCACGCAGCCCAAACACAGTAGCAGATTAATCTGCAATTTACCTGGGCCTTTTTTACAGCTAGAATAACAGTGTTGTGGTTTTAATCTGTTGATTTAGTGCATGTCTTCTGTTTTGAATTGTTTCACTCCAAGCCTTTTTTATGTGTGTGTGTACCTTTGGATTAATCGTGATGACACTGTCTTATGCTCACTTTTCTTCCCCTTTATACAGATCAGTAGTTTGACTAGCTTGTCTGGACATGAAACTCCACCTCGTTGCCATCAACAAAACAATAATATTTCAAATTCAAATTCAGTTCAAAGCCTCAAACAAGGTCAAATTAGCATTTGCATTCCGATGCTTTTTTTGTTTTGTTTTTGTTTTTTTTTGCTTACTTTGCAAAAATGTTTTTTAGCCAAAGAAAAACCTGTTCTTACAAAATGTCCATCTATTTCCAAGAGATAAAATGTACTCACTTTTCTATGAAAAAAATTCAGAAGAAAAAGATACATGAACCACACCAGCATTAGAAGAATGTGGTTTGTACATGTGCAACACACATGTGTGTACATGTACGTGTCTTTGTGTTGGATACGCTTCAAACACATACACACACCTTAGCCCCAAGGATACATGTGAGGCCACTTATTATGCACTTATTTGGATTATGCCGATTTGAGAATGCACAGTATGCAGAAGGATGAGCCAATGGCTAGTCATAACAGACTGGTCTTCTACATGGCCAGCAGAAATGAATAAGGCGTCCTTCTGCTTATAGTTGTTTCAGCCAGACAGGATCCCAAAACATCAAGGACTTTTCGAGCAGTTTTCTTCACCTCTGCCTTCGAACTATCTCTTTTTTCTGTCATCGAGTTTTGTTATAGTTAAAACTTGAGGATTAATGTTGTGTCATGAGGACTTTTGGAGAGGATGACGCTGTAGGAAGCAATTTCACTCTGCTGGATTCTCAGTTAAGCTCATGCATCAAGCTCCACAGTAAATATTAATTCATCTGAACCCCCGCTGCAGGTTATACACTCACAAAAACACATGGAGCCATGCTGGAAGGTAGCCACTTTGTCTCTTTCACCATAGCTCTGCTCACACACTGAACATGGCATGCTGCTAACAGACAGAGGATGGGCCTGGGAGGTCCCACGCAGACAGGTGGTTGACATCAGCTCAAGGGGGGAAAGAGAGGGAGGGAGAGAGGGAGAGAGGGAGGGAGGGAGGGAGGGAGGGAGGGAGGAAGGGAGGCCGAGAGACACAGAAGCAGAGAGAGAGAGCGATGACAGAACGATGTGGAGACCACACAGAATAGAAAATGCTCGGGTCAAGTCTTTAGTAAAAGGTGTGAGACTGTAATCAAACAAACCCTGAGAGTGACGACAACATAAAACTGCGATAATTGGTTTTGTATGATAACCAAGAGACCATAGCTGAATACTCAAAATGGCTTTGGTAAAGTGCAGGCTTTCCTGTAGATAAAAAAAATATGCAGGGGAATCCTTTACTTCATATTTTTAATGTGGTAGGAAAAAAAAGATAAAACAAATAGACTACAGCCCTGTCAGCAGCTCTGTGAGGCTGTATCTAGGCACCATGCTCACCATGACAAAGGTGTAATGCTTACCATATTCACCAGTTTAGCGTTTTAGTACTAATAACCAAATTTTGTCATGGCAACATCTGGTAATTAGGATTTAACACAAAGTACAGCTGTTTGGTCATTAACCTGGACAAATTGAAATGTTGATCTGATGATGGTGGCAGCGAAGGGATCAGAAAAGGCACCAAGATTAATCCTCTGAAAACCATGAATGAGTGTTCACTAATGTAGTTGATGTTACGATTTTTTTTGTTGTTGTTGTTGTATTCACGGTGCTGCCATGGCTAAAGGATAAGTCAAATATTGAAATTAGGATTTGCTATTAGCTGTACAGATGCTGTCAGTTCTTTAAGGCCATAGAGCAGCAGGATGTTGTCAGGCGAGTGAGGTCTTTACATATTATGCTTCAGTATGGTGGAGCAAACCACAGGGCCAAAAGACAATTGAATTTGATTCATCAAATTAGATCCATGTTACACCAATTTGAAGTGGAAGGCATAAATCAATGCTATACAGAGGGCATTTTTCTTTACTGTTACAACTTCTATATTGCTGTCAATGCTTTAATATTAAATTCAGCTCACCATCACTAAGCCCCAAAATGGGATTGAACCAGAGCTGTTTTCAGATTTTTTTTAGCTTGCCTAGCCACCCATCAGATGTGAACAATGTTTAGATGTTTATCGTGCAGTCCATGCTATCATTACAGAATCCAAGTAAGAACAATAAAAGAATGCTGTGCATGTATCTTCTGACATCTGACGCAACATATACCAATCGATGTCTATGGGCCCACACCCATGCTCATGGCATCATACAGCAGCTGAGCGGGGCGTAATGGAAATTTTGGGTGCAAGCACATCCATCTATTTACGCCCATGTTTCACTCTGTGTTGTTTACCTGTGTGACTCACTCTCGATCGCTCCTCTGCTGTTTCGTTTACTCGTAGTCAAAGCGTATTTTTGTCGAGGGCACAAGCTATGACAGACACATTCAGGGTACACATATATTGTAAAATGCCTCAAGTCAAATGCTGACAAGCTGAATGACTCACACTCACATTAGTCAGTCAGTGATCTTTATCAGAAACAGAAACAACAGAGATTTATTTCTCTTAATCACATACATGCTGAAATTTTTCACAAGGATTAGTATCAACACGAGTGAACCTCTTCTTGGACAGCATGCATGGTTTTACTCTCGTAGATGCCCTGAGAATATATAACCAACATGATCTACAACCCTGAGACAGTTTTCTGTTTGGAGCTAACGTAACATTTTTCTGTTAAAGCCATTGAGGGAGAAAACACAAGTAATGAAACTCCACATGTCCCTTACTCCTGGATGCTTTGTAACTCCCTGCAGCCTTTGTTTCTCCCTCTGACCCTGTCCTTGAACTCTTCTTTGTCTCTATTTCTGCCTTTCTACAACCTCATCCTTCCTGGCTCTGCTGCTTTCTATTACATGCTCCTTTATTTGTTCAATTCCCAATACATCTCATTGCCATCTGTATCCCGCCCTCCATTGCTTGTTGTCTCTCCCCATCCCTTGATGTCTCTGATTCCTTCCTCTCCATCCCTCTGTCATCTCTGTCCGCAGCCAGACAGACATTCTTGTCTCTGGTCCTCCTCCTCTCTCTGCACTGCTGAGGGATTTTAGATTCTCACCAGGAAGGGGGAGTTATTACCAGAGCCATGCCAAAAGATTAACCACTTGTCATGAGAAGATTGTTGAATGTCAAGGTCATAAAAGCTAGGGGTCTGGAAAACATGTTAATCATTGTATTCATCCTGCCTTCAAGGCCTGGAGGACCGGCCTCCCACTTCCATTAGTCCAGTGCAGGGAGAGGGTGGGTTGACTGGGGATGAGCCAAATTGCAAGGAGGAAAAAAAAAAGGGAGCGAAAGCCTTTTAATAACACAACCATGCTGTTCCGGCAGTGGTTTGGCCTCATCGCCAAAAGAACCTCATACCTGGAGTTCTGCTGGAGATTTCATTATAAGAAGATCAAGCAGTATTGCACCACTAAAATTACTTGTCTGGGAAGACCCTGTGTTCAATTAAAGGAGAACTGGCTGACATTGCCTCTGTCAGAAACAAAGTTTTATGGCATATTCACAGTCTTTTCTGCTTGGTATATTGCTACCATAGATTGTATATACTAGTGGATGAAGCTTCCGGTCTTAAAAGTGATGCCAATTCTTTAAAGTGCAATACCACTGTGGGCTGGCTCTGAAAAGACCTCTGACCCCCATTCAACTTCTCTTCTGAAATACAGAGTCAGTATATTTTTTCAAGCAAATATGATGTAATTTGCTAGATTCACTCTGATCACTTCTGATCAGTGTTCTGGTGGTCCATCTGAAAATAATCCTGTTCTAATCCTAATTAGATATTAGGCCTCAAAAAGCGTTGTGTTTGGTGGGAGTGTCTGTTTGATTGACAGGCTCGGGGTACAGTCAGGTGGGTGAGCGTAGTGTTCTCAGGTTTCCGGTCTAATCCACCGTTCACTAGTCCCCACCTCATCCAAATATGGAGACTTCTGGCTCCAAAAAAAACAACCAAAGATGACAGAATGCCAAACTGGAAGCTTCAAAATGTCAGTTCACAAACCAGTCTGTGACATCACAGTTGGTTGCCGCTTGGTTCCTACATCTCTGTGCAAAATGGTTGTGGTGTACCAAGAAGAGCAAGGGTGTGTCCGCAGTGCAAATTAGTTGAACTTTGACCCAAATTGCGCATGTCTGTTTCTTTCGTTTTGTAGAACTGTACAATAACAAATTGGCCTCATATTATTGTTCGATGATATTATAGTTCTTAGTTTTCAAGGCAAATGCTTTTGCTTTGCTAAAGGAATGGTCTCATTTATGTTGTTGTTAAATGAATAAATAATATTGCTTTTCTAAATGCAAGCATGATATTAAGCCAGCCGGTTCATGAACAGAAACATTTATTTTACAGAACATATTTCAACAACAAATTAGGCTTCTTTTTTTTATGGGAAAGTGCTATAAACCATGTTATTAAACAAACAAAAAACAAAGAAGAAAAAAAAAAAAACAATGATACCCATTGGTGTACAAATAGCTGCATTGTTTCACTTTACAGTCTGTATTTGCTACTCATCCCTTTCTTCCAAATGCAATTACTGCTGAAATGAAAGTCAGCTAAAATGTTGTTGATTTTGGATGTCTTTCACAAACCACAAGGATTCAATCTTTCTATTATGATGAGTCATCATTCACATTTCTGTGGAACAATGTGTGACAATTGTGGAAAGGCTGAGGTCACACTCACGTCTTGTCTCTGCTTTGTCTCGGGGTTTCCTTTGAAAATAAAACGTGACTCTGGAACAAATATTTTGTCAAGAAATGTGAAATTAAAAGTTGTTCTGCAATGTAGCATCATGCATTACTAAAGATGTATGAAATTTCAGATGCAAAGCAGATAAAAAAGATCTTGGATCCAGAGAGATACATTGTACGTAAAGGCCTGTGACTCCTGGAAGTGTGTTTCGGTGTATTGGGCAGGAATGTCTTGTAGCCTTTTCAGTGTTAAATACCTTTTAGCCTTGTTACATCAAAGATGGCTATATGATGCCTTAAAGTTCATCTGCATGTTATCTGACAGGTTCCTGGGATAGATTTAATTGAAGGCATTTGCATTCAGCTCAGCTGCATTTGCTCACTTTTCCCCTCTTGAGATAATACTTAACACTTTATACTTCCACTTTTCTTGGACAGTTTGCATTTGTGAAAGAGTAAAGTGGAGCCATGTGCAGACACAACTTCAGCTGTTATACTGTTCTGAGACAAATTCTTTCCATTGAGAAAACATATGGAAATGTGTGTTTTGGTCTTTAGAGAAGTCACTTCACAGTTTGTAAAGCAGTAGCCAATAATATTTAGTTAATAAAAAAAAATAAAAAAAAAGACAAAACAAATATGCATGCAGAGTCTTTGTTCAGGATGGCCAAGTTTGAAAAGAGACAAGAGATTTGATCTCCAGTGAGAGTGTCTATGGATTTGATCAGAAAACGACGAGAAAATAACAAACTGATCCAATGCTCTGCACCTGCACACATGCACTTGCATAGTGCTGAAATCTGTTTGCTGTTAGACACAGAAACCGCCACATATTCAAGATGTTACCGCTGGCTTTTAAGTGCGTTGAGAGGTGAACATTCGCTGAGATTCCAGGAGCAGAAATGGACAGATAAACGAGAGACAGACAGAGAAAAAGAAACCAAGAGAAGCACAAAGGAACAGGATGAAGACCGTGGCTCTGTGCCAAGTCTGTTCCTTTTAGTTTCCACACCATGGCTCCCAGCTTCCCTGATATTCTCAAGATGCCCCCGACAGACATGCACAACCTTTTATTTTATCACAGCTGATGATAAAAACATCTGTGTAAAACGGTGGTACATTGTATATACTAAAACTCCTACAGGTGCCAACATTTGGACTTACTAATCAGTCTCCCACTGCGGAGCATCAAGTTCATGTATGCTTATATTTCAGGTGAATTTGTTTTGAATGTTTGCATAAAAATTCTGAGGCTTTGATATATATTTAAGAGGTTGTGTTGGCAGGGTATTACCGAGCTGGGAAACATTACTAGATATGTGTACATGCCTGCAAATGTATGTTTGCCAGTATTGTTTCAATGAAATGTCGGTCTTTTAATAGCTAATTGTTTGTAGAGAAATATATGTTGAAGTTAGAAATGCTTTTATCCCTGTGTTGTTAACTCAGGCATATTTTATTGCTGCACCTAATAAAGTCATCAAGTTAATACAAGTTGATGTCAAGAACGGCAGATATTTTCTTTTTCCATGTTGCTTCAGCTGGCACTGCAACACTTTGTACTCTACATGTTCTTTTGTTCTGCAAATCTTGTATCATTTGTCATCCCAGTGAGGAGAAAAGTGCTTTAGCAGGTTGTGTGTGGCTGTCAGTTTGACATATCCTGTGTCTTGCAGCCAGAATTTGAAGGATTCCTGACTTATAACAGGTGCCTTGTTTCTCTCAGCAAATGTAATTTTAAACATAAAGACAAGGGGACAGTGCTGCATATTCATGTTGCGTCAACTCAGTCAAGAATTAAAGCTCTGGGCAGAGAAAGAAAGAGACTGAACAGTTCCACAAACAGGCTCTTCACTTTGTAATGACTGCTTTATCTGTCTTGTTTTCATATGACATAGAACAACCAGTTTTCTACCTCCACTTAAACCCACATATGCCTAAAAGGACGAGACTCAGTGATGTGAGCTTTTGATACATACAGTGGTCCCAACATGTATTTGGACACTTGAACAATCAGAAAATATCTGCAAAGGTTATTTCCAAAAAACTATGAATAAATTGACATTTGATACATAGAAAACCACATTTAGCGACAAACAAATATGTTCAAGTAAAATAAATACTGAATGTCAATTTGTCACTTTAGAAAGCATGAACAAACCCCTCTAAATAGCAACAAAAAAGTATTAGAACAACTTGTGATTGTTAGACTTTGATCGCTGGATAAGATGCTTTGGGCACTTGTGTGAAATTAAGGGCAATTACCTTAACCCCACCCGTCCACCATAAACTACCTGGGAAATTAATAATTACAAGCAACTGCCAAAAGGCAAAGACAAACAGTGAGTTCAAAGAAAAGATTCATGCACATATGAATAAAATGATCAAAACAATTCAGTATAATTATGTAGATTGCATTTGAAAATGTAGCATTGAGAAGTGGAGTGCAGGCAGGGCCAGAAAGACCAGCAGCAGATTGGAACACATTGTGTGATTACAATCAAGACAAACAGCACCAAGCATCACTTTAAAGATTATTGAGAAACACTAGATACAACTCACTTCACCGATCATTCAAAGACAACTCAAAGAGGACAACTATAGGATTATGTTTTCAGTTGAGTCCAAAGTCATCATACACGGATGTGATGGTTGAAAGTTTGCAATGACTCCAACCACGGTGTACTGACTTATTAAAACATGGAGGGGGAGACATCAAAGTGTGGGGTTGTTTTTCTTACAATGGTATAACGTGTTTATTGATGGAACCTTGAAATCTGAAGTGTACGGAGGAATTTGGATGCAAACTTAAAGAAATTAGACAAAAGTTATTAAAGAGTCTGAAGTAGAATGATCCAAAGAGCAAAAGCTGCCTGTTAAAATAATGTTTTTTACCCAGGTGAAAATCAAAGTCTGGGAATGGCCCTGCCGAAGCTCCCATTGGGGCCGTGGGGGGAAAAAAATCAGGTCTTTGAAAGCTTTGCTGGCTGAAACATGGAAGAAGTTTATAACAACAGTTACAGAAACTGATTGAAAAAGTGGATTATTATTATTTATTTATTTTTTTTTCAAACACTGATTAACAAGCTTTTGATAACATTTTTAGAGGAAATAAATTCATCTTCAAAAATTTGGATGTTTGGGAACAGGTTGACCTGGCAGCCATCCCTCCTGATCATTTTTTCCGGTGGTTGACAGCAAGAGGAACTGCACTGCACTGACTTGATGAGAGACACAGAAAAACTCTTCACCTTTCTCTGTTTTTCTCGGCATCACGCTCTCTCCGTCTTTTTTCTTCCCTCCTCTCTCTGTCGCTGCCGCTGTCAGTCTCTCTTTCTCACCCCTTCATAATCTGATGCTGTTGTCATCACTCTGAGAGAGACGTGTGTGAATGTTTGAAAGGACTGCTGACATGATGCTCCTGCACGTCTTTTAGCAAGGACTTGTAACTAATGACTAATGTATCACACTAATAGGAAGAAACCCTCACAAACTGTAAACTACCCTTAGACTGATGGCAGGCAATTACCCACTAACTGCTCTTGTTTTTTCCCACCTGCCTTGTTGTCACTGTATCACAGGAAAAATACTCTACTCTGACCACACGCAGTAGTTTGGCAGCTTGCAGGTACCATAGTGTGATCAGTGGATCATCTCGTGGACTGGCAGACTAAATAAAAATGTGCTATTGGCTATCACTACACAGTCGGTACCAGTAACAGTGTGGCTTGGCTCCATTGCCTTTGGCAAAGTAATTAGTCTCAGTTTGAAGTGTTTTCCTTTCATGCGGCCCAGTGATTGGTTTTCTGGATCACAAGCCAGCAGCTGTGTGACTAATGTCTTCTTTCCTCCTACTTTCATCAACTTTGGCAATCTTGTTTAACCAGGTAGTGCCATGTGTTGCACAGAGCGCTCGTGACATCTGAGTGTTTGAAAGTGATGGATGACTCAACAGAGAATGATCTTGATTTAATGTGTGGCAAAGCTGGGCAGCCAGCCTACTGTGAGAAAGGGAACCTCCTTACAGTACAGTGAGCCACATGAGGCTGCTTTACAAAGTCTGTTCTCATTAAGATCCCACGTGATGCCTCCTGTACAAGGTGTGAGTCATAAAAGGATATTAAACAGCTGCTTTGTTTATGTGACTGTGCATCAATGCAATATGTTGAGTGTCTGGAAATATGAACCATAACACATCTGTCATTTCTGTTGCTTTTATGGTTTTGGAATACCTTTGTCATTTTCTGGCCACAGGACTTTCTCCTCCTGACTTTTTTTTTCTTCAGAGCATCTCCCATGTGTGTTACTAAAGAGGAAAGCAGCTCATTGTCCTGTGCAAGGAGCCTCTCGTACAACTCTGAGACTTCCTGTTTTATTACCTTTCTCCAATGTTTGATGTATGTTATCATGTAAAATCCATTCAAGCACTTTATCTCCAGGCCCAGTCAACACTCTGCATATGTGGGTAAAATATGTAACTTTCCAGAGCAGCCAAGACACAATTTCTGGAGCAAAATGTGTTTTTTGTTTCTCCGAAACTACAAAACAATCAAACAGTTTGATGAGCACATCCAAATCCTGTTCAACCAGCTGGAGATTCTGACTATCTTGTGCATGAATGTTTGTGCGTGTTTGTTATTCTGTATACAGTATTTGTAGGAGAGGGTCAGAGGGATAGTCAGACAGATTCTGATCCAGTGCTGAAATAATCCTATAAGTCAGAGGTGCTCTCTAAACCACTCTGACCCCTGCGCTCCTGCGCTGCAGTGTTTACGCTGGCTCCGCTGGCATTAAACACAAGCCACATATTTTTAACATTAGGATCCTCCAGGCTCACCCTGGGCCATGTAAATAGTGAGCAGCCCGTCAGCCTGGATCAGTCAACTCAATGCCTGTTTGGACCAGCTCCATATGTGTGTGAGCGCGTGGGTGTGGGCGTGTGTGTGATTGTGTTTATTGAAGCCAAAAGATATCTCCAGTCGGTCAGTTTCTCTAAACAATAGCTGTTTCCATGACCCAAGATTACTTCACTGTTTTAGAGATGCATTGCCAAACTGACCTGAAGGCAGTATTCAAAAGGAGTATTTACATATTTAAGTAAACGCTACAATACCACAATGTAAAAGTATTTGATTGCATGTTAAACTCACATATTTTAAAGTTTGAAACAGGCACATGGTTTTGTTTTAAAAGGGTAACAACAGGGGAAAAGAACAGGATGTGAAAAGCTGAGTATGTTTTAAAAAATCTTAAACAGTAACTGTAGATATAAAACAATGGCGTGGACTAAAAAAAATATTTTTTCCTTCAGAGAGGAAATGGGAAAGAAGTAGGCTATAAAGTAGCATTAAGCAGAAATACAAAATATGTACAAGTTCCTCAGAACTGTTTGTACATACAACTTTGCATCACTGCCCAAACTACCATGTACATATAATGTGGTTAAAAGAACAGGGAAGTCAAGGGCTTAAAAACTCTTAGTTTGTTGGAAAATACCCGAGAAATGATTCAAGATGCTAAACCTCATTCTTGCAGCTGAGCTGATATTTCTAATGGGAACAGAGGCTGTGACATTTTGATACTTCTCAGCTGCTTGACAATGTGTTTTTAATGCTGCTCTATTTAGACCAAGCAAGCAAGCAACACTGACCTCTTCTGGTTGTTATTATTAGCTATTCTGGGAGGATTTCTGCACAAGTCATTTTTCTTGAAGATCTGAGCACCACAAGAGAGTAAATAAAAACTAGATCATGTTAAATTTTTGCAAAGATTATCATGAATCATCAGTTGTGATACTGATAATATCTATAATAACTTTCATACAAGAAATGCAGCAAAGTGTTTTACAGCAAGATATTTGCATACAGTGCTTCACATAAAAAATGGATAAGGGAGCATAAAAACATGTAATTTAATAATAAGAAAAATAAATTAATGGCATCCTATGTTTTTTTAATACAAAGCCAGAATGTCGCGTCTCTCACAGCAAGATAGTTAGATATAACATTAAAACATTTTCAACACTAATAAACTTTGAAGAATTCCAGAACCATACCAGTAAGATGAATTTTACAGAATGCTACAGATAAGTCCAAAATACTGACATGCTAGTTTCAAGTCACCTCAGTGACCTACTGAGTGTTTGTGTGGGAGGAGGTGCATGTATTCATACACTTTGTAGCACCTAACTATGCAAACTATTCATAAAAACAGCCTGACATGCATTCCCACATGCACATGTACAGCATGTGTGTCCAGAAAGTCACTGCACATACGACTAAGTTTGTATGTGTCTGCATGTGTTAACATCCTCTATTATTGGTGCATGTCGGAGTGCTTCACGTTCAATATGTAACATCTAATGAGGTGTGAAATGCCTCACATTCCAACGTATGGCAAATCTAAACTCCAAGAGTTAAACATGGTGAGTGTGCGTGTGCGTGTGTGTGTGTGTGTGTGTGTGTGTGTGTGTGTGTGTGTGTGTGTGTGTGTGTGTGTGTGTGTGTGCGTCGCATGAGATAAGGTCAGATCATGATGAATTGTGTGTGTGTGTGTGTGTGTGTGTGTGTGTGCAGCTTCTCTGCTATGTTTATCATCTTGACCGATGTCACTGTCGACTTTCTACTAGCACTTTACAATTTAATGTTGTGTGTCTGTCTGAAAAGTAAAATAACTGCTGTATAGCGTGAGTTCCACTTAATATTTTCTTGTTCCTTTTAATAGGAAGTGGGAAACAGATTCTAAGGTGATAAGAATAAAAGCCTGGATACTGCTCTTGAGTAACAGATTTGCCTTTCAAATTACAGCAGATATATTTATTAAATTATCAGTACTCATTATACATAATATAACACTCAAGGTTTTTAGTAAAGCAGCGTTTGCACAAGTATTTAGCCTGTTTATGTGTGTGTGTGTGTGTGTGTGTGTGTGTGTGTGTGTGTGTGTGTGTGTGTTGCAGAGTTGTAGTTCAGGGGGTCCAGAAGGCAGGCATGAGGGGCCCGGACTGCATTGGAGTCTGGCTCTAGAGTCCACAGGGGCTCCCGCTTCAACTGGACACATTCCACAGGTACATATAAACACTCACCACAGCAACACGCAAAACAAGACACATTCAGAGGGCCAAAGACTGTCCTGTGGTGGTGAAAATGGACAAAACATTTGCTACTCAGCCTGAGCAATGAGCTGACAAAAAAGATCTGTGAAAAAAATACAAATTATGCTTGATTTACACCTTCCACCACGATGATATGCATACAGCACATATGCAGTATACATGTTAGGGCTGCAACTAATTATTACTTGAAAGAAAGAATGTTCTCCAAGTGAATCAAACATTTAGCTTTTAACACATACATGAACTTATACATAAACATAAATCAGAGTTAAGACCACAATTTAACAGTTTTGGCATGTGTAGCAATAAGAGTAAACTGTGAGGTCATAATGTCCATACTGTCAACTGTCTGCTTGCTAGTCACATAACTGTAAACATAAAAGTAAAAAAAATCCTCACATTTGAGTATCTGGATCATCTTTCTAGAATGGGGGTTTCCCACCTGTAGCTTGCGAACTACCAGTAGCGCGGGAACCAACTCTGAATAGGCACAGGACGCTAGAGCAATACGCAGCGCTTCCCACACATAGACCTACTTAGGCAGGCCGCCCAGGTATATTGACGACCGCCAAAGTATATTTGGCGATCCATTTCATCATTTTTTTTATCTATTTATTTTTTAATCTGTCTGAGAGAACGACGTTATCAATGTGATCAATTAATGAGTGGACAATCTTCCTCGGTCTTCTTCACCTGTGTCTGCTCCGCACCGTGTCAGTGCAGCACAGGTTGAACACTAATCTGGAAAGAAATGTGCATTTGTTGTTTTTACTTGATAAGTTACTAACTTATTGTCTTTCAGTCTGATAGAAGTTTCATCTGTGTACCATAATGAGATTTTATTTCTCTTCCTGGGTTTGGTCCAGGACGTGTGCCCATGAGGTCGTCACCACTGGTCCTGCTCCTCCTGATCGGCGTCCAGGCTGTACTGAACATGGGAGGTGGATTTGCCCGGCGCGCCAGGGCAGCCAACCACAAAGTAGGACAGCAGACGGCAGCCAATCACAGAGCAGGACAGCAGCAGACAGGAGCTAGGGACCACCTTTCTGAAGACCACACTTCTCTGCAGCATCATAGGACCAGCCACCACAGGACCAAGAGGCCCCATTGGGCAGCTTCACACACACAGGACAGAAGCCCTGTTGTGGGGCAGTCAACCTCAAATTCCCCCCCTGACCCCTCCATCCCAGTGGTGGACCCCAAGCTCTTCTCCAAGAGACGTTACCGCTCCTCACCCCGAGTTGTCTTCAGCGAGGAGCCCCCATCGCATGATGCGCTGGAAGGTGAGGGCTATGACTTTGAAGGGATGAGGGGGGTAAGGGTAAGGCGCAGTGCAGGCTCGCACACCACGCACCGAGGAGAGTACTCAGTATGTGACAGCATGAATACCTGGGTGGGCAACCTGACACGAGCCACAGACATAGCTGGAAATGAGGTGACAGTGCTGCCCAATGTTACAATCAACAACGTGGTGAAGAAACAGTTCTTCTATGAGACCACCTGTCGATCCCCCACGCACAGGCGCTCCGGGACTGTAAATGTGGGCCAGTCCAGGGGAAAGGGTGGCAAGCAAGGCTCCAAATCAGGCAACTCGGGCTGTCTTGGCATTGACAACCGCCACTGGAACTCCTACTGCACCAACACACACATATTTGTAAGTGCCCTGACCACCTTCAAGGAACGGACAGCCTGGCGTTTCATCCGCATCAACGCCGCGTGTGTGTGTGTTCTCAGCCGGAAGTCCTGGGCGGGAAGACTTGGGCGCTGACTGAGGAGGAAGACAACGATTCCTGACCACTGAACTATGAACCAAGCACACACACTTCTCCTAAACAGCCACTGCAGCTCTATTGCCAATACTGTAATCCTTTCCCTCCACTTCCAAACATACACCCACACTGACGATTCAGTCCACACACACTTAAACACGAACGGACACAAACACACACACAGACGAACAGCTTCATCCATCCGACCCCTCGGCCCCTGACCCTACCTCAGTCAGAGAAGTCCTGGTTGTTTTAAGTTATGAGGACTGCATGTCATATTTATGGTTTATACAGTCAAATATGAAAATATATACTGTATGTGTATATATACAAAATGAATTCAAGCTTTTAATGTTGATGTTATTGTTGTTGTGTTGTTCATGCTGTTATTTATTAAACACCTCAGTACTTGCCTGGTTTGTTGTGTCCATTTAAGATCGTGTTTATGGTCACGTTTTGGCCTTAAAGCTGCCTTATTAGATCATTATTATTATTATTATTATTATTATTATTATTTAGAATTCTCATTCACCTCTGCAGTTCCTTTTAATTCTATAGGTTTGTTTTTTACATGCAGCCCATGGTTTTGGCATTATAGCCGGCATATTTACGAGTTTTGTAAATTCTCACCATTCTAAAATGCATAATTTCCAGACACAACAGGAAGCTGTTTCTTATTCATGTATTTGTCAAAACCTTTGATAAACTTGCCATTGCCTACCTAACCATTACTAAAAAATACACAAAAGTTTTGACTGGTTGGTGAAATTTATTTTAGCATTTGGTGACAAAACAGCAACACATTTCCTTTTTGAAGACCAAACAACACACTAGTTGTTGTTCATATTTGCTTTATGATTATAATTATGACCATATATAATTACATTTTCTGCCACCAAGTGTTCCCAAAATAAGTTAGGGCAGGATTGAACATCACAGTCTCTGTGTTTAGGCCCTGTAAGGGATGAGAGGATGAATCTAAGGAGCAAAGAAATGGTGATGTAAAAATAGAAACAGAAAATGTCAACTTTAATGTGCATAATTATGTTTAACTTTTGTCTAATCTTTGCCTTTTAATTGTGAGATGATGTTTCATTTTACCTCTTCAGGCCCCTACAAGTAAAGGGTAAATCATTACGACACAAATTAAAATGCACTACGTTGTAAAGGGTGGGAATAGGACATTGCTCCATATAAATGCGTCACAAGCACTTCTCAAAGTGCAAAGAATATTGACAACAATAAAACGGACAGGACCAGACCCTCAGGCAAATTGACACTGGTCAGGCCCATCACAACTTTAAACCCCTATCCCTTAAGACTAATAAAAAAAAAAAAAAAATTAAATAAATTTTTTTTTTTAAAAAACAGCAAATCAGTACCAAAATAGATGAGACAAAACGGGCCAATGAGGACGAGCCCTTCAAGCAGAATCTGCCAAGTGTGCAGACTGACATGTTGCCGCAGGACCTTCTTCAACACCGTGACCGATGATGGTGGTGGTGGTGGTGGTCAGCTGGAGGAAGTCCGGAACTTCCGGTAAGCAGAAGCTATCAACGAGCAGGTTACCTGGCTCAACCGTTTGTCGTGCCAGGTGTTTATGATTAGCATTAGGCAACGCGTCTCTAAAACACAGGTAACTATTAAAATGTCCATGATAAAACAGGGCAAAAAAAAAAGTGCAACTGGTCAACAAACTATTATTTTTTCCTTCTATTAAAGTGCTTCTGACACGTTTTCTCATTGGAAGAACGTCATTACTTGTTCACCACCACTTATCACCATTACCAGTGAGTCAGCTGTTGGTGTTTGTGGTTTTGTTTATTTAGTTTTCAGCCAGTACAATTTTACAACCCTAACACCACTTTTTTTTTTTAAAGGTATTTATCACATTTCCTCTCACTCGATTTTCTCTTTCTCTTTCTCATTACCGGGCTCATGTGTTTGTAGGGATCCACAGTTGATAGACATATTCAGGTGCCCATCTGGGCCAAATGCTGTGTGCAAGGAAGTCTAAAGATATGTCAGAGCTGGGGTCGTATTCACAAAGATTCCCGAAGCTAAAAAGTTACTCCGGGTGACGAAATTCTGAGAAAATTCTTAGATTTGTGATGTTTTCTGAGAATTTTCCCTTAGAGTTAGGAGTAGATCCTTGTAAAGATAAAAGTTATTCACAAAGCATCTTAACCCATAAAACAGCTCTTAAGTTGAAAAACCTCTTAGGAGCAAGGAGGAGGACTTTTAAGAGGTTTAAGAATTTCTTCAGTACGAAGAGGTAAGAGAAATATTCATCAAATGCTGAATGATGGCACACTGCTAAAACGCTACAAATGATATTGTGCAGGGATGATGTTTGTGGTCGATCTCATTCGTGAAGTTCACTTCTCCTACTCGCAGAAATAACGCCAGAAATAAAAGTAATCGCAGCTTGAACATATTTGGTGACTGGAAAAATGGCTTGAGTCTGTCGCAACCTTAACAGCAGTGATCACTCGACCAAAAAACGCAGTTAATTTAATTTCCATCGGATGTCACTGCCCTTTCTCACCATGAGTGCATTTTTTTTTTTTTGATCAACCAATCACATCATTTAAAAGGATGTCACACCTAACAACAGGGGTCACCCACACCTCCTCGCTAAGATGAGAGTTTCTGTCCTTTCCTTGCTCAGAGTTGCTCTGAGTATTCTCTGAAATCACTCATCAGTCAGCTAAGAGCTCTCTGAGAGGATTCTAAGAGTTTTTGTGACTATGGCCCCTGGTTGACCAAACTTTTACACATGCCACAATTACTAGTTCATTCTGTGTATGCGACCGTATTCAACAGGACTTAGACTCTGCTCAGACTGTATATTCAGTGACTTGTCATGCAATGTTTTTATTGTATCTCTGTCATCTTTTATAAGTCAGTGTGAAAGATCAAACATCAGGACAATATGTATGAATGTATCTTTCTTAGATTGTATTAAACATAACAAAAACCCTAAGAATGGTGCAATGGCCCAGTTTCTCAACCAGGGGGAGCATGAGCAGCATTTAGCTGCAAGCTTCCTTTAATCCGCCCTCTTGGCTAAACACAAACTTATTTAAGAAGATGCTTTTAACAACAGTGATCCTCTAAAAGATAAGTAACAGTGCAGACTTTTATCATTTTATCACATTGTGTGCTTTGGTGGTACACATTACCAAGCAATTTTGCCATTTCTCACATGACAACAAATTAACTGGCACAATAAATATAAGGTCTTAAACATTGCTGAAGCTCAAGTTCCCTCAGCGATTGCCTTCTTTGCTTTGTCTGTCAGCCCTGTGCACTTCAGATCATCTCTGGTTTTACCAGGGATTTGATGCCAGGCTGAGAAATCCACATTAGATGAAGAGAACATGTTATCTCCCCCATCACACTGTAGCTCTGTTCAATATCTCTTTTGGCAAGAAAGATGCTACCCTCTTGTGGTCACTCAGAAAACTATGTTTTTTTAGAGTTGGTGCCTATGATTAAGAGGGCTGCTACAGAGCCATCTCTCTTTCTCCCGCTCTCTTTCTTCTCAGTAAGAGTTGCACCTCTCCTCACATCATCACCTTCCCCAGATGCCTCGGCTGTGCTCTCACCTGCACTAATGCCGCTGCTTTCATAGATTACACTCGGTGCTCTTCAGCTGTGGATGTGTTGCCAGGAAATCTCATTGCAGCGAGGCTGTCTGATCAGAGGTTTTTCACCAGACCTCAGATAACCTCTCACTTTGGCAGGAGCTGTAAACAGGCGGCGCAGTCTATAAACAGTGCCCTGCTTCCTGTTGATTCTGCTGCAGTCACTGTTAAGTTATACATGGAAATAACTTGAATATAAGGAGAGAAAAATGAGGCTGAAATCACAGTCTTCAGAAAAGAGGCAGAGGATGGTTTTGCATATTAACTTTTATCATAAACTTCCCCTGTCTTTTACACTTTTCTAAAAAACAATTTTTATTTTAAGGTCATGTAGCTAAACAGGTGAAGGCAGTGAAGATGTACAGATGCTATCAAAGAGCTTTGGAAAAGGGCACTAACTTCTTATTATCTGTAAAAAGCTGCATCTGTACTGTATATGACCAAAGATAAACTGTCGGTATGACCAGTAGATGGTGCTGTGCTGCCACACATACAAAACCTCATTCCCTTTTAATCTCCCACAATTTAGTTGTTGTGATGAGCTTTAGTGTTGTGATCACAACCTGAATAACATTATATTTTAAACAAATTAAAATAGCCCAACACTTGTACAGCGCCGCATTTTGTGTACAGCTGACAGATATAACAGTCAATCAATGATGACCTCATCAGGCAGCCCTGACCCAGACATGGGTGGAACAACAGGCAAAATAACAACTGCTGTTATCGACCCTGCCCATGCAAGAAACGAGAGGAAAAGGTTGGCCTGAACTCAAATTCTGAGTGACCACAACCAGCTTCCTAGACGGTCTGTTTAAATGTCCGACACAACATTAAATCAAAATATAGTCAAACACAACATCAACCTATCTGTATACTTAAAAAGCAGAGCCCTCGTAGACCATGCCCACTTCATGACGGAGCCATTGAATATCATGTTGAGCTATAAATGAGCTCCTCAGCTATTTGTTTTCTATTTTCAGCTATGACCTGCGCACATTTTTCTTGTTCACATGTTTGGAAGCACATAGCAACCGAGCCACCAAACGCCAACAACAACCAACAAGCTGCGACTCCATGGTCTTATCAGCCTTTTCCTCTTTTGGTCCCACTCTGGTTTGCGTCCAAAGCAAACTCTATCTGGTGTGCTCTTCTGTGGCTTCAATTTCCCTGATGAGTTTTAGAGCACCAGGTTGAAGTTTCAAATGATTTAATTTGCAATCAGTTGCATCAATACGTCATCTAAGCGTTTGGTGTAGCTCTTCTCTCCTTCTGTCTCCATCATGTCCTTCCTGTCTGACCCCGTCCTCCCTCCATCATTTAACTTGGCAGATCACTTTCTTTCTCTGTAAGGACATTTTCGAAGCAGTGCGTGGTTGCCAGTGATAAAATGAGCTATGTTCCCCCTGCTCTCTCCATGGTTGTGCATGGAAAATATTTATGTTGATGGTGCTGGTCCGGAGTTATGCTCATATAGTCATTGATGACAGAAATCCAGCAGAGGGACTTCTCTTTCCATTTCGTTAAGAGTAGATTTCATTTGTATCATCTTTGTGCTTCGCTTATGATACGTTGCGCTTGGTTGGAAAATGCAGCGAGGAACAAGAGGGGCGTTCTGAGTTCACAGTCCTCGTTTGACTTTACCTCGTACTCAAAGGTAGAAAACCCCAAGAGGGTTGTTTTGACCCAACAGTAGCAAAGGAATTAACATTAACAACCTGAACTGCATACTTAACTCAGCGATGCATGCTGTGACACCATAAAAATGTATTTTGTTTATAAAGAAGCTATAACCTCTGGTGTGGTAAAAAGACTTACATTTTCCAGGGACTTAACTGTTCAAACAGGTTTTTATTACAACTTTAACCATGTAATATATTATTTAAGTTGAATGTGAAGGAAAGTGGATGATGAACTTGTATGAACTTAAGATTTTTAACGCGTCCCTCCACGGCTAGTTTTACTTTTTTTTTTTTAAATTCAGCCACTTATTTCCTAGATTTTTATTTTTGAACATTTCTTTCTTTCTTTCTTTTAGAGGCTTACTGTATATTGTTGTAAAGGAATCTGGTTTAAATGTACATGAAAGGTTGTTCAGCTGTTGCAGATAGGAAATGTCTCCACAGCATCATGTTTTCAGTGTAATAGGAAATGGAGTAAATCCTGTTATCTAATAATGTGATTACAAACCAAAATGGGTCTTTTTAAACCTCTAACATAGAAGCCAGACGTCCCCTTGTTTACTCGCTGATTCCCATACTTCATGTGTGCATGATGGCATTTATATGTTGTCTCATCATAAACCTGAGCAATATAGTCAACTTTTTATTTAACTAAAACTACCATATGCTAGAGGAATCACATTTTAGCATACAGTACAAGAAAACAATACAAACATCACTAATGAGTCGGTTATGAAACACATTTTTTCAGAGTATTACCTGTCGATATGCTTCTTTTCTAAAAGGTTAGTTGTATTTGTAATCATTTTTTCTGATTTTACAATTTGAAGACCCCTTTCACTCAAGCATGGAGCTTTTGGATGTTAATCTTTACTGTAAACAGTGATGGATAGTCAGATATTGACAATAAAAGCCTCTTCTTTACACTCATCTGCAAAAGGTGGAAAGTTTGTCTTTGTGTTCACCTAAAATCTGAGTTTACAGGGTCTATCCATGAGCATGAGACTTGTGAAGACACTCCTCCAATAAGCAACTTACACTGTTGTCATGTGGAAACTTTCAGTGATGTAGGAGCTGTCTGATTTAAATGTCTAACCAGATAATGAATTTGTTTTGAATGAAAAGACTTTATTAAACATTATTCAACTTTATTTTTTGGTCACATTTTTTTTTTTTTTATGTAGGTCTATTACATGCATGGAGGGGATCTTACCATTATGTGGCATGAGGCAAATAGGCATATAAACGGGGCCGACATACACATTCATGAGTTTATTGGTTAATAAGTCTTGTTTTGCGTTAAAAGCAAAACAACACTTCAACAACAACGCTTAAGTCCCCATCGAGTAGTCTCAACCCCCCTTTAGCCTCCCCTCTGCATTATTGAAAGGGGCGGTCTGGAAAGAATCTAAGCGGATCCTGCGGTGTTTTGTGTGTGTGTGTGTGTGTGTGTGTGTGTGTGTGTGTGTGTGTGTGTGTGACAGAGAGAGAGAGAGAGAGAGAGAGAGAGAGAGAGAGAGAGAGAGAGAGAGAGAGACAGTGGGAGAGATTGGCGGGGCGGAGGGGGGCGGGGGGGTGCTTCCCTGACAACTCTTCTTGATGCACTGTGCTGCAGCCGGTTGCACCGTTATTGTCACATTGTGCGGAGCCAGTCTACATCCGTCTGAGCGTTTTTCGCGGATCAATACAAAACAGTGACATCCGGTCGACATGGGGAAGGTGGAAGGAGGAATGAAATGTGTGAAATACCTTTTGTTCGTGTTCAACTTCATCTTCTGGGTAAGTGCGCGTTTGGTGTGTTGGGGCAGCGTGAGGATGTGACGCTAAGTTGTGCGTAAATAAACGCGGAGCAAGTGCAGCATGGCAGAAATTCAACTCCACACAGCCGACTTTCAACCACCACGTGGTGTTTCCGCAGCGGTTACCTTTTTTTTTTTTTTTTTTTTTTTTTTTTAGCCTTTGTGCTCTCCGCGGACTCCCGTGTGCTTCACTTCGCTTCTGTCCGGCGCGGGTTTTACTCTGCGTGGCGCGGAAAGGATGACGGCCAGAGAGGTTATTTAGTTTTGGCTCACCGAGCTCAAATCAGATTTTCCACCGAGGAAAAACCCGCCCCCTTTTTCCCGGGGAAGCGTGTTTTTTAAAAGGAAGACTGAATGAAAAGACAGAGAGGGAGAAAGATTGAGACACAGCACGGAAAAGAAACTCAGCCCTTGACTCTCTGCGTCACTTTGCTTCATTAACAAACGCTGCAAAGCCCAATGATAAAAAAGGACGTTACAACGACGACATCCACTCCACTGCTTCCTCTCCTAAAATTGCATTTTTAAAGCGGCACTCTGGCACTGAGGAGGCCCTAGAGAGTCACTTTACACAAGACAAACAGTCAGGTGGATGTGAAAGGTGGATGTTTGTGAGGGAGTGTGTCCTGCACATATGCTTTACACACGTCTTTTTTGTTAAAGTACATTCATATCGCATACAAATCCGTGATATTAAGTCTAGAAGATGTTGGTCTCGCTATGGATCACCTTTGTTCACGCTCCCTACTCGTGGACAAGTTCCTTTGTGTGTGTGTGTGTGTGTGTGTGTGCGTGTGTGCGCGCGCACACGCGCGTGAGAGATTTTCCAACAAGCATCTGTGGAGCGGATCAGGCGCCGAGTGCCCTGTGAATGAATCCATTGTGACAGCAGGACAATAGCATAATTTCAGTCTGCTGCTCCTGCCTGCAAGCAGCAGGGCTTCTCGCAGCCCTAAATGCAACCCGTCCCACCGGTGACTTGTTGTACCTCCAATTAGCACTATCCCCAGTTTGATACATCCGAGTGTGGACACATGCAGAGGGTGACAGACCGGGTGAGACGGAGGAGGCCCGATAGACAAGAGTACAATTTTTGTGGTCATAGGAATACAGACTGTGAATGTGATGGGAGAGAAAAGGGTCATTGGGAGATTGAGAGGGATAGTCGTGTGCGTGTGCGCGCTCACATGGCCAAAGAGGGACAGTTGGCATGAATTTGACCCAGATAAAGACAGAAAATAGATTAGGAGGAGGATGTCGGAGCACGCTGTGGATGTATGCTGGCTCTCTGTGTTGCCACAAAAAACCTGAACAACTCCTGAAGTTTTGGTGCTCTCTGCACAGGAGTAGTGCACATTCCCTGCACTCTTTCATCCACAGTTTTACTGTGATCACCCACCGCTCATAATCACAGCATCCCGGCCCCCCTCCGGACCCCCTTTCTTTGAAAACCCCTCGTGAGCCACAGTGGAGGGTAGAGCAGCGACGGGCCGGTGCTTCTGTTGGAGAGGCAGTTACACTGAATGAAGTCAACAGTGACATACACCTAGTCAATGACCAAACATGGTCATGAAATGGCACGTGCATAATGGCACTTTGTTTATAAACCTCTCTGACTCCATGTCGCTCTATCATGGTGATTCTGGCAGAGCCCTGAGCTGTCATGATATAATGCAGGCCAAGCTCTTGTATACGTTTTACTATATTCCTGCTGCAAATGAACACCAATATCTCGCCTGCTTGTGTGGCCCGAGTCTGAGAGTTACTGCCTCCATTTAGTCAAAAATCTCGCCTGTGAAGTAAACGGCAGGGCAAACATTGCTTCATAGTGGGAAGCACAAAAAGTGTACCTCGCAACTTTCCCATGGTAAGTGATTAGAAATGTTTTGGGAATGTTCTGACTATTATTAGTTGAATGGTTAATTGGGTTAGTTTATAAAATATACTTCATTGTTTAACCTGTCCAACAGTAAACAATGTCTTTTTCCATGTTCAAAGACCACCCCAGTGTTGATAAGCTGCATTCTCCTATTTTGTCTGCTGCTGCACTGTGTTGAACTGCAGTATTTATTCCTTAATATTTCACTTGCTTCTACTTTTTTACATTGACATTGTGAAGAGCTTTACTTTATTCAAAAACTACACAGCTCCTCCTTTGAGCATGAGGTCCAAGTCTGGCAGTGAACATGGCAGCTACCATCACAGCTGTTACATAAACTAGCTGCTTTTTCACTTCTCAAGCATTCTCAATCTTAATGTGTATAACATGCGAAATAGATATTATATTATAATATTGTTTTTCCTGCCAAATTACTTAGTTTAAGTTAAGTTTAATAGTTGATACAGTTTATTTGAGTTTAATAACTAAAAATAGATCCAGGTTGGTAAAGTACCAAACATTTTATAGAACTAAATAACCACAAATATAATTTTAAACAACTGAATACCAAAAGTACCACAAATTGAAATTGTACACTTACATTTTACAGGGGTAAAATACCGTATTTGAATGTAATAAAAGTATCATATCAATGTCATACTTTTAATTAAAACTGCCAGGTCCATCCAATTACACGCAAATCGATACGATGATTGGCAGGCTGCTATTTGGTGTTAAAAGTAGTAGTTTGCAGTTGATGCTGCCTCATCAGCAGCAGATTTCTTCCATCTTGTTCAGTAACTCTGCATAAATTTGGAAGACAACAGTTTGATGATTTCTAGTAACATGCACTAACTTTGAAATCAGTACTGATCCTAAATATTGATCCAACATCAGGCAAAATATATCTAATGGATCTAATGGTCGATGTGTCCCGTTGCATTTCACCATCCCTGCCTGTCGCTGAGGACAATGGGATTTACTCCACCCTTAATTATCCTATTACAATTTCCTTCTGCCCATCTTTTTTAATGTGCCCTTGCCTCTGTTTTTTCAAACAAGTGCCAGACAGAAGACTATTTTTGACAAATTCCTTTCCAATTACTGCTCGATTTTAAGGAGTATTTTATAACGGTTTTGTTTTTTTGTGCTATTTTTGTTTTAATTTAGAGTAAAGCTCTTTGTTTTGTTTTGTTTTTTTCTAACCTTGAAAGTGGATATTGTCACAGACTGTCTCTGACTAAGACCACACAGCCCTGTGTCAGCTCAGCCACTGTTCTCATGGAAATTCCCCTCACAAAAACACTATTTAACTGCACCGTTAAAAAGTCGGCCTTTAACTGTAAAAGAACCTCAATAAAGCCTCGACGCAGAGATTTCCATCCCCGCCTAGGAATATCCAGACATTCAAAGTATCTTCAGAGGTATTGGGACCAAAAGAGCACACAGGGGAACTCTGTTATTCTGTGTTTTTGAGACGTATGAAACCTGTACAGGACACAGGTTAGAGTTTTATCTTTGTCTCTGAACAAGATGCTTCATTCATCCGTGTCTGCAGGCTAACAGAAAAAAAATCATGACGGGTCTTCTCATGACTTACTCTCTCTTTTCCTCTCTCCCTTCCCTATTCCATTCTCGCTTTCATTGTGCCTGTGTGTTTCCCTCCTGTTGTGCATTAAAGGGTATAGTCACAGGGAGACAGTGGGTCTTTGTCCTTTGGGTGGGATTGGGAGGGAGAGGCCGAGATGAGGTGGGGTTAAGAAAAAAAAAAAAAAAAAGGGGGGGGTACGTGGGGATAAGTCAGGGGGCGGGTGGATAGGGAGGCAAAGAGAAGGGGTGTGTGGGGGGGTTGGGTAAAGGAGGGGGGCGGGGGGGGTATGAAAGCAGAGAGGGTGTTAATGGGACCTCTGGGAGAGTCGGCCTCATGAGTGCCAGTGTTTGGAATGTATTTAGCATGTCAGCTACCGACGGCAGTGTTTTGAAATCCGGTTTTGAAAAGGCTTTTAAATGGAGCCATAATAGTAATGAGGTTTGGCCGAGCGCGGACTTCTTTTCAACAGTGAACCAACCACCTGCTCCTCCATGCAGCACCAAGTCAATCCACTGGAGATCAGGACAACTCCTGTAACACTGTGCGTGTCTACAAAATTCCGTACGCAGCAGCCCTCGCGTCTCTCTCCCACCTACACCATCGCACCATCAGATGCTCCGACAAATACCACTGTTAAATAGATCCAGAGCCCCTCTTCAGCCCGGATCAGTAAGTCTGCAGATCCACAGCCTTCGCTCCGCTGTGCTTTATCACTTTGGATCTGCTAATCCTGAAACCCCAAGAGCTCAGCTGTCCCATACATCACCACGCACGACACTAAATCCTCTTTTTGGGAGGAAGCCGGCTTCCCAACACCTGTCCAATTGTGATGCTTTACAACTGAGCTACTGGCTTTACTTCAGACCAGCGCCATGAAATATAACCTGCGGAGGAGAAGAGGAGTGTGGACAGCGAGGGTGAGATACAGCAGACAAAGAATGAAAAAGAACTTGCAGAACCAGAAAAATCACAGTGCAGATTTGGTAAACAAGAGGCCCCGCAGCAAAATGAAAGACGGGCCAGTTTTGTTTTTGCCGGAATTTGGGACTTGTTTTTCCAAATAAACTCTATGATCAGAATTGAGGACACGTAAACAAACCGTGGCACAGACAGCAGTCTACCCAAGTTCTAGATCTAGGACACGGAGAGAGACAATGTGATGAGCATGCCTAAATTCTCTCCATTCAGGCAAATAATTTCATTTCTCCGCACTTGTACGCATGCACCCACACCCATGCACACACACACATACACCCACCCATGCACACACACACACCCACACCCATGCACACACACACACACACACCCACGCCCACACCCATGCACACACACACACCCACACCCACACCCATGCACACACACCCATGCACACACACCCACACCCACACTCATGCACACGCACACACACACACACGCGCGCACACACACACACACACACACACACTTGTTTTGAAGCTCAATCCAAAGGTTTTTAGACTGGATTATCCTCAGAGGGCATGTGTTGGGTGATCACTAAAACCTCTCAGTATTGATCTGTCAGTGGAGCACCCAACACAGCCTACGCCCTTCACAGCATCTCAAAATAATGTTTTGATGTAGTTAGGATGCCCTAAAGCAAGAGCCATCAAGAGTGATGTATATCGATGGTGGTTTAGATGAAGGAAAATGTGAGCGACATGGAACCACATTTCCAAACAAACAGGAGAGCCTGTTAAAGCTGAAGGTGCCACATTTCTGCCTGCAGCCAAACGGGTCATTTTCTCCCTACTGGGGAGCCAGAAATCGCTTAGGGGTGTTTCAAAGTTGCATAACTCGCATGTGCTGGGATGTATTGGTCTGGAACGCTGAGCTGATCCACCCACTATGTAGACAGATATCCAGACCTATTGTGTTGACACAAAAGAAAACATTGTTTATCTTCTTGTTAGTGAAATTATACCTCTGTTGCTGGCAAAGTGCAAATGGTGGAAGGTCTGAGTGGAATTGAGTGGAAAATCCCATTAAGGGAGAGAAAAAGTACAAGCCCTCTGAAGGACTGAAAACCACGTCCTCCCACCGCTGTTGTGCTTTGGATGGAAAGTGCACTGCATTCGTGATGACTGTGGAAAGCACTTTACCACAGTGACGTCAGATCAGAAGCCGGGATAGAAATAATGCATGAAACATGCTTCAGTGTGAAATACAGAAAATTGATGACCGTTAGCCCCTATGTGTTGTTGCTTGATCAAAATCTACTAACCGAGTTCAGCATGTTTTTGGGAGCGCTGGTCTATGCACACGGCGACTTCTCGGTGAACATGACCACAGGGCGCACATCAAATGCACTGTCAAACTCGTCAACAGTGACCCTTGAAATGCTTCAGACGGTTGTTGGCATTGAAGCAGTGAGCCTGGAAAGGTGTTTTCAGTGATATTTGTGTTTCCGAGGGGCGGGACTTCACTGTCCAGAACCCAAAAAGGTGCATCCGGTCAGGAGCGCAACCAGGAGGTTTTTGTTTGATATTTGCGGGGTTGCGCGCCATGATGTTGCCGCCCAGGGTCAGCACCGAACTCTGCTGTGACATTCTTTAGCGAAAACATTCAGTGGAAACGAGCTGAACTGTGATGCAATGGCACTTTGGTTCTCCAACTTGACAACATGCTCACAGTGCATTGAAAACACACAAGTTTCTCGCCCAAAACAACACGATAGTCGCTCCCAACCACCTATACTCACCGGAGTTGGCTCCCTGCTACTTCTTTCTGTTCCCCAATAATTTGTCACAACCTTTGATGTGCCCTCTCTGCCCATTAAACATTGCCAACACACCTGGACCACTGCTCACAAAAGTTGAAAATACTTACTCACAAAGGTTACAGCTTCTCTGTGCTCCATGCGCATCACGATGCTGCGGATCGCTCGCCCGCAACGACGGCAGTCTCTGAATTTATGAATCCACCCTCGTACAAGGCAGATGACCCATGTAAATATATTTGTTCTTATTTGTACAAAATACCTACAATCTGGTATCCAACAGTAGGCTCGGCTTAAAGGTGCAACCTGTGTGGACTGAGACCAGAAAAAGTATATTTTATTACAGCCCTTGGTCTTGGAAGGACCTGCAGGCTCAACTCAGTCGAGCCTCTCTCATCTCCTCACCAGTTTTAAACAAAAGCTAAACACAGTCTTGAGTACAAAATGATCTTGCTACAATGTTTAATTCATTTTGTCACGCATTTGCTGTATACATTTTACTTCACCGGTGATGCACGCACATTAGTTATGAGTCTGTACCTCTTGTGATTTCTTGCTTTGTATTTTTTTTGTATTTATGTAACTGATGTGCGCTTGACATGTAACTTTCCTGCCTTCTTGGCCAGGTCACTCTACTGCTTTTTTTTTTTTTTAAATAGCTGGTTAGATAAATATTTGCACACAACTTGTCTACAGAATTTATACATGTGTGCTTAATGAGCACGGCTCTGTCTCCTTCTCACTTCAGTTGATGGGATCCTTTGTTCTGGCTGTGGGACTGTGGCTACGTTTCGACCCGGAAACTGTGTCTCTGCTCAGTGGTGATAAGGCTCCAGATACCTTCTTCATCGGTGAGTGCCACATTAGCACACCTCAGCTAATCTCCAGTCAACACATGCAAGTGTGTAACAATACGTTGAGTCACATTCAACACCACTGAGTCAATACACATGTTGGACAAATCACCAAAACCTTTGTTAAAAATCTGTAGTTATGTCAACAAAAAAATGATGATGATCATGTTTTTCTCATAAAGAAAGGCTGGGTTTTAAACATATGCTGCTGGGAAACCACTCAAAATGATGTCACACTACCAAGTTTTTCCAGCCACCAATTAATGTCAGACCTGACTGTGCTCTCACTCTTTTTGGATGATTAAACTTTCATACTGGAGATGAGTTTGAATAACAGGAAGTGAGTGCTGCACATACTTGCATGAGGGAAACAAGTGGGATATTCAGCGCCTTTCAATCAGTCACCCTATTCAGATGAGAAGAGGCAGAGCAAAGGATTAGGGACAGTTGAAAAGGCACATACTAACCAGATTGGATGTCGCATGAAATGACAGTGGAGAATGTGAAAGGGGAGGAGAGGGTCTAAAATGGTTGTGAACCACTGATCACCTTTTGCACATGCATTCCCATCATATACAGTAGCAGTGTTTTATACTTATCATAATGAGAGTTATTTTTTATTTTTTTTAACTCACTTTTTATTATTTCATTTTCAACAACATAACAACATGCATTTCAGACAGTTACTTTTTGTCCATTTTTCAACTGTATGTAGTCTTGGTACACATAATATTCAGGTACAGTGTACAACGCATAGAGAGAACAACACACTTAAAATGGTGTTCACTCCAAGAGAAAACAAAGGGGAAATAAGAACTAGAATAAATAACTGATTACATAATAGCGCGAGTTATTTTAACATGACTTGGTACTTCATGTCCTGCTAAAGAGAATAACATGCGATGGCGGACTAGTGTAACTCGGCGAGAAATATTTCCTGACAAGGACCTATTATACTGCAAAAGGTATTTTATCCCTTCTGTCTGTGTGAGAGTGGCCTGTGACCTCCACTCAGATGTTCATGCAATTTAACTGAGGATTGGTTGCTTCTGTCAGGTCCTCGGAGAGTACAGTGCTACACATGGCTTTGACAGTGAGAGCGCAGTCCCACAGGCGCAGCTGAGAGTGCTCAACAGTTGCTATGCCTCATTCCCATGGCTTCAAACTCTCACTTCAAGCCGTTTTATTTGCACTTTGAAATGACACAAGATAAGGAAATGAAATTTCAGCAAAGAGGAAACTGATGCAATGTAGGCTGGCAGTCTTGTTTACTTTGAGGCAGAAGTGTCATCAGGTCGAAGAAGTTAAAAGCTAATCCGTTTGCACACAACTTTTCACACTTATAGTTATCAGCTCGACTCCCAACATATTTTTTTAAAAGACACCAAGTTTTATGTTGACACACTGGGACACTATGAACTGTCCTAATCGTTTCCCCCTGAGCCGGTATTACATTGGGGCTGGTGCGTCCTCCGTCAACCTATCCTCTGTAGATCTGTTGCTATTGCAACAGGCCCCGCCTATATGAGAGCACAATGATGGAACCGGTCTGCTGAGTTCCTCCCGGCAGACCTAACCATGATGCATTTGTCCCTAATGAAGGGGGTCAAAGAGGACGTGAAGCATCCCACTTGGAGCTCCCTCTAAATCAGACTTGTTCTCACAAGGATATTCACAATTGAAGTCTCATATGAGGACACTTTTAAAAAGCACACTAAGTGGGTCCACTCTTAATAAGGGATCTGACAAAGCACCAACATAAATAGGAAATAGTGCAATCCGATATGTTGGTGCAACTGTTTGGGCTCTTCTTGGCTCTTGAGATCGACTGCTTCAACCTACATTTCTAGCTCTATGCTGCCCCCGTCTGGTGAAAAAGTAATAAACCAGCCGGGACAAGCTGAGCACGTCAACAGTGGGCAGTCAAACCCACTCACTCAGAGATGTACTAATATATCCTAATTATGTTAACAATCTATCAGAGAAATTGTAATGGCTGTTTGCCTCGTGATTTTAAAGGTTTTATTTACCATGCATTTTTGTGTGCCATCACGGTTACTGCATGTAAATGGCAACTGTTTTCTTTTATTGTTCCTCCAGGTGTGTACATACTGATTGGTGCTGGCAGTCTGGTGATGTTGGTTGGTTTCTTTGGCTGCTGTGGAGCTGTTAGAGAATCTCAATGCCTGCTGGGTTCGGTGAGTAAGAATGCAAACAAATCATGCACCTTCATCTCGTTTCTGATAAGTACTTAACACTTTAGGTAATATATGGGATTATTCTTTTTCAGTTCTTTGCCTGTCTGCTGATCATCTTTGGGTCTGAGGTGGCAGCGGGGGTGTTTGGATTCTTAAACAAAGAAAAGGTACATTTTACATACATATTTATATACATATTATTTGACTGCTTGAGAATTTGATGTGATGTTGTTGAGTGTGATAACTCCCACGTGGTACCTCCTCATTCACTTGTCCTCTCTCAAACAGATAATCGAAGATGTCCAGAACTTCTACACAAAAACCTACAATGAAAACAATAATGGCACTTTGATCATCTCTTACCAGAAAGTAGTACGTAAAAAAATCCCAAACAGATTTACCGTAAACTATGTATGTAAAATGGCATTATTAAAAAGAAAGTTGCTTATAAAATGCTTCTTCCTCTAATGGTTCTCTTCACTTTTCCAGCTGAACTGTTGTGGGACCTTATCAAGCCCATGTTCTGATCCTGTACCAGATACCAAGGTAAGATCTATTACAAGCAACAGACTCAGAGCGGAAATTAAATTCTGCTGCTTTGTTCACTAATGACTGAGTCATACAAAACATCCTGGTTCACTTGGACTAAACACGACCTGACTCCTCTCATCTGTGGTCTGCAGGACTGTGAGACGGGCATCAAAGACTTCTTCAACAATAAACTCTTCATCATCGGGTATGTGGGCATCGGCATCGCTGGAGTCATGGTGAGTGAGGAGGCGAGAAAAGTCAGACCGATGCTGAAAAACTGATTCATGCTTTCATTTCCAGCCGACTGGACAACTGTAATGCCGTTTTTACTGGCCTCCCATAGAAAAATATAGAGAGACTGCAGCTTGGCTACGGAGAAAGAGAACACATTAGTTCAGTTCTTGCTGCTCTGCACTGGATACCTGTAACACAAACAATTTACGTTAAGGTTCTCCTTCTTACTTACAAAGCTCTTAATGGGCTCGGACTACAGCCAAAAGAAAACCAGGGATGCACTTTTGTCAGTTCTGCTCCAAAGCTGTGGAACATACCTGTAGATATCAGGGAAGCTAGCTCGGTAATTACTTTTCAAAGGAAACTTAAAGCATATCTTTTTACTTTAGCCTTTAACCAGTTACACCTGAGGCTCTCTTGCATTTACCTGCACTTTGTACCACTGCACCTTTAAAATGTGTTTTGCTTTATTCTGTATTTTAATGATATTTTATTTTATTAATGTTGTCTTATGTTTAATTTCATCTGTTACCATGCATTTTATTTATTTTTCTTATTTTTAAATTACATTTTAGCATAGTTTTATGTTCCTTTTACATCTTTTTTTTTAATTATTATAATTTATTTTATTTTTTTATGTGAAATACTGCGTGTAATTTTCTTAATGTGAAACACTTTGAGCTAGCCTGGTGCAAACCAGACCCAAATTCCCTGCGTGAACATGTGCCGAAATGTCATTTTAATGAACACCAGCAGCGTGACGTGGGGCTGAATGTTTAGCGTTTCTTTTCCCGGTCACGGAGAGTAAAAAATGTTAACCCTGCCCTCGTCACTGTCACAAGCTGCATTTCTTGTATGAAAGGTGCAATTAAAAAAAAAAAGTTTATTATTATTATTATTATTATTATTATTATTATTATAATATTATAAAGTCAGAAACACACATTGTCATTGAACTGATTTGATATCCGTTTTCCTCACCACAGATCATTGGGATGATTTTCAGTATGGTGCTCTGCTGCGCCATTCGCAACAGCAGGGAGGTCATCTGAGCTGGATGCTTGACCTCCGCCCCTCACCCCACCTGCATCCTGCCCCAAAAGACTGTGTAACACTTCAGATCAAATGCCAACCCCAGTCGGTCACCCAACCAGGGACCCAGGAAACAGAACATGTTAAAAAAAAAATTCCTTTCCATTATGGTGCTCAACCCCTCTGTCAAGGCTTGTACTTCTACTATTTTTCCTTGAACTGTTCTTTATTTATTTCCCAGTCACAAGCACATTCTGATAAGACTTTCACATATCGAGTGGGAACAGTTTCTAATATTGACCTGACAACCTGACAAACAGGTTTTTTTTTTTCTCATGGCCATTTGGCCACAACTATAAATTCTAAACCTGCATACTGTCATAGTGGTGTCAGTGCTTTTTCACACAGCCTTGACACTGACCCCGTGGCTGTGGGAAACTTAAGCCTGAGAGAGCAATTGGAGGGGAAAGCAGCTGAGTCGGCTTTATCTGTGTCTACACACAAAATGAAAACACACACGCAGAGACGTACAAACACAGCAATGTTTTGTTACATGAGACCACGACCTAAAAACAGGTTTTCTGTTCTTCTCAAAGGGAGTCCTGATTGGTTGAATCGGAGTGGAGTGTCAGGAGAAGGAATGACTGGTGAATGTTTCCAATGCATCCACCATGCAGCCCTAGCACACTCACTCACACACATTAAAATATACACACACTTTGCTCAAACTCCACAGGTTTAAGACTTGGTACCGAACTTTAATTTGTTAATAGCACTGACCAAATTGCTTTGACACTATCTACTATCAAAGAATGCCTTTTCATCTGGTACCAACCATCCACCCTATTATATTATCATTTTAAAATGCACAACTTTTCCTACATTTAGGAACTTTCATCGGCATCCCTTAACCACTACCTTTAATATTATTCATATAGGCTCCACTTTGGCCACCTAACAAGTTAGATAAAATCCCTCAGTTTCAACTTAAATAAATCTTTTATTAGAAAGCCTTTATTTCACTCTTTTAAAAATAACTTTTAGTCACACGCCTGTGACTTGTTTGTGCTGTAGGCTTCTCCAGATAGCATCTACATGGATATGACACGTTTAGGGGACATCTGTAAATTTTAGCGTCTACTGCGCACACGAAAAGTTAAGATCTATACCATAATGTATATTGTAGATTTTGTTCAAGAACTGCTATCGAAATCAAGATATTGGTACTGGTATAGAAAAATATTTGAATGATACCCAGCCCTATAAGGGTTGCTCTCTACTCTGTAGTTTGACATTATGGCCAGTCCACTTGATTTTTGTGGTAAGAGTTTAGATTAATGTCTTACAATAAATATGAAGCCAGTGACCAATTAGTTCAGCGAAGCATGAAGACTGTAAACAGTACTATCAGACCTTTTTAGGCAGATCTTGTTGCTTTTGGACAGAATCAGCTTGCTATTTCTCCCTGTGTCAATTCAGTATGTCAAGCAAAGCTGAGTGGCTGCTGGCTGTAGCTTCGCATTTATCATACAAAGAGCAGCATTGATCTCCACTAACTCTCAAAGAAAGTGATCAAGTTTTTCCTAAAATGGCTATTCAGCAGAAATGAATGGAAAAGCTTGAGTGGTATATGAAAGGTATTTTTCCAAAAGCTTAAAGTTTTAAGTTTGGAAATGGTCAGCTGAAGTATATATGATTTACATGTACACTTGTAAAGAGGAGTTAAATGTTCAGACACGCCAATGTTGTCGAACACAAATAATCCTCAAAACAACCTTCCACAAACTAAAGTGCAAATGAGTTTCCCTGTTTGTCCCAAAAGAAAAATTCTTCATCCATCTGGTTCAGCGACTTAGTGTCGTAAATACCTCTTCCTCCCTGTTCTTGGGTGATATGTTCTCTTACATAAGAGCGAACCCGTCGGTCTCTGTTGACTGTATGTCGAGAACGCCCAGCTCATGTAGCTATATTTACAAGCTAAACATATACTAGCTGGTGAAATGAGACACGGAGTCTGGGGAATTCGATTATCCAAGCCTTTGCTCTTCTCCCACATTTTTTCCCCCTGTGTGCCTTAAAAGTACACCTTCCAAACAGAAACCGAGAGAATAGTCCCTGTATTCCTCTGACCTCATTAACCTTCCACTCATCCAGATGAAATCAGGCCGCTCTTAATAGGGTTTATTCCAAGTGTCGGAACTCCAGTATGTAAATAATGTGTTGTTGTTTTTTTCTTGCAGTTGTACATTATTTGTGGCTGATGTGATAGTTACTATTTAACATGCTGTGTGTAGACAGATGTTTGCGGTAGTTGTACAATGATGTAGTCATGACAGTTTTTGTTCAAATCCACACAGCTGAAACAGCTTCTTAATGTGCCTTTCTACGATAACGAGCTATTTGGCGAGCTGCACGCTGTCTGAACGTAGCAAAAATTAACTTGGCAAAAGTGTACGTGCGTTTCTGGAGCTGGACTGCAATCAACTGTCGCACACGTTGGACAAGTAGCACATATGGCTCGACTCGCCGTTATTGTCTTGATGTGTTTTAGAAAGTGTCGTACTCGACTGTGTCTTTGCAGCCAAGAGAACTAAAGAAGTGCAAAGCAACAAATTCCCTGCCAACTATGTCAAAAGTCTTTTGGGCACCAAAAAAAAAAAAAATTGAATCTGTTGACTCAAAACAATCATCTTAGTGTTAATTAAGTCCTAATTATCAAACGGTGTCAAAAATACATACTGGTTAATGTTGCTTTTAAAGTGTTTTTTGTTTTTTAAATTTTTTATTTCAGTGTAATGTGACACAAGTGAAGAGACAGCCAACACTTTAGTTACCACTTCAGGAGACCTGTAGCCAGTGTTTACACTGAGGACTGAGAAAGAGACTTGACTGTCATAACAGTTTACTGCGACTCAATCCACAAAGCTGTTGCTGTCTTCCTCAGTTATATTTGATTAAACAATTCTGGAGATGTAACAACTCGTGCACCTAAAACAAAAGAGAACTGTGTACACAGTCGAGCCTTTCATAGATGATTGTGTGTTAATTTATTTTAATACCATTCCAGGCTTCTCAGGAATATAGGTGTTTGAAGTTTAATAAAGCTTTTAAGGTTTTACGGTTTCCTGCCTCGTCTGTCATCAGAGATTTACCTGCTCTTATACGATCCGTTTATAGTTGTTTTCTGTGATGTTTAAATCTGGTAATCATTTACAGGAATGGACAAAAGAAGAATAGTTTAATCTATATTACTCCTATGTTACTAAAATGACAGCATGTCAAATGGTTGTCAGTTTGCCGCGTTATCTGGATGTCCAGAAGACTCACTAAACGTATTCTTTCAGATTTTTTTACATAACTTGTTAATTGTACATGGTTTCAGACCTCGGTGAAAATATCCGGCTTGCTACTTTGGTTTCATTCTGATACTTCAAACTAAAATTACGAGAAAATTGCGATAGTTATCATAGAATCTGCAGTGTTGAAATTATAAAAATGAGTTTTTTTAATTACCTGGAAAACATTAAAAAAAAAAAAAGAAATTGGTAGATTTTGTTGTAACAGCATACTGTATACTGTAGTTGTATAAATTTAGAACGAAGTCGTAAAGACCAGGAAAACCGGAGATCCCCAATGTGATTTACAAGGTTTGCAGGTTTAGTTGCACGGGGTTTATGTCTGCGGTTCGCCTTTCTGCTCTTGAGCTTAAAGGACAGCTGAATATTTAGTTGAGGGGGGATAGTTATGTGTGCAATGTGGCAGAGGCTCCAGGGATACCCAGAGTTGAGTTACCACCACACTGCAGGATGAGCACTTTCACTGCCAAAAAAACTAACCGTGCCTGTGAGATGCACGTGCAGAGGAGTAGGGTAACACCTCTCAAGCTTACATCAGAAATAAGTATTATGCTATCTACAGTCAATCTGCTGCCTGTTTCCAATAGCTCTCCTGAGTGAATGATTATAGTGAATACTTTTCAACACTTCAAGCTACACACACTCCAGAAATAACAAACTGTATTTATACATATTTATTCAGCAGTTAGAAAATCTGTATTTATATGCGTAATTCTAAAATGAACTTAAAAAATAAATGTTTTTTTTCCCTTAACTGTTTAAACATGTCGAAAGGTCTCTGAGTTGAACTTTCATAGTTAGAGAAAACTGAAGAAATACATGACACATATTTACAGTGGTACTACTGAAAGTACTTTGACTTGACATTTTCTAGAGAAGACAGGGCAGTCCATTTTTGCCCTCAGTTCTGCTTCTGAATGCTTAAAATGAAACATCAGTGTGACTCCTGTATCTCTGACTAGAAACCTAACCAGCCAGACAACCTTAAATCGACTCAGAGAACATGACTACGTGTAGGTAGTGTTGCACTTTCTTTTTTCAGAAGTCTTGTTCCCAAAAGCTTAATGAATCCATCAATAAAGTCTTGCTAACCATCAAACAACATTCCCTTTGTCACATAGAGGCAGTTCTCCAAAGTCATCTGCAGAAGGCCTTGTTCAGCTATTCAGCTGAGTTCAAGCTTGCATATTAACTAATCAGAGTTGTGTAGGCTGCCATCGAAGAGGATCACGGTGCACAGTAAAAACCTCGGTCACAGTTGTTCTGGAAATCAAACTCTAGAAATAATTTGTTATGGCCGTGGAGATAATGAAGGTGGCAGAACAATTTGAAAAATCACTCCTTGTACCTCAAAGTAATAAAACACAGACTCCATGTGTGGCAACCTGGTGAGTAGACAGTCCAAATGTTTCATTCATCCACAGGCTATGAGCCCTTCAGAGGACAGCATGTGGGAATTATCTGGTCGGAGAAGTTACCTGCCAAATTATATCCACTTTAAAAAAAAAAAATAATATTATATAAACATATATACACATAGACAACGATCAACATCTATTACCTTTAAAGATTGAAGTTATTCAAGGGAAGTCTGAATATTCTGCCTTTGTTACTTTGTGCTTTTGTGTTTCTTTTGCAACACCATTTAAAAGCTCTCACCTCATGGTTGCCAAGTTAGGCAGTGGGAGGGATATGCAGGTTAGGGTTACAGTAAAGGGTAAGTGATATAGGGAGCATTAAAGGGTAGGTGCTAAACCGAAGAAAACCGAGGGAAAGGTTTGGTGCATCGGGAGTAGAGTCAAATCTGTTCTCAGCCAAATGGTGATCAATATTGGATGATCGCGTCCCTCAATGAGGGAATCAGCTCTGTTTTTGCAATTAGCTCCACGGAGGCACATAGACAGGCCAGCTTTAATCTCTTAAATAAGAGATAGCCATGCTAAAGGCATAATTTAAAACCATTTTGATAAAAAAAAAAAAAAAAAAAAGCATCTCTCTGGTCCCTTTAGCATTTTCCTCTAAACCTCTAACAATAAAGAAGGTACACAGTAATAGTAAGCTGGCTCCGTCGCTACGCCCGGGGCATAGCTGCCGTGATTTAATGAGCCGGCAGAAAGACGTGGAAACAGCTTGTTCATGCAGAGTAGATGCTGTGGGGGGTGTACCCCAGCAGGAACTCTCCAACTCCTACAAAGTACACAACCTGGGCAATGCCAAAGAGTGGGGCAATAACCAGGGCCCGGCAGCTGGCTCCTTTGAGGAAAGCACCGGGACCTTCTTTTCTTAGGATCTTTCTGCAATGCAAAGGAGAGCATAAGGTCAGCATGTAACGTACAATATTCATGCCAACCCAGGTGGAGGAACAGCACAATGTTTGACGATGTTGCTCAAACCAGTGATTAAGATATGATTACCTGACACAATCCACCACTCCATTGTAGGTTTCTTCATTCGCTCCTTTTTTGAGGGATTGTAGCCTTGTTTTGACGACTGCAAAACACACACAACTGACTTTAGTTGAGAATTACTCAAATATATAATCAACTTAAAATGAAACTGGTGTTTACTTCCCAGTCCCCTAAGCAATGACAAGTTATTTGCATAGACTTAGTCCCTCACCGTCAAAGGGGCTGACAGCCACAGCAGCAATGCATCCAGCCAAGCAGCCAGACATAAAGGACCAATAGAAAGGCACAGATGGGTCTTCAGATGAATGCTGGCCGAGCTGGTGCAGATGTGCAAAAAGAGGGAAGTACACAACGGAGAAAGGGATGTCCCTGAAAAGAACAAAAAGAAACACATTAATAGACCAGTGACAAAATGAAGCAGGGGAAGTGAGAGCAAGCATTAAATCACATCTCACCTCATCAATGTGGCCCCAAGTCCCCTGTACAGTCCTGTGACTCCTTTGGTCCTCAGCAGCTCTCTGGTGATCTCTATGGCGGACACTCGCGTCACTTGAGGTGCGGGGCTGGTGTTGTAGGAACGGCTCAGAACAGCACTGGTCCTTCCCATCTTCAGAGTTGTTACCACACTTGGCATCACCCTCTGCTGGGCCGCTGGCAGACACAGGAAATTTTACCTTTTTTTTTACTGGGGTGAAAAACATAACATCCCGAACAGACAGCTAATTCATTCTGCTGATTTTCCTTTTTTGACTAGATAGCATGAAGTAAATTTTTATCCAAAAGGGCTGGACATGGTCTTACCTAGCCTGCCCGCGTCCTGCAGCTGGATCTTAAGCATCTCCATGGGTGTGGTAATAGTGACCTGGCACATCCCGGCACAACATCCCGCCAACATCTCCTTGACCACAGTCAACTTCGACCTGAGGACACATGTTGATGACTGGGTTAAAAAAAATCAAGACTGAGATTGGAACATAATGTAAGGAGTCCGTCTTTCCCATTTTGTATGACTCGCCCATCTTTGCTCAACTGATGGCGAAAGAAGTCATTAGCAGCCAGTTTGATGGCCTTCTCTGGGGTTACCAGGGTGAGATTCACTGCAGCACCTGCAACAACAAGCACCTCTCATGACAAACTTGATTCCAAGGAAACAAAAACTCAACCAGTAATACTGAAACATACATACACGGCAGTCTGACAGCAAATTTTGCACAACAGTAATCCAAAAACACAGGAAGATATAAAAAAAAATCTAGCAGCATTTCGATTTGCAAGATGTCTGTAAATAAAATTTGCTCCACTCCCTGGATTACAGCTGTTATCAGTCCAATAGAGAAGAAATAGTTTGTGGGAAGCATAAAATGGCCATAATTTCACTGCCAGCAGTAAATCAGTTTCACTGTCTAACAAGATGGACACAGTTTGCATAAATTTGATCCAAGCAATGATATGCAAAGCTGCATTTTCTTTCAAAGTCTGATTAAACTGTACAGTTTGGTTTCAACCACACGTCAAACGTATCAGTTCCACCATTTTTAAAAATCGAAACACGACACAGGTTAATACATCTGCCAGTTTAAGTAGCAAAAGTAGGGTAAGTGCCTTCTACAGTGTATCCCATTCAAGGTCAACAATCACTCTTTAAAACTGCTACAGACAGTCTGTGTCGTCTTACCTCTGTAGATGCCAAAGTAACCTTCAGATTTAACTGTCTTTATCAGGCAATCCATCCTGACGAGAGGGGAAAAAAACGAGACACAGTTTAGCTTCACAGAGAAAGTTGTAACATTATGTCCCGCGATGTCAAATTATGATCTGCGATCACAAAACAGGTCTCGTGTTACTAAATACTGAGAATCTTCACACTCTGAAGACCCCTCCATGGTGGAGAAAACAGCACTTTCTGAATCAGTTTCTGAGACGTGTTACTTGATAGACAGCTTGGTGTCGCTGAAAGGTGTTGATGAATATGCTGACAAAGAACTTTTGTATGTGTGTGCATTTCGATTCAAGAGAAAGAGCAGGATTTTGACAAACTATCCGTGATCTTTCTTTTGGCAGGTGTGCTTCTCACATGTTCCTGTAGATTTGCTGCTCGCTGCGCTGGTTCTGCAGGCGGGTCTTGGCCAGGTCGATAGGGAACACGCAGGTGACTCCTACCATGCCTGCAATCCCTCCGTTGATCAGTTTGGCTGGTAGGCTGTACAAGGACAAGTCACAACAGGCCGTTGTGAATGAGGTGGGGCACTGAACTGAAGCAGTGTAATGATAAAAGTATTATCTGCATGTCAAAGTTATTTGTTATGCTTCTTAAAGAGTAGCTGTGTAACATATGTGAAGCATTAGCTTTGCAACAGAGCTGAGTATAGAATGACTTCCTCTGGCGATCTGGTCATCCCAAAATAACTTGTTGACAGAATATGGCAAACAACTTAAAAGTGCATAAGGTTGTTGCACATCGCTGAGCTTTTAGCGCGAGAGAGACAACAGATGTCAAACTACAAGTGTTTACTCTGTAGGATTAATGAAAATAAATCATCAAAGCATGCTCTTTTACTATTCTTTAACATTGTTGGGCAGCTTCGTACCTAATCTGCTGTTGCTGGGCCATGACTCTTGGCTGTTGTTGAGTGCAAATGTTGGTCAGCACAAAGGAGGAGGCTGCAGAGGGAGAGCAGGCTGAGAGTCCCTGAGAGACACTAAGCAAAGCAAGAGTAGAAAGAAGCTCAGGGTTATATATATAGAGAGGAACGTCCAGCCCTGCAGATCCAAGCATAATCCGACATCACTCTCCACCCACTGCGCTCTACCAGCCAAGAAACGGAGCCAGGGTCGGTCATTGCTTGACCAAAATTACCAAACACCTTTCAAGGATACACCTGCCAACTGCGTGAGGGGAATTAATTTCAGATGCAACCAGCTCTTTGGCTCTGAGCTTTAGAATTGCAAACAAACACTCATATGTAAAATCACAAAACTCTGTTTATTTATTGAAATAACATCTCATTAGATTTGTTGCACCCAGAATATTTAGGTCAGAAAAATGAGAGAAGCTGATGACAACAAATATTGACTGCGCAAAAGTTGATGTAATACAAGGCCTGGTTAATTTCCCTCACATATACTTAATAGCATTTTGCATATAATCCCTTCCATAAACAAAAACAAATAGATTGGAATTAATAAAGCTCCTCAAGAAGAAATTCAAATGCAGCAAAAAGTGTGACTCTCGCACATTTTGTTCAAGTTTTAGTTTCTAAAATGTAGTTTAATGGATATCAAATACAGAGCTCGAAAGCGCCCCTAGTGCTCAATTTGGTTATCACAGCTATTACGTGATGATTTGGGAGTCCGGGGATCAATTATATTGCTTTGATTATAATCGTTACTGTTCAAGGGCCACCACCATTTTGGGTGTAACACTTCAATTAAAATTAGTGGCGCTATCTAAATATTTTTAAATAAGAGTGACCCGTAGCTGGCAGTTTATTTAGCTATACAGGCCCTCACACATCAGACAGTAATATGGGACAGTAGTTTTGGAAGTTAACTGTTGCTGCTGAATATATTTTAACGTTAAAAATGCATAACCTTATTTTTATACTAAATTTTTCCCACTTTACAGACCTTCTTTATAGTCTGGTTGGCTTCATGTGCTGATAACTAGCGACTTATCGACGTCAATGCTGTATGCAAATAAAGCATGCACAACCCACCTTAAAAATGAAATGAAGAGAGGTTCCTCTGTCAACCTGTCCTCTCTGCGCGCCTCTGTAGGACTGAATGAATGGATGGGCGGACCGTGGAAACGCAAGCGCCAGCTATAGGTGTGTTTTTGACCTGACTTCTTGACCAATGAAAATGATTTCTTTGTAAAGTGGGGAAGACCACCTCGTCTTGCGGCAAGCAGAGGCAACATCTTACAGTTATTAGACGACGTTTCTCACAGACTTTTAAAACAGTATGTAACTCAGAACACATATGGGTACATTTAGATTAGTGCCATCGTGCTATTATTATACCTTCGTCTTGTTCGGAGAGAAATTTAATATGTGCATGTATACGCTGTGTACATACAAGTGAGGTGTGTATGTGTGAGACCCCGCAGAAACACTGGTAAGACAAATTAACATAAGCATCCCCCTTCCAAATCAACATATCAGTGCAGAAATTCGAGATTTTATAGAGAAATGCAAGGATCATGCCCATTTATTTTCACTTATTTGTATTCAGTTCATTTATTCACTCAGGCAATACAATTGAAAATGGTCATGCATGCTCAGCACTGTTTTATTGCAATAATAATTGTCTAACAAACTAAACAAACAACACAAATAGCTCATGAGCGGAGATGTGCTACAATACAATAACATCAACAAGCAGAAACACAGCTGGTCTGTCTGGTTAATAGCAGTGCCAGTTGCTATAATTGTAAATTGTTTTATTGTCAGGTTTCCAAAGCAGTCTGGTTCTGGTTCTTCACACTGCCAAGTGTCATTTGGCACCGGTCATAAGAGAATCGGCTGGGGTGGACACAACGGTGTGTGCGTGTGTCACAGCGCCTGCAGCTGCAGCAGTGGGCAGCAGGATAATACAGCTGTGGGTTGACATCCTGAGGGCAGCCAGGAACATGGGCAGCCCGGTACACCAGGGAGAGAGGCACACAGCTACGCTGTATCAAGAAAGTCCTCCCAAACCGTCCCCTCAAATTGGTGTCCTGTAGCAGAGGAAGCAGGGCTGTTAGAGACTGGGCTGTCGTCGAACAAAGCAACAAGGTATTGTTAAGCTTTTAAGAGTTGGGATGTGTGATTTACAGAATGGGTTATGATTTGGTAGATCGTTATCACACTTTCTAAATGGGAGTACATGCTGCTTACACCCATCCAATTTACCTAAATGTATAACCCAGGCCACAAGCGTGTTGCCTAAAATATTTTTGTCGTGAACATCATAAAAACACCACTTATTCTCACACTTTGTTCTAAATATGCCACCTTTCTGCATAATTTGTCACGCTCAGAAGAATTATTAGTGTGAGAGTGTGTAGCGGTTATCACCTGTGTGTAACAAAAGCCGCTGCAGATGGTAGTGTTGACAGCCACACACTGGGTGCAGTCTTGCCTCTCAATCCATAAGGTATGATTCTTTAGCACACAAGCACACACTGTCCCAGCCATCACTGCACACAGCAGCGAGCATTTTAACACAAGCCAAGGCATGCTGAAAGCAAACAGTGGAACCATCACACTTTTAATACAGAAAAGGTTAGACACACTCAGGACACTGTCATTGCAACAATTTGGTAAATTTCATGCAAATCTAAACTGAAGAGAAAAGACATACCTTGACTTGTGACCTTATTCATGAAATTACACAGGTGTCAGTAGACAGCAAAATGCATTTAGTTTTTTATAGCAGAGGAAATTATTCCTTTATCTAAAAAAAATTTTTTTAATTTTTTTTTTTTTTTTTAGACAAATGATATTTCTTTTTGTAGATTCACCCTCTCTGCGTCCTTTTAGTTGCCCCAACTGTGAATATCTGTAAAAATCGAGGATGCCCATCCTCTTTTATGGAGAGCTTAATCTACCTTGAGTGCCCCAGTAAACTTCAGTCAACACTATCACTCCACACATCACATGTCAGCTGTCTACTTTGTTTAGAGTGCATGGATGTAGAGTGTTTATTTTTTTACAGGTCACACTGAAGAGTATGGGCTCAACCGGGAAGGAGCAGGAAGACGCAGGTGTATTACTGGACAGAAATAATGTCACAGCAGGTCGAGAACGCTGCCGAACAACATCTGTGACACCCACAAACACTAGTCATACAACACCGCCATCGAACATGTTGGGCTGGTCAAAACTGATCCATGTGTTTGATTCCACACGTTTTAGTTCAGAAGTCCGTCTCCCACACCAGTGTTTTGAAGTCCAGCAATTTTCCTCAAAAATGAATCTGTTGTTAAAAGGGATATCTTGAAGTCCAATTAGTGTTGGCAAATGTAAATAGTAAGACACTTATTTAGTAGCATAAATGCTTATTTGTGCAACTTCATGATAAACTGATCAAACAATCCATTGACAAACCAGTAATGAATTAAAAGTTAGTTTTGAGATATGAAAATAAAAGCTGATATGTTTTGTCAGGGTTTTTTTATTCATAAAAACAAACACATACAAAAGTAATCCAATTTAGACAAAATTGAAAATCCTCTAGATTTTATATTTTCCCTCTGGGCTAGAAAATATGATCTATAAATAAGTTTATTTTACTGAATGATAATAACAAATTATTCTCCATTAAATGCAATTATTGATATTGGTCTAGTCTATCTGATTCTGGGTCAGCACTCACATGTTTACCTGTGTAAAGGTTGCAGCCTCATTGTCTAAGCCATTAATTGTCCCACAGTTCCCATCTGTTCCAAGTGGAAGTGGCCATGTGCCCTCAGCTTTCTACCCAAAAAGTTGTCAATAAAAATGTTCAGAAAACAGAATTAAGGATAAAGAATCCTGAACTCTTCTGGCGATCCGATTTTTAGGAACTGTAAGTTTGAAGAACTTGTTTGTGTGTTGAATGTCCAGTACGCCAAGATTTAATTCAAAAGAGTTAAATGATCAGGTTTAATTATAATTAACATGTCCAAAATAAAATGTCACACTTGTTGATTCAGGCTTGTTTTTACTTTTGAGAAAACCTAAAAGGCAGCCTTTTTATGTGGGTAAAATGCTTCCATCATCCATAAAAATATCTGTAAAATTGACCTGATAAAAAATACATATTAGGTTTCTTTAAGAAAATAGCTGTTGACAAACAGCCTCCTTATAACTCTGTACTGAAACACAGTAATGTGAGCATTATTTTTGTACTTAAACCCACTGTATGATGCTATTAAGTTGAGATTTTGCCACTATTTTTTTCTTCTGACCTGGCCTCTCTTTCTGTTTCTCTGTTTTTGCTCTACATTTATCATGATGGGTCACAGTTACATAACAAAGCCATCAGATAATTACAACAAAGTGGGTCGTGGACAGTTCACCAATTATCTCTCCTGACACACATCCAGTGTTTTTGAGACCAGTGGATCATCATTAGTGTGAGGTGAGGGTCATGAGGCAGTCAAAACTACAGATTTATCTCTCTGGTGGGGTGACCAGGTGTCCCTTTTAATGTGGGACTGCACAGCCTTTTTTATCCCTTGTCCGAGGCCTTAAATATTGAGACAATGTCCTGCATTCTGATTAGCCCTAGTCAACACCGCAGGACAGACATTTTTTCTGAAATGTGTCTTTTTTTCTGAAGTATATAAAGAAAGCGGGAAGGCTGTTCGATGTTAATCAGAATTCACATATGTGGGTCAGGTGCAGGTTAGTCTGTCGCCATCTTTGCTGACAACTCTAGCTTCCTTTTATGCTTATTGTACCAATATTTACACAGCATGGGACTTCAAAAAGTTCCAATCAAATAAATCATATTTGTTTGGTGCTTCACGTGCTAAATACCTAACACAAACCCCGAGAGTATATTGTGTGTGTTTTCTGAATTGGGGAGACATATCAAAGTTTTAGATGCCCTGTCAGCATTGGTAACATGTCCCACATTACCCAACACCAACAAACCTTTTGCCCAACATTCAGTTTGTTGGGATCTGGACATCCTACTGGGCGTCAGTAGTGTGTCAGTTCTGTGCTTTACTTTATTTAAATGAGTAAAATCTTCAAACAAACAAAAATCATAAACTAATTGACATTTAAATTATGAATGGGTATACTGTAAATGGTAATGTTTGTGTTTCCTTGCATACTGTATGGTTTTAATGACAGGCTTAAAAAAGGTCTGAACCAAAATGAATGTTGCCCAGCAGCGTTGTTGTGGCTGCAGTCAGGTGCACTTCTCAGGCACGTGGACAGAAATGTTCAGAACTAAAAGGGCAGGTCATTCGACTGCCCTTTCCGTGACTTGGTTATCATCACAACATCTGCAGGTGATGTGTGGGGTTTTACTTCTGAGGCTCTCTGTTTCAGATCAGATGGGTAACTCTACACGCTCTAATAGGACCATGAAACTGGGTCAGGCAGAAACATGAACATCTTTTGTTTTATGGGGGCCGTGGCCCGGCCGTGACCCGAGGTCAGCAGATCACACAATGACCAGCAGGACATTTTCAAAGAGTTTAATAAGACATTTTTCATTTTCAAAATTTGTTATTTGACTTATTTGTTACTATACCTAGCAGAAGAGCAATATTGAAAGACATTAATATCTCATTAATACCATCCTGCATCCTGACTAAATTTAAAACCTATCACAAAATACATTTGAAAACTAAAAACTAACAACTGTGTGATATTAAGAGCATTTAATGAGGTATGTCTTTATCAGTAAGAATAGGCTGTGGTCATACAGACATTGCTAACAGCTGTCTCTTCTTGGATGAACTGGTCTTGGGTCTTGCTTGTGTCAATGTCATATCCTCACACCACATATAAATATATACTAGAAAATATCACAAAAACAATAAGTTCATCAGGAAACACCAAACACATTACTTTCTCATAACATTATAACATTAACATGAACCATGTGGTTCAATTGTGTTCAGTGTGTAATTTCAGTGGCATTCTGTGCAGAACATTGATGCGCACTCGCCTCTGAGATGCAGAAATATTTTCAATAACACAGAATTTCAGGGTAGATGCAGATCCATGATTTTAATTCTTATAATGACCTTCCACTACAATCCAGATTTGTTTTTATCTTCTTAGATCGCTAGTGTTCTGCAGTCCTCAGTTTAGTGGACTATTGAGAAATCAAAGCTGTGGCATTTAAGGCGCTCAAATTATGGATATAATCTACAGAGCAAAACATAATAGACTACACTATCATAACCGTATTTTTTACTTCTTTTTTTTTAATTTTTTTTAATTCAAACCCAAATAATTGACATTTGATTGAGTTGTTTAATTGTATTATTGTTGGTATGGTATGTGTGATATGTTTAATGGTTCTTGTGTCTAATGCTGAATAAAAACGCATATAAGAAAGTATGAAAATTGTGGGAGGAGAGTAGTCTGAATTGGGTCCTGGAGTCGTGCTCCACCTCACACATCGCGCTCAGCCGCGAGCGGTGAGTGTCAACATCCACCGGAAGCGCTGACTACGCCGCCGAGTTTTCTCCTGCAACAACTGCTCATGATGACCTATATTTTCTATTCACTCGCTCACCTGAATCAGCTGTTAGGGTAGCATTTGGCTCTTGTCTCAGACCTTCCCCGAGGTGATTTGTGGAGCAGCTAGTGCTCTGCAAGTGATCTCCACAGTGAACTTCCGCCCACATGGTTATAATGGAACGTGGAAAGGTATTGTTGTAGTGATTTATCGACATGTACTTTCTGCGATGGTTTGAACAATATTTTACTGAGTATTTTGTGATTAAAAAAAAAAAAAAAATCAGTGTAACACAAATATTTGAGTCGTTTCCTAACTAAAAACAAATGTGAACCTCACGGGGCATGCTGGGAAACAAATCCGTCTTCTAATTATTCCGATCAGTCAGGAGCGTTTCTTCATTCAACTGCATGAAAACCTGCGAACCTTCCTATCAAAAACAGACAGTAGGTTAAATGTGGCAAACTTTTAAGTGGGCTACAACAGAGAGGCTTTATTTAAACTATGGTTAATATGTAAATGTATATGTTAATTCAAATTGCATTCAAATTAGATCTACATTATTTATTTGGACAGAAATTTGCTACTTTAAAAATGTTGGCACAGTGTGTGAGAACCTTTAGTGTTTCCTCCTATTTTAATGTCATAATGTATAGCATGTAATTAAGAATAAGATAAATAGCAGGCCTGTAATATAATAGACAACCCTAAAAAATTCTAAGCAATACAGTTGAAAAAAAACAACAACAACAGATTTTTCCATAACCTCTACATTCACAGCACTTACAAGCAAATTATTCTGAATTTACTTGAATGTAGCAGTTGACGCCATGGTTCTTGCTGTGACTTCATTTGGCCACTAGATGGCAGACAAACACAATCTCGTATTTGGTTCTCAGTCATGAAGTGGGAAGCTGTGTTGATGCATCTTTTGATTAATCAGTTTGTTTGAGTCTGCTTCTCGGGCAGATGTATAATGCACATGAGAAGAAATGTGTGATGGAACCTCATATTTCAGGGAGGTGTAATTAACTCAAAGCCATAAAGCTCAGTGGGACAGGTTGGAAATGGTCATATTACAGCTGGCTTGCAAATAAATGTGGTCCTGAGCCCACAGGTAAGGTATTTATTGTTTTTTCCAAATGAAGGAATTCAGGCTGAGTCGACATTAAACAGCATAGCTTTTCAAACACGCAGACAGCGCCGTTGGCGGCAGAAAACACCCTGCTTCTATGGTCGTATAATAAATATCCAAGGCAAGGTCCTCTTCACATGGAGAGCCGACAGCAAAGGAGGAGTCTGTGAACATCTTGAGCGACACAGAAAAACAATTTTAATGTGAAAGAACTGTGGACTTTCAGAATGAAATTAGAAAATCGCGACATCCCCAAGGACATCATGTAAATCTGTTTCCTGTTTTGTTCCATCTGTTTTGTCTCTTATATGATTCTTCTAACAGCAGTTGCTAACACATTTCGCTTTACGGGCCAATATGGCAAAGACATAATAATAACAAACCTGCAAGTGTTTTTCCAGGTTTTATGCTAACTGAAAAGAAAGACAGCCTGTTTCAATTTGGGAGAGGGAGACATTTCTGGGGCCATTTTTGAGTGACCTTGGTACACCTCAGGAGGAAGAGGAAATAGTTTGACCCAAATCATCACTGGTGTCCTTGAAGACACACACTTATTAATAACCTCAGGAATCTGGAGACCACCTCTAGTCCTCTCTCCGCCACTCCTCCCATCGTCTTCCCCTCCTCTCCTCTGTCATCTTCACTCTCATAACTCTTATTGCACCTCCTTTTTTTGGTCTGTGTGCACCTTCACTTTCATTCACACAGACCCATGAGGCCCCCACAGGGGCTCAAAATCAATCTCAAAGTGCTTTAAATAATCAACCTAGTTGAGGAAGAGGGCTTACCAGTAACACGTACAGTAGCTCACTTCCTCACTGCTTATTTTTACTCCTTTCCCACTTTCCTCAAAGTGTGAGGACTGCCAGCTATCACAGGACTGATTTAGATTTTCCTTTTGATTTCGTATTTGCCTCGTTAGCATTTATTTCAGACGTCTTGATTTGATTTATTTTTTTAGTTTCATATGTATGCACGGACTTGCCTTTTCCTTTAATTTACCTCTGATTTTTGTGTTTGTTTGGCCAATAATTTGTATATAATAGTTTGATTTTGCATATCATTAAATTTTTCCTGCACTTTTCCTTCAGTCTTGCAATGTGACTTTCGTTTTTGATGCAGGTTGTACACATGCCCGTTCCTTTATTTGCTTACAAATGACTCATAATGGCATCAAAAAGGCATTTGCTTAAAAAAAAAAGAAAAAGAAAATCTAGTTGATTTTTTTGTATGTGGAGGGATAAGTAATTCACACTGCGAGTGTGTGAGCGCAAGATGCCTCACACACCTGCGTGTGTGTAAGAAACTGCCCATTTACTGATAGAGACAGGAGATAAAGGTTGTTGGCTCCGCATAATTGGTGACCCCTTTCTCGGTAGATGTGACCTCCAGACAGCTGAAGAAATATCATCGATCACCCAGGACAAGGAATCTGGAAGCTGGCCTGTGGCCAACAATGAAACCGTCTCCTCCTCACCAGTTTGGGTAATTAACAACATCGTTCACGGAGTTGTATCTAGCTGAAGATGCTTCAAGCAATCCCCATTTCTGTCTGTTACAACCTTTAACTAATGAGCACTCCTGCCATTGAAGCTGCCACTATGAGTAAAAAAAATTTTTTTTAAAAACTGCAGCGTGACCGAGCTCCGATCTAAGAGACACACTAAATGAAAAAAACGGTTTGAAATCATGCTCTTTGTTCTTTTCCCCATTTTTGTGCAAATTGCATTGTCTGGTAATTTTTTGAGGCTGCTATTGATTTTTAAAGGTATGCAAATTTGTCCCAACCCAGTGCTGAAGTCAATGAGGCAATGCCCGCCCTACATTACAACTCAAATATAGCTGCACCAATTAAGGCCAGCTACATTAAGCATGTGGGAGAAATCATTCTCGATTACTGTATTATTTATTTCTTGATGTCTGACTGTGCAAACATGTATCCAGTCAGCGGGAGACATAGGCGGGGACTCTGGTGAGAAACAGCACACGTAATTGGACTCTGAATGTGAGCAGGATTGTAAGAGAAATGCATCTAATTCAGAATCATTTTTGTCATTTTCGCCCTGATTGTAGGTATAAATAATCAGTCTGTTTATCTTTCTGTTTAGTCTCTTCCTCTCGTTTCCTCTTGCTTTCTCTCGCCTCTGTCCTTCACGAAAGCTGTCAGAGGGGGAGTAAAGTAATTACAACCTGTCTCTGACCCACAATGGCCCGATGCCCAACAAGGAGGGCCAACAGAGGGCCACAAAGAGAGAAGAAGAAGCAGAAAAAAAACCACACGTATCGATAGACAAACTGAGGGAAAAGATGGGAGAAGACAACATAGAAGTTATAGCAGTGGAGAAGAAAAAAACAGAGAGGACAGTGACCAAGCAAAGGATGCTGATGAGTGACAGATCGAGGGAGGAGAGCGCAGACGAGATGAAAGGACAGGGGGTGAGCAGCATGGCAGAGGGAGAAAGGGAGGGTAAGCTTCCGACAAAAGGAAGTGGGAGAACATCCAGTAAAACACATGGTGAGTGAGTGCATCTGCGTGTGTGTGCATGCATTCTCTCAACATGTTTGAGCAACAACATGGCAGGGGAGTGCAGGCAGTAGATGGTCACAGCCTTAATAGCATTATATTACTTCATGCCAAATTTAAAAGGCTAGATTGCAGGCTGTTAGGGATTTAATTCTAAATTAAGCCCATAAGGAGGAAATTTGCATGTAAATCCACGTATGAAAGCATTACTCTACATGTGCACAACAATTAGAAGCATTGAAATCAGAGAGTTTAAGGCCACTGAGTGGGTGCCAGGATAGCTCATAAAGATGAACACGCATGCACACACGTAAATGTGCGCTCAAATCAGAATGATAATTGTCAAAATGCATCAATTGCTTTTTAACCTCCGGTTCACGCCGGGGAGGTTTATAATAACGGTTACACATCTAAACTCACGCACGCGCACACACTTGCGAGCACAAACACACACACACACACACACACACACACGCTGTGAGTTAAGGCCAAGTGTGGCGATGAAGGGAGATAAAACGGTGCGAGTTGAGAGAGAAAGGGAAAGCTGAACGTGACAAAGTGAGTGAAAGAGAGCCAGAGCCAGAGCGCTGAGCTCTCCTTCTAGATGGCTGCCGGCCTTGAAGCCTACCGACTCCGATTGGCACATTTGGAACAGGAATGTTTACTCTGGGTCATGAAAGCTATGAAGCGTTTTACTTTTGTTTGTTCTAAAGCTACAATTTGGTTGACCTCTTCTCTTCTCTCTTTGTCCAGCAGTGTAGTAACTAACGAACTCAGTTTTGAGTGCCATGGCAGTGCTTATCATTGCAAATGACTCACATTCATGATTCATAATGAAGCATAATGGTCATATCCCACTCCTGTGAAAACCTTTTAGGAACCCTATACGGATGCTGTCTTGGCCATACCATTAGATCCTTGAGAAACCTTGACATTGCCAGAGGCATGAATAGTGTTGACCAGTGTTCAATAATTAATGAACACACACCTTATTGGATTCTTGAAATACCAGAGGTTGAAAGAGAATTTACTCAAGCACTATGCTTAAAGTTATGTGAAAAAATATATATACATCCCATGGCAATTGTTGTTGTTTTTTTTTTCACTAATTTGAACAAGCAAACGTGATACTCTACTGTGCCCATTTGACGCAATCGCAAGGAAAATCTTTACAGTCATTTACTCAACAAAAAGATCAATAGATGTAATGTGTTTTTGTGGTAAAGTAAGTACACCCTTGGCATCAGAAGTTAGTATTGCTCCTCTCAGTCAGGATATACATTCTTGCATGATTGTCCATCGGATGTTTAAGTGCTATTAAGCATGTACTGCCATTAAAATCGCCAAACAACATTTCAATTCGATTCAAATTTGGCCTCCATTTCTTCTTTTTGAGACATTGCTTTGTGGATTTGATAGCGTGCTGAGGATCGTTCTAATATGACGTTATGAGGCTTCTGGGGGAAAACATTTCGGTGCAAACGACCTGAACTGTGGCACAATGGCACTTGGGTGTTCCAACATGACAACGTGCCCACTTACAGCGATTTGAAAACTGGTGAGCCTCTTACCGACAACAACACCATCATTGCTCCCAAACCCCCTACTCACCGTATTTGACTCCCTGCGACATCCTTATGTTCCCCAATAATTTGACACAAACTTGAATGTGCACTCTCTGCTCAAGTTTGAGGTGCATGGGGAAATCGCTGTGTACCCAGACCAGCGCTCACAAAAACGTGTTTACTCAGGCGCCGATGCTAATCGAGCACTGAATTTTGGAATACATACCCACAAAGGTTACAGTTTTTCGGTGCTCCACGCACGTCAGGGTTCTACTGACTGTTCACACACACAGGAGCAGTCACCAAACGTTTTGATTGGCCATTGTGTGTTCATTACAAACTAGTTTTGGTCTAATGTTCTTTTTGGGTCCGTGAAGGTTTTTTTTACGGGCAGACTTCCCATGCAAGTCAAATTTGTGTAATTGACTTCTGACTGCAGACACTTGAACATTAACACCAACAGCTGCACGCCTTACCTGCAGAGTGATGCACTTTTGTGGTACTTGGAGACTGCTCCAGTTCTGGACAAATTGGCAGTGGTATGCAATTTACACCATTTGTTGCTGATTTTCCTCAAAGAAATTGGAGATCATTTGAAGTCTCTTACCAGACTCATAGTCTTACACAACAATTTTATTTTCTGAAGTCCAGAGAGCTCTTTGGTACACCACACACATTTCAAAAGCAAAGGGAACAGCAGACCCCCGATGTCAGAGGTTTGAAT
>NW_027185447.1:12272183-12284683 GCF_022577435.1 Embiotoca jacksoni
GGAAATATCTCCATAAAATTTGGTGGAAAATTACCATAACATATGGGTCAAAGTTTCGTTTTTGGCAGGGCTCTGGATCCACTGGAAGAACTGTGACATTTTTATATCAGCTCATTTAAGCATTTTACCACACTAACACACTTTGTGAGAAAAATCTTGAACTTGTTGTACATGATTGTTAATAACTTTACACACTGCACCAAACCAAAATGGAGAAAAACATGTTCCAATATAACAGTAACACATTTAATTTGATCCTTGTAGCTTCTGATTGGTTATGCTTTTGGACAAACTGACAATCAATATTAGTTAATTCAGCTGACAAGCTTCATCAAAATGCAGAATCGATTTACTACCCAAATGGGAAGTCCGCATTTCCATATTTTGATTTCAATTTAATGGCAGTTTGGGTTTTGACTGCTTCTCTCTTCTTGTATTGATTTCCGAACAGTTTATCAAGGGTGATTGGTGTAATTATTATAACACTGATCCAATACAAATAGGACTCATGCAATGCCTCTATGATGGAAAAGCAGAAGAAAGAATTCAAATGGAAGGTGTGATGCTATGTTTACAGTAACATTGGTGATATCAATCAGCCCACATATTTCTCTGAGTTGACTCATTGTAGTCTGAACTGAAAGGTCAAAGGAAATATACTATTAAAACAGAAAATATGAAACTAAATGTTACAGTCCAAGCGTAGTCCATAAATATTGTTTATTAATAAGATTAGTGAATGCTGCAGAGCGAATACAGCATATTGCGTATTATCTGCAGGATCCCAGCAGTTAAAAGGCAATTCTACAGATTTATGATTTCATCAATAGGAAGCCGAAACCAGGTTTGTGTAAATGCTGGTGCATTGCAGGCATCAATATCCCATTATGATATAATGGCATGCCATAATAGCTGATAACAGTGGATGCCGTAAACACCCTCTGGTTCTGGGGTGGTTGAATGTGAATGCTTCCCACTGTGATTCTGCTGCTGACACACAGAGAACAGAGTCCTGGCTTTGCTACAATCTGCAACCACCATGTCCACAACCACTGAGATTTTCCGACACAGCAGTGAGCGTAAGTTACAGATGGTGGTTGTAGAAGATTGAGATGTAAACCGATCCATCAACATGACTTTTCGAACCCTAATGCGGCATAGTGTTTTCACACTGTCACCATATTTGTCAGCCAGTAATGATCCTTATGTGCCCCAGGGGCTTGGAGCTAACGCTGGTCTTGTCAAGATTTTGGCAATGTTTGTGGCAAAAACTGGCCTAGCAAAAAAAATGAAGTGGGGAAGGAGGAACAGATACACAAAAGTTGTGGTTAGAAAGCGAGCGAGCAGTGTTAAGAGTAAGCAGCCAAATAAATGTGCTTATTACTGCACACATGCTACCTACGTTACATAAGAATTAGCTTCAGGATAAACTGCACACACAGCATATGTTTTTTTTTTTCCCTTAACTGACTTTGGTGCCAGAGGTTTCTCATGTCCTTCTCCTTCTTGTTCATCTTCTGCCTTCCTGCTGTCACACGCTCCCACCTCATCTGCTCCCTGAATTCTCCAGCTGAGCCCTGCGTCTCCTGCTGAACTTTCCATCCATCCGTCCATCCATCCGTCCATCCATCCGTCCGTCCATCCATCCATCCATCCATCCATCCATCCATCCATCCATCCGTCCATGATTAAGTTGTATACTATAAAGTAACTACCTAACCTAACCTAAGGATATATGCAAGAACCCTTTAGAACATATTAACCTTGTGGCTTATATTTGAAAAAGTGATTCACACAGCAAATGTGTTTCACTGAAAAATATTAAGAAGTCCACACTTTATTCTAATAGCACTAATGCATTAAACATATCCTATCATAATAATGTCAAATGTATTGCAAATGTTTACACTGGCCTTGTATTCACGTCTCTAAGTACAACTGACTTGGCTGAAGCTAACTAAATGGAGTAAAAGCTAAAGTTAATATTGTTTCCTGAGTTGGATTTCTCTCAGACTGGATGTAAAAGTGGACTTAGCTTCCAGGTCTGAAAAATGAGGCCAATGCACAAGTGCCTTAAACTGCGATACCACAGAGTGCCGCTAGAGGGTAGCTCCAAAAAGCCTTCGGCTCCATAGACTTCCATTCAACTTTTTCCAGAAGTTGTTTCAGTGATGCTCACTCCTTCCAATTCGTTTTCTGCTGGTTTTGTCAGAAGGCTATAGAATATTGTGTTGTCTATTTGTGGGTCAAATTCTTGTGAAGAAGGTGAATTTTCTACTGCAGCATACTGTAAAAATGAATTCCAGTCAAAGCTACAAAGCCAACATTGAAGTACCTGACTAGGTTTAGCTACTGCCAGATGGAAACCCTTGGGGAAGGGATATGTCTACCAAAATCCTGCCAAATTCATTTGTAACTTTTAGAAATGTTTTGGCAGTGTGTGCACCAACCAATTTCAGTGGGAGAGGTAATAAAAGAACCTCAGCATGTATTAGCCTACGATACTAACACGCAGAGACATGAACAGCTCATTCTCTCACAAACATGCACACGTGCTAAAAAAAAATTTTTTATTTTTATGTCTTGCACTTTTTCAGTGGGGCAATGATTACCAGAGACAAACAGAGAAATCACAAAAACTACAAAACTGAATAAGCATTGGATCAAATTGCACCATAGTCTGTTATCCATTATCAACACGTCGCAGCTAGAAGCAAAGGAGGAATTAAACTCATAAAATCTTCACAAATTCATCAGATGGTCACAGAATAGAAAATAAGAACAAGTCAGTTGTCCAATCAATTTTATACAAATTGACTAAGCAGAGAAAGCAAATAGTCCACAAAATGTAGCTGCTTTTCCACTTGAATGTGGAATATGTAGTGTGTGAAATAAAGCCATTTTTCCAAGGTGTGTTCAGACATGTATCTTCATTTTGCATTTTTGAAGTCTATTCATGTCACCGCCAGTGATAGTAATGCATCTAATTTACACTGAATTTCTTTTCAGTGTTTTAAAAGTTCCCTTAAAATCGCCACGATAGACGCGTCGTGTGTAGAGATGTGTGGAAAACTGAGGTGAAAGGTTCTTTTAAGGTGAGGAGTTTGGAGGCTGCCTCATCATACATGTGAAGATGTGTTGTTCTGCACTTTAATTAAGCAGTATTCAAGGCCTTGTTGTAAATGCATATGTGGGGAGAAACAATGAATTAGTAATGAGTTATCCTATCCCCATGACGCTCCAGTGTTGGAGGAAAGAGTGAGAGACTGGAAGTGACAGAGGAAAAACAGGCGATAGAAAGAAAAGATAGATTAGAGGGAGGAGGGCATTGGAGATAGAGACAGGAAGAGTACATCGTTAAAGTAGCATTCATTACCAAACCCTGTGTAAACGCTCATCTCTGTCTCTACATCCTCATCTGTCATTTCTCCATCTCCTCTCCTCCTTCTCATTTTTCCTTCGTGCTCTTCCCTGTGCTTCATCTCTAAGCCTCTCTTTCTTTCTCGTGCCTTTCTCTGTCCTCCCAGGCCATATCTCCACTTCCCTCTGCCTCTGTCTTATCATATCTTCTGCGCTTCTCCTTATTTATCTCTGTCATTAGACTGCTGCGTGAACAACTGCATTGGCCTTTTGGAACTGAGAGGGCAGACAATGAAACTAGACTGGTGGAGTTTGCTTTTCTCCAAATAGCCCTGTGGAGGCCAAGCAGCATACTCTAACATGCACCACCTGGCCCAGTTTTACATGATCTGAGTCCACTCACCTGTTAATTGGGTTTTTTTCTCATGGTGCAGACTGATCCCGGAACACTGGGCTTTTCTGGCTCAACGTTTCTTTGAGTTTAGCAAAAAAAAAAAAAATTGGGCTAGAATCTGGGCCAGCACAGAGTTAGGGCACAGATCAGACAATGACATAAAGGGTACAAATAAAACCCATAAAATACCATGCACATAACTGAGTGTAATCCTTCTTACTGTTGTAATGACGAGGAGGAAAAAAAACAGAAGGACAAAAGTTATTATAACTTAATGCGATCATTAAAAGTAGCAGTCACTTATTGCTTGCCCATTATATTTGTCGTTGGGATTCATCATTTGTTCTTCCACCACCAGCCCCGGCTACATCACCCCTTATGTAACACCCCAAGCTGTTGTAAAGATGAATCCAACAAGCCACTGCTTCATCAGTCTGTGGCTCACTGTCCAATCATAATGATGGCTGCCAATACTACTACCCCTCATCTTCTGGTAGCCGTTCCCCTGAATAGCAATATACTGTCGCGAAAGCAAGCTAAGGACAGCTGCTGCACAACACTTTATAACTGAAAACAATTATGGTAGCGACTTTGAACCGGAGGGAATAGTTAGTGTAGAGGGAGACATATACAGACAATTAAGCATACGGGGGAAATAAGGTAGATTTGAATAGCTATATTCACTGTAGCAGAGGGAAAGCACTGAGTGTCTCCACTTTGTCTGAGTACATGGAGGGATTCAAGAGATGAGATGTCTTTACTTTTGTCTACTTTTGTTTTCAAGAAGCCAAGACAGAAATAGAAATCAGGAATCAGAGTTTCTGTGCTGTAGGGAGTTCATCAGCCAAAACTCACCGCCTGCTCCAGCAAAGACAACTACGGGGGTGGGTGTGGGGGGGGCAGGAGGGGTCAGAACTGATCCGGATTTATTGGCTCAGCTGGTCATAAAGGAGGCTTTATCCTCACATTGCATTATGCAAGCTGAGATCTCTGCTAGCTACAGGTGAAAGATGACTGTTCTGCAGACACAGATTCTGTCAGTCTCTCTCTTACCTCACCCCTGCCTCCTCCCCTCTCTGTATATTTATCTCTCTGGATGGATGAATTTAATAGTGAGGTGGTTCGAAGCAAAGGCAGATGTCCTCACTGAAGTGCGTTCTTTACTCTGAATCACTTGTGGAATAAAAAATAAAGTCCTCTCATCCTCCTCCTCTGATCCAGCCATACCTCCTCCCTCTGCTTTCTCTTTTGACTTTTCTTTGCTTATCTTTTCCTTCTCTGGGCTGTCTTTCACTCCGCTCCATTACAGAGGCTCCCCAGTGGTTCCTTGAATACCTAGGCATCCATGAGAGACAAGATTTTGAAAGGTATTGGCGGTAATAAATATCCCGCAGTCACTTTCATTCATTCCTTCTCATATTCATTGATTTAAAGCCTGATGCTCGTACACACTGTACCTGCCCAGCTTGGGCACCCCAGACAGGATCTGACAATGCCTCCAAGACTGAAAAAACAGTTGTTGTTTTTTTTTCCACAAAAATCCTGTTTTTAGACCAAAAAATAACTACTCTGGCTCATAGGAGCATAAACTCATCAATGAAGGTTCACAGTTTCTTAGATGACAAATTGGCATCATCCAGCTTCAATTATTTGCTTCCACCTTAACCTCTATATTTTGCTGCGGAAATTGCAATATTGATGCTCTTATTATGATGAAATTACAGTTTTTGTTCAGCGTATACACTTGACTGCACACTAGTATGCACTTGTGGTTGAGTAAATTAAGATATCAGTATGGTCTCTTTGCTTGCCTGTGAAGAGACATGGTACAGAAACAAGTGTCAGTGCGGGGTTGTGTGGGGTTGGAGGAGATAACCATTCCAGTTTACCTCATCAAAAAAAAGAGCTAGAACAGCAATAGCAAGAAAAAAAATGGAGAGAAAAGCAGCTAAACAGGAGAAAAGCTAGAGCATGCGCTGCCTTTGCTCTGACCTGGTTCCAGTTAATCCGCCTACTTTACAAGATGAACATTACCTCCACACTGTATTTATAGAGCCTTTTCGTATATGTGTTTGTTTTTTTTTTAATTTTGTGTAAGCCAGAGTATATGAATGGGTTTGGCGTGGCTACAATTAGTAAATGCAGTTAGTCCATGTCATATAGGGGCAGGGGGTCTAATAACACAGCGTGAGGGGAAAAAAAGAAATATCTTTAAGCCACTGTTTGCAACAAGCAGCAATTCTTAAGACTGAACAGTGGAACCGTTGTGAAAGCTGATATATTTTCTATTGCCATGTCTTGTTCCAAAAAAAATTGGATTCCTCTAAAAAAAACAAAAAGACACGATACAATGTCAGTATTTTGATAATGTAATTATTCACAAAACATATTGACAAAATGTCTTTAGACATGCTGGCTTGATGCCACCTGTTTCACGATTGATCTCATTCATTGGAATGATGCCGGCCCCACTGCAAGGGTGCCAATTAAAGCCATGATAAGTAAGGGGGCGTAGAATGCCGCAGCACCCCCAAACAGATGGTAGAGGACCTGCACATCTACCACTATGAAAGCAAATAAGAAAAAAGGTATTATTGTTGGTTATATTCATATTCTAATGATATGTTGATGATGTTTGGATTTCAGGATGTGGTAAATTGTAAATCTTAATTTAGAACATTTCTGTACGGTTGGAAATGACATCAGGCAGTCTGTAAGATGTTTAGTTTAAAACATTCAAAAATGGCCTTAACCTATCCGCTGTATGTGTTGAAATAGCTGTGTTTATGTTTTATCATATACTTCTTTGTATTGTGTAGCAGATCTATTGTGGTTAGCATGCTAACAAGCTAGCGGCGGTCAGGCCTGTCTCGCTATACAACTGCAATGAGTCACTGTAGCGTAAAGTCTGCCCTCAGTCCAACATCAGAAGAAGTGCATTAAATCTATGGGTCCTATTTTTGTTCCCAGCGCAACGCAGACGCGGCACATTTTCTGGCACATTCCTATTTTGGTGACAGATTTTCCACACTTGCGCCAAGATGGGCGGATGGGCGCAGCAGGTGGTGGGTCAGTGAAGATGTGCCGGTGTATTTCAATTTTGGTGTCAATTTTGAGGTGAACTTGCACCTTAAGCCTCTCTTAAGCCAGCTCTGACCGCGTCTAGCTCAACGGCGCAACGAGCAGAGAGCTATTTCCATGGCTTTAGTGGGCAGAGCGCACATGAACAGACCTATTCAAAATCCCAGACAGGTTCAGTGGATGTCCCATGTATTTAATTCCATTTACATAAATAATTAAACCTATATTTTTTTTTCATGCAACTCCAATTCATGCAAAATCCGTATTACAGTCCACCTTTAATCATCTTAAACAGTCTTTTGCATCCTTTCAAGTCCAGACAAACGAGGGTGGATTAGTAGATTTCACACTGCTCCTCTGCAAACGGAATTTACATGGCACAGAGAAGCTATACCTTTCATGAGTCCAATCCAAGTTTCTTCACTTGATCAAAATCAGCACCTGAGTTACAAATGCTTTTGTGAGCAGTGTTCTGGCCGCATTTGTGATGTTTTACTTCAAGGGCCAATGTTGTTTGGCAAAACACCTGTTCTCGTTCAGGTATGAGGACGTGTTTGTTCTTTTATGAAATGAAAATCGCTCGTATTTATGAGAATAGGTAATTGGCAATAGGTCATGGTTTTGGTATGAGGAAGCGTTCTTTCAGGCACATATGACACCAGCTCTATAGATACAGTGCTGCAGTTACATATGCATTTTTGACTCCCTGAGAAATGAGACCAGAGAAAAGACAATTTCCATTTCAGGACCAAAAACTAATTATTATTTGATATGATTGAGACGGCGCTCTCCTCTACTACAATGATAACCCAGTAGAAATTCCTGCATAAGCTCACCTCCAAAAAGCTCCACAGGTATACTGGATGCTATAAGGTGTGAGCAGTATACCCACACACTGTTTAAAAATAGAGAGAGCCCTGACAGTCCTACACGTAGCTTCACGGCAGAGACCTCTGTTGAAATGGTCTCCAGCCTTATGACTCTTATCCAAAACTTCAATCACTGCTCCCTTCTCCTCCTCTTCCCTGCTCCTCCTCCGTTTTCTTCCTCTCCTCTCCCATCTCTCCAGGGAGGGGATTTTGCTTCCATAAGTCTTCTATCACACTGAATATTACACAAAGCACTTTTTTTTTCCCTTCCGAGCACACATACACATTCTTCTGACTTTCTCACGGAAGTGTTCTCGCATTGATTCCCTCACACTCTTCACATCTGTCATCATCCGTGCTTTGTTTCTGTCCTTGATTCTTCCTTTTTCTTGTCATCTACATCTCAAGCTTATTATCTCCTCTGAATGTTCCTCCTTTTCTGGTAATACAGTGTTCATCCTTCTTTTGCTGTCTCCTTCTCACTTGCTTTCATCCTAGACCAAACCTCTTGGCTTTTTCCTATTTCATTTTTAACACACTTACTTTATAACATCCTTGCTTTTATGACTGTTTCAGGAATGCGTTTGAAATATTTAGGTCTTAAAAGGATTTAGTGCCTTGTAATCAATACACTCTCTGTTCGGCTTCAATTCTAGCTTCCCGCTCCATTTATTTATAATGCAGGTCTATGGACAACACTGACACTGTGTTTAGTTGTTTAATTAGTTAAAATTAATCTCATAAAGATGACCAAAAACTGCCGGTACAATGCTGAAGTAGCTTTTATGCATGATTGACTCCACTACTTACAGCCAACTTTTATACAATCAGACATGCAATTTTCTCAGCTAAGTTAACTTTTCATATCCATGTGGTGCATTAATGATAAGAGAGTCAATGCATAATCGAAGATTGTGCATAGAAATGAATTATTTATGTGGTAAAGCAGGATAAGTCTATATACAGCCTCCTAGTTTGTGTGTTTGCCTGCCGATTGAGACTCCAGAGTTTTAATACTGTGCTTTTCGTCTTGGAAATTAGATTCTTCATCTTATGATTATTGTTCGTCAAAGCTTCCTTTACTGCCTGTGTGTTTTGCACTGCCTCCAAGGATCTAATCCAAAAACAGAACACAATAACTTTTTTTTTTAAATCTTCAAATGCATTTTGAGGCATCTCGCACAGAAAACAGGTGTCATCCTGACCACAATGGCTTTCCTCCCATTCCCTTGTCTCTGCTTCCCACTCATCATTCTCCTCTGATTATGATGATGTGTACAAGTCAGACGTAATTTGGAATACAATGCAGATAGAGATATTTGAAGTGAAGTCCCCTTAGAATACCTGGTTATATTAATACTTAGATATATGCTCCACAACAGCCTTGAGTGCACAGGCCCATGCAGTAGCCTCAGGCTGATTACACCACAGTGTACACTCAACGTGCACCACCGGAACATGTAAGATCCAATCAGCCACAGGTTCCTTTGTTTATCTGAAAGAATTATAGACTAAAAGACTAAATCTTTAGTATATCCACCAAACAGAAGCAATATTTAGCAACTGAATTCGTAGTGTAATGCCTCAAAGTTAAGACTAGTAATTTCAAAAAACAAAGAGCAACATTTGACACTAACTGACAACCATGGGATGTTATGTAACAGTGGGCACAACAAGGTTTAAAACTACTTGAATTTAGTCCAAGATGACCCACCCTTGTGGCAGTGTTTCCAGTGGTGACCTAAAAAAATCCTTTTTAATGTTTGTTCTGCCATCTGGAGCGCCAAAAGAAAAGTGATATTGTCTGTATTGTTATATCATTTAGAGAAACCAGTGGCAAAATAACTTTCTGTTATCAGTTCAGTGTGAGGTTCAAAGCTGTTTTAGTATGATTTTTTTTTTTTTTTACCTCATATTGATATTCAATTTCCAATAATAATAAAAAAAAAAAAAAGTCTTTCTAAACCATTAAATTTGTTCCAGGCTCTTTGGATGAAGAGTTTGGTCATTCTAATAGTTGCTAGGGTGAAGCCAAGAGTGGTGCTATTGCTGCTGACATGTCAAAACTGGATCATGCCCAAAAGCCATATATCATCATCATCATCATCCTCTTCTACATCTTTCTCATCTTTTGTGTCCCTTCTCTTAACCTTCCCTCTGCCTGTCTCTCTCACTCTAACTTTCCCATGAGATCAAATGACCTAATTTTCATCTTTAGAGCTTCAGCTTGAACACACTTATCCTCATCACACACAAACATGCACACATGCAGAGGTAAGAGTGTAGTTAGTTGTAAGATTTGCATCAGTAAGGAGCAGATTATAATTTTTCCCAAAATGTCAACATCATTTCGGTGTTTGGTCAGGCTCTTTCAATTTAAACCCCCCCACCCGTGCAGAAGCAGACATTTCAACATCTTCAGAAACCAGACATGACAGCGACTACCAGCATTACATGAATAAAAAATAGTAATCGTAACAATAGTAGCAAACTCTGTTTGTGTGTACACACACACACAAACAGAGGAAGCTGCTCTTGATTCTTGGTATGTGGCTTTTTGTCAAATCAAGAAGACAAAAGATTGCTGAAAAGGTGCCATTATCCAGTAATCCAGTGAATTATTGCGTCCCGTGCCACAGACGCAGTGATGTAATGATTGTGATCATTCTCTCTGACCAATCAGCGGTCTGTCGTGTTTTTACATCACCTTTTAGTGTCAGCTCACTTTGAACCTGATGGAGGTGATACTAAGAACAGTACCAGGTACTATCCACTAGTTTTGCCTCAAAGAAAACCAAAGAAATGAGTCGAGCTGGTACCAGCAGTAACAATAAGATAAGGGCAACTCATACAAATAATAATGGAGGTAATAATAATAAGAGATGCAAAATTTTGCTGAAAGAAAAATCTGAACAGTGTTAGAAGTTGTTTAAGGTTAAAACACTCTAAACTTTGAAAATTCATTTATCAGTCAGCCTTGAGTTCAAACTCAATCTGGAGAGAATTCATTAATTTGTTTATCAGCTTCCAAGGTTGAATTTCCAACTGTTTTCACATATTTAATGAGGAAATATTATGCAGAATTACTGTGGGCTCTTCAGTTTTAGCATTTATTAAAGAACAATAAGAATCCTGTTAAAAACGTTGTCATAAACTGCATTTACTGGATTGAAAGTGAGTTCTCATCCACAGGCATATGCTGTGCAACAGGTAGTGGTAAAAAACTCAGAGTATCAAAGCAACTCATGATCTGGTCTTGCTGTTTCATAACCGATGAAATAGTCACCATAACGGAGCACTGCTCGTGTCCTTTTTTTTCTTCTGTGCCTCGGGTTGATGGAGCAGTTCCAGCTCACGACATGTTGTCTTCCACATTCCCTGCTGAAATTTTCTATCGACCGAGATTTGCCTCGATGCAGTCAGTCAGAAACTCTGCAGACCTGTGTGAGACAGACAGGTATGTTGATGGACAAGCAGGAATAGACAAAAATAAAGTGAACTGCTGAACTCGGTCATTCAGGTTACTTTGAGCTTTGACCCATACCTGGCATCTCAGTCAGTGGACATGTAACCGGTAAAAAAAAAAAAAAAAAAAGGGAGAGAGAAGTTCATTGTGAGGAGGAAGTGAAGGAAGGTGGAGTTTGCTTTGCTGCCAGTTAGCTGAACATCCTGAGTGGAGAAACTGTGCTGGAGAGGCTAGAAATATGAAAGCTTGTTTGTTACGAATCTGTATGTGTCTCTTGTTTCACTCTTTCTTTTGTTTATGTGTGTGTGTGTGTGTGTGTGTGTGTGTGTGTGTGTGTGTGTGTGTGTGTGTGTGTGTGTGTGTGTGCGTGTTGAGTGAACCTCTCAAATTAAATCTGGGTTTTTGGAGAGGCACTCTGTGTGCGGTGTGTCTAAAGGCCGTGTTTGGCCACAAAAGGAGTGAATTAATGCAGTCGTGATCAATGGAGACACACAAACACACACGTGTATGCATGAACACACACATGTACACACAAATGGCTGCTGGGAAAAGGTTTTACAGTTTAATTTATTCCTTTGAGAATAAAAAAGAGTACAGTGGCTGAACGAATGTTTGTGCATGTGCGTGTGTGCGTGCGTGCGTGTGTGTGCGCAGGAGGTTCGTGGGACGGTGCATTAGTGGGTCTATATGTGTTGACAGAGAGAGTGAACAAAGGTGTGTGTGTGAGAGAGAGACAGACAAAGAGAGAGTGGCTTCTCAAGCATCCAAAAGTGGATTAAGTGTGACCAAAACTGCCCTCCAACACACACACAGAAATGAAGTTGGCTGGTAAAAGTAGAATCAGCTCAGGGCCCGACAGGGAGCTGCGTTTTCAGTCATTGATACATTGTGTGTTTAATGGACAAAACCACCTGACAGAAAATGTTGTTCCTCTCCATTGACCCCCGACTGACAAACACGCATTTCCACACTCACCGAAACGCGCAGCCATCAGCTTTTTGCATTTTTTTAAAAAAATGTTTTGCAGCATGCTTTAAAGGATCTCAAACTTCTGAAACATTAGTAATATCTTCCGCCTCCTCTGTGCTCTTTTGTCTAATCTCTCGTGTCTGCCAAAAGCGTTTATGTTTCATTGTGTGAGGTGTGCGTGTGGCGGAGCTGAGAGTTGACTGTTTAACTCTGGGCTTTTCTATTTGACAAGTGAGCCATGTGCGACATTGGTCGTGTCTGCCTGGCATGGCAATATTTTATGCACCACAAACTTTTAACATGAAGTCTATTTCCCCCAAACTGCATGCACAAGTGAAGCCCAAAGTACAGTTGTTGTTGT
>NW_027185447.1:12289683-12367183 GCF_022577435.1 Embiotoca jacksoni
GTAATGTGTGTGTGTGTGTGTGTGTGTGTGTGTGTGTGTGTGTGTGTGTGTGTGTGTGTGTGTGTGTGTACTCTCAGGTGGTTAGCTCCATGCTCCCGTGGAGTCTGACATGCGAAGCCTGTCATCGCTTGTTCACACAGGCAGAAGTAACTCGAGGTCAGCCACACACCTTCTGTTGCTCACACTCTTCTCCTGAGGCAAACACTGACATACTTGTTGTTAATATATTTTATAAACACACACTCAAACACATCCCGGTGTTGTATATCTTGTAATACCAAGAATTTAATCTCACCTTGCCAGTTGGACATCATTTAATCGCAACGTGTCAATATTAGGATTTGCATCGTGGTGATGCTGATAACGACTATGTTGTCGGTTTACAAGCATTGCTCTGCAGCATCTGTCTGATGGTGACAAGGACACACTGACTCAACTAACCACTTGACTGACAACACAAAGAGACTCCGCAAAAGCAGTTTCTCACAGCAGTGGGTGAAATATTTACATACCATACATTTACACTTATTCTCAGCTTTCCGAAATGGAGGCACATCAAAAGCCAAAGTAGCCACAACAGCTTGTCTTTTCTGTTTGTATTTAGCAATGAGCTGCAAAATGCAGATATACAGATAAGAGAGGAGAGTTTTCATTCCTTTTTACTGAGAGTCAGGCTGAGCATGGGCTTAATAGAACAGGGTGGCTAAGGTGATGAATGCCAGTTAATAGCAGATTTTCTTAGAATAACCTTGACATCAAGAACCTCTGAAACACTTCCCCTCTGACCAGATAAAAAGATATTCTCTTCTTTTTGACTCATTTTTTTTTCTCTCTCGCTGCAGCCTAAACACGGCATTTGTGAACAAGCACACAGACACCCACAGATGCCGAGACATGCACTAGCTTTTTGATTTAAGATGCTGTAGCTAAAGTGTGATGTCTCTGGATAGCTCAGAGCACCTTCACACCTGCTTGTGTGTTAGTGGGTCTGTATTTCAAAAGCGAAACATACAGCTGTGTAATTCTTAATTTTATTTTGCGTGGCAGCATTTCCACATCTTTATTGAAAATATTGTATACAATTTTACAAAACTCCTGCACCTATATTTTGGTTGTTTCATTATGTCAGAGCAACCAATAGGGACGTTACCGTTGGTTTGTAAACTGCCGTTCTGAGGCCTCGAGTTTGGATTTTGACCATCGCCATCTTGCTATTTTGGACCCAAAAATGACCATATCTGGACAGGCTAAGGGAGGAGCGAGCCATGAATTTGACTTGATCTGATTAGGAACCTGAGGGCACTATCTCCCACCAACCTGTAGCAGAAACCTGACTGCTCTACAGGCCTGTCAATCAAACAACCAACTCCTAGCCAACCCTACTGATGACTGATTGGTTCGCTCTACGGAGTCACTGAGAATACCTGAACTATTGCATTGCACTTCAAGTCTTTAATTTGAACTCTGACGTTGTGCGACCTGAACAGATCTGTTAAGATAGTCATAGATGTGTTCTGTGAATGTGTGTTGAGGAGATGTTGCCCTGTCAACATGTCTTTGAGTGCTTTTTGACTGGGGACAGATTTTCATACTCACCTCAAACACAATGAGTCACACAATACACAATCACACAAAGCCTGTTAACACAGACACAACTTGCACCCACATGTCAATACACACACACACTCACCTGTGTAAACATTCACACACAGTTGTGAAGCTGTGAGGTTGATAGGTACTCTCAATCTGCCTCTTCATCTCTGTGTTTTACACTTTGTTCTGTGCTCATGTACACTATTTTCTCCATCCACCTTTTCACTTAGTCACAGTTCACTTCTGTTCTTGCCTTTCTGTTCCCATCATTTCTCACCTCTTTCCTCATCTCCCATCTTTTCCACTCCTTCCCTCTCATCTCCTTTCTTCTCATATCTTCCCGTATCTCCTCCTACTCTTTGTCAACTTCAAGGCTCATATTGACTCAGTATTCTGCAGGTATGATGTTTTTATGGCACCTGAGTTTTTAGTTTGAGGAACAGTCTCCGTTGGCACGAGGAAAGAAAAAGGGCAAAGTTTTAACTAAAGTTGAACCTGTATTTGCTGTAGAAAAACAGATGGTAAAGTTTGTAAAAGGTTGATGTCAGTGTAAAAGCTAAAGTGCCAATCTCTGAGATGTCCGTTTCATTCTCTTCAGCAGCATGGTGATGAGTGGTGATTGGAGCTCATCACTGGAGCTTTTGGACTTCACTTCTCAGAGATCCAGTCAGCCAGTCAGTTGGCAGTCGCTCCGCTTCACCCACAAGTAACTTGAAGAGCAAGCTTGTTACATTTGCTCCGCCTACCCTCTCTGCTAAAAAACACTGCTGGGTGAGGGAAAACACGTCACCAACAGTGCGCCACCTGTGACAAAGCCGGCCCGACGCAGTTATATTAATGCCAAAAGGCAACTGTGTTTTGACACGGTAACTCGGCAAAGATAGGATTAACTGTGCCAAGGTTTAATGTGTTCATGTGCACAAAATGAAACTTATGCTTTCCAGCAGAAACCTCTGTGGGAATCAAACCTGACAATATATGGCTGTAATGCTGCTCCTAACTGACAAACTTAATTTCAAAACAAAACAATGTTTATCAAGTCTCTCAGATTTAGTTACAAATCTGGACTAATGAAAGATGGAACGCAATGCATTGATATGGATTATTGATTGAATACTGAATTGAAATATTTAATTTGTTCAGTTTACTGGACAATGTGGATCAACAACTGTCAATAAATAATAACCTTTAAGTATTCACTTATATACAGTATATTTGAACATGTATAAAAGGAAATCTGGTGGAGCTAGTGTGAATAGACATTTCCCATTATGCAAATGATTTACATGGCTCTCGGGTCAGGTAGTAGGGCTCGTTGTCAGAAATTTCCTTAGGGTCCCAGGGAGGTCAGGACCGGCTCTGGCCACCGACACCCAACTCATTCAGTGCATAATCCTACAAATACAAGGGCTTTCACCAGTGACCACTTTGTCACTTAGTCTGTGATAGATAGCAACCTAAAATACATGTATTTAAATGAAAATATTTAATATTATTACTTAAAACTGATTTTGTAGGAATCTTCCGCAAACACTGAACATTGTTCCCATAACTTTGACACATCAACAGCAGAAATTCAGGGTTTATCTTTTACGTTAAAGAGAACATAGTGGCCTGCAGGACAGACTTTTGAAGCAGGCAAAGACCAATATTTTATTTAGAAGGTAAAATATCAAAAGTTATTTGCTGACCCTTACTGTCAAATGACATTTGGTACTTGAGAGTTGTGACTTTATTTCATTGGGCACAATTTGTTCCCACAGGGATGGATGTGCTCCATTCACATCAAGCCGGCTTCACCTTCAATGTCCTGGACTTTGTCATGGGAATGTTGTTGCATTTACATAATCTTCTGGCAAAACTAGGCCTTTTCAATCCCACACTAAATTCTCCCCGTCTCATTGGAGCATTACATTCACACAAGGATGCGCATATGGACACACATGTACACACAAGCACACACCCTTCAGATCAAACTCCTGTTTGCACATGTGACATATCCGCATCAACCTATGCACTTGCTCAGACACACTCTCATACATGCATGCACATACACACAGTGTATCCCAGCATCTGGATTAGGGGTACAGATTAAAGATTAGGGCCAGCACCGGGATTACACAGTACTCTTTAGCCCCTCCTCCACCACAGGCCAGAAGCACCTCTGGCCCTATCATCTACAATGGTGATGCTACAGACACAAACACAGACAGAGACAGAGATGATTTTACATCACTGATATTCATTGCTTAATCCTAAATTAGCACCCACGATATTGTCATTACCTCGGAGGACTTTCATTGTCTTTCTTTTTGTAGTCCTTTTCATACCTTCTATTTTTCTCAGGTCCTATGTCTCTCTCCCTCACTCGCACACAGAACACAACCTCGAAGCCGTCTTCACAGCTTTACTAGTTCTCTCTAGGATTGCTCTCATTAATCAAAGCTACCTCTCAAATGTCCCATTCCCTCCCATCACATAATTTCCTAATTTGGTCAGTTGCACAGGCTTCTCTTGATGGGGTCCTGTGCCACACAGTGATAGAAGATAAACTGACGGTAGAAACAATAGAAATTAAATCTCCAACAGGAATGATTTAAGTTAGGTATTTAGAGGAGGAGAAGGACCTTGAGGATGGATGACTGAAGCTTCCAAGGAATCTGTCTCCTACAGTAGATGGAGAGCATAAAAGATGTGGGTGAGGATTGCCTGAGGACTGTGGTGAGATGGTATATTGATTGCTGATTCACTATCTAGATCCTCGATTTTCTCCCTGGGCGTTTGGGACCTCTTGTGGGGTCATAAGCTATTTTCACAAGTTACATACAGTATGTACAGTATATATATATATAAAGATATACTGTATACTACAGTATTACACACAGTATGTAATGCTATCAGTGACAGACACTATAACGTGAGAAAAAAAATTGAAAGTTATTCTGAGTGAGGTTCACAGCAAGTTTAAAAGGTCATGAACTACTGATGTAGATCAGAAGACAAATCAAAACTGATGCACACGCATGCGGACTGCAAACCAAAAACTAATACCCTTGTCATTAAAACCCAGTACTGCCAGCGTTAGCCAGTGATTGCTAAAGAAGCCAGATGCTTTAGGGATGCGGGGACACTGCCCTTTATGAATAAAGTTTAACTTGAACTTGACAGACGTTGCACAGAATCTGCAGACTTTAGCAGAGGAGATAGAAGCTTAGTGGGTAGCTTAGTATCTGTTGACAAGGCTGGCATGCAACCAGGCTGCCAGAAGCGCTAGTATCCCGATTCGTTCAGAAATGGACTTGGCTGTATGTGTGGTTCTCCAACACACTATTTTCAAGATTAATGTCATTCTCTTGGTGTGTCTGACTTCAACCACTGGAGGCTTTCATAATGTTTCATCAGTAACTCTATTCCTCTTTAACATGTGTGTCCATGCTTCTCTGCAATCCATTTATCTGTCTGATACCTGAAGGTGTCATCAAAACAGTGAAAGCTTAGTTTTTTTTTCTGCTGCAGTGCAATGATTGACACGTGTTTCTCTTTATTTGTTAGGTGAATGCCGTCATGCCATTTGGGTGCCTTGCCCTGCGAGATGGGCGGTCGTACGATAGCATGTCTGATGTCAACGACAAATATGAGATTGGACAAGTCCTCCGAGCGTAAGTCCCATAAAGCTTTATGCATGGATTACCATTGCCCCCCTACCCCTACCCCTCCCTCTCCCATGTAGAATTCATGGGCTCATGTCATTATTCCCAAAAAGTTTCATACCCTTCATCAATTATTACAAATTGAATGGGACCACTTTCACTGCAGATTTGGTTTGGCATATCAAATGGTTTCACTGAAGAAGTGACAGAAGGTAATAGCATGAGGCTAGTATTACTGTATAACAGACTTAAGAGGCACATTTTTCAGTTTTAGCCAACGAATTGCCGGAATATATTTGATCATGAAACACATTGTTCAATGTCTCCATTTAAAAAAAAGATATTTAGACATATTTTCAAAGACCTGTGAAAATCACGTCGCTGCTAAACTGGTTGAAAACTGACCATTTTGTTCCTCTGAACACCTCACCTTGGCACATGCGAGAAACACATAGACACATACATAGACACATACAAACACACACGCACGCACGCACACACAAACACACACTTAAAAACACATTAAGTCTGAATTAAACTCATGCATTTATTGTATACATTGTCTGCAGTTTTTGAATACATCTTTGTATACAAGGAAAGTAAGCATGGTGAAACATCTGTGAAGATAAAAATGAATAAATTAATGCATGTATGTCTGTTTATTGCTTTCTTTTTATTGCTTTCTGATTTTGGATATTGAAGACTCAATGTGAAACATTGTAGTGGAATTTTCCATCACACAGCTTCTTGAAATTAATTTAGGCGAAGCATTGTGAGCCCTAACGGCTCAAAACCTGACGTTGCCCAGCTGCATATGGCAGCCGACAGCTAAAGACATTTTTATGTGTCCCAATCTAACTCACTGCCACATCTTCTACTGCTCTTCTAACATTATATTTGCCATTTCAGCCTTATTCAGTCTGTCTTTCTGTCTATTTTTTTCTTATTGTGCAGGAAGGAGTTTTGTGAGCTGTGCCTGGCAAAGGACAGACAAACAGACAAGGTGTTTGTCTGCAAGAAATTCCTCAAGAAAGACGGCAGGAAAGTCCGCAAGGCTGCCAAGAACGAAATCATGATCCTGAAATTGTACGCAATCAGTCTGTGAACAAATAGATGTATGATTGAGAAATGGAGAAAGGTGGTGAAAAGTAGAAGGAGAGAATATTTGGTTGTTCGAAATTGCAAGTAATATAAATCCCACAGTCAATAATATAAACTTGGGTGTTTGTAACTTCTTTGCACTGTCTTTGAAATATCTGCCCACCAAAAGATGTTTGTTCCCACACAGTCTTGTTTAAATATAAGATTTTTCAAACTCTGGAAGGGAGAATAGTAAACACCCCTCAACTGCATGTGAGTACCATACGGTCTGTGACTCCTTTTTCACTGTTCCAGGGTCAACCACCCAAACATCTTACAGCTGATAGATACATTTGAGACGCGGAAAGAATACTTCATCATCCAGGAACTGTAAGTGTTTTTCTCACCCTTTTCACAAATTTGTCTTTCTTGTTTTAGCATTTTTGACAATGTGTATTTAAACGTGTCTTCTTTGTGAATATATTCCCATCTACCTTAATGCACACAAATCCATCATCTTGAGGGCAGGAATTGAGTCTACCCTTTATTACTGTGTGCTCTGTTGCTCCCCTCAGCAACAGGGGAAGGTGTTAGATTTGATGAGAGATTTGCTCTTAGTAAAACTTAACATTACTCAGTGCTCCTGAAGCACTGCTCTGCTACAATAGAGTCTCCACAGATTGGCTCGGGATCGAAACACCAGAAACCATCCAATCCCCATCACTTGCGACTCGTACATTTCAACATTCGCAACTTTATGTGAAAGCAATAACATTGATTGAACCTGGGTGCACCAAGTATTTACAAAGTGTTACTGCAATACAGAGGGACAAAAGTGATTGCAGTCATCTGCGTGTGCAATCTGCTGTTAAGTGTAGCTCACAATTTGGCCCAAGCAATAGTCCCTCTGCTTAGGGCAATATGTGATAATCACTCCCATCATTTATCTCCAAAGTTAACCAAGTCTTCTAGAGTAATGACCAATACTAAAATTTTTAATTGCTCAGCAGTACTAGCTTCAGGCCAGCACTTAGCCTTACTAATGGACAAAAAACAAGCTGGCTTTGTTACAACAAAGCTTAAGACCTTCCTCCATGGAAATATATGTACTGAGACGGAACCATACCAGTTATTAAAACCCAATCTGCACTGTTTTTTTAAAGGTTGCCAACTATGGCACATTCACTGGAGAAACTGCTTAGTTCTACTATGACTAAAATTAGTGGAGCATTTATTGTGCTTTATTTCTCTTGCATAAAATTTGGTAGAGTTGCAGTTGAGATTTTATCAAACAAGTGTTCTACAAACTGAGTCATTGTTATGAGGTTGATCATTTCCATATTTTTTCGCTGTTAATTTACAGTTTTCATTTGGCGGAAGTAAGCATGTTAGTATTTTTTCTGGAGTGTCAAATCCCACTCTGACCATTATAAGGAAAGATCAATATTCTCCGAAATGTCTCTCATCCATAGAGCACAATGGTGTTCATTTTGGTCTTACAGTTTTGGAGCAATTGACTGAATTTGAGAAGTTTTTCCATGTATATGGAAAAAATAGCCTAAAGGGATTCATAGTGCTACAAACTTGCATTTACATTTTCCAGTATATTAGGCAATACATGTATTGATGTTTCTGTGTGTGTGTGTGTGTGTGTGTGTGTGTGTGTGTGTGTGTGTGTGTGTGTGTGTGTGTGTGTGTGTACGTGCGTGCGTGCGTGCGTGCGTGCGTGCGTGCATGTGTGTGTAATTGACTGCATGCAGTGCCACAGGAGGAGATGTATTTGACTGGATTCTGGACCAAGGAAATTATACAGAAAGAGACGCTTCCAATGTCATCAGACAAGTTCTTGAGGCTGTGGCGTACTTACATTCCCTTAATATAGTTCACAGGAACCTGAAGGTAAACACTCAATGTCTTTCTACCTCTCCCCATTGTTTGGTGTGTGTCTGTGCGTGTGCATGTAGTGAGTGCCATTATAATAAAAAGGCAAAACTATATAAATAGCCTGGTGACTTACCTCTAAAAATGCAGGAATGAATAAATATAACACCTAACTTCATAGAGTGACTGGACGTCTTCGCCATCACACCCCAGGAAGCAATATTCAGTATTTAGTCAGAATCTCTGTGGAGACACATTAAAGCATTGCTCTACCATCTCAGTTAATGACTAAACATTTGATAGCATTTTACCACGGAAGTAAACACCGTCTTTATGGCTTAAAGCAATCCCTAGTGATACACTCACATGCAGACAGATTCATATCTTTAGCCATCATTATCAACCTATTAAGAAGGAACTACAACATCTCTTGGGCTTCAGACTCCCTCTACTGGTAAAAGCTGGAATTGTATTTCAGTCTGTATGGTTTGGACTCGCACTCATACCTACATAGAACGACAAAACTGAATCAAAATGACAAATTCAGATCAGTGCAGAAATAGAAATTAATTCCTAATGAGAAGCCAAGATGCCACTTTTTCTTTACACTTTAATTCCCTTCACTGTCACAAATATGTGTCAATTTTTGTAACTCATATTGTAGTATTCCTGCTGTAATGATGAATCTGGCAATCCATTACTCTTTGAATGTGTTAAGACCCTGTTGGTCTTGCTGACAGTGTGTACTGTCATCTTGATTCAAACATGACCTTGATATAGTTTAAAATGTGAGACATATCAGGCCCTTTAACACCAATGATCTCAGGTCGCCCCGCAGTGATGCTGTCAAGTTGTCAGTGTAATAATAGAAAAGGTAATGACTTTTTATACCATAGAGTTGAGTTTCGTAAGTCATTTTGATATATGCCAAAACAGTATGTGCATCTGGTGCTGATCTAATTATCTACTAAAATACACTATCAGATGTTTGTAGTGAACCTGTTCAATAACTCATCCCGTCACGGCAGTTTGAATAGTAGGGCTTCAGTCTGTGTGAATTTATGTGCAAATGCATGTTCTTTTCCTTATTTTGTTTAGCTGGAAAACCTAATGTACTACACAGAAAACAACCATAACAAAGTAGTTCTGCGAGATTTCTACCTGTCCAGATTTGAGAATGGATCCATCACAGAGCCATGTGGAACACCAGAATATCTCGGTATGTTACTCTCTAATGACTGCTATATGTGGCTTTGTTTATTTTATATAGAATTTCTACTGTTTTTCTATGTGTCAGCCTCTTATACATATCTCTATTAGCTTTATCTGGCCTAGGGGCATACTTTACCTTTTTGAGTTCTTTCCTTTCTTGTGCTTTTGATGATGTTAATCTGTCAGAGATAAACTTTTCCAAAGAAAAAAAAAGTGAAACACAGTGAAAACATAAACAGATTTGAAAGCATCCAACCCTTGCCCTCCTCTTCATCCTGCTCTTCTCTTTTCATCTCTGTGTACTGTCTCGCTCCTCTCTGTGTTTCTGAGGTTCTCTCTGGTGAAAGGCTACGGCAGTTATTCATAATGCTGAGTTGAGTAATTCAACTAATAAATAAGGAAAGGGATGAGATTAAAAAAAAAGACTTAAAATGGGAGCTAGTCTTTGTGAGGGAAGTTGCCAGTGGATTTAAGATTTATGAATGTGGTATGAAAGTTTATAAATGAAAATACAGGACTTTAGAGTCTCTCTCACACTCTCTATGTCTGCGCCATACATTGCTGTTTCTCAGCCCCTGAAGTGGTGGCCCGTCACAGATATGGCCGTCCTGTGGACTGCTGGGCTGTGGGTGTCATCATGTTCATACTGTGAGTCTCCATCATTTATTACAAAAGCTATAATTTACAAAAACAAGTCATATAACAGGACAGGACAAGAAAAACTGAGCACCATGTGAAATTTTCCACTGAGTAATAGCTTTGTTTGATTTATAAAAGACATTCCCAGAAGTTATTTGCATGGTTTCAAAATAATCACCCTTCTCCTGTCTATTTGTGTTTTTACCTTCTTTTTTTTTTCTTTTTTTTTTTTTGCAGTTTATCAGGTAACCCGCCTTTTTATGATGAAACAGAGGAGGAGAACACAGATTTACATAATCGCATCATCTTCTGTCGTATTGTTGCTGGGGACTTTGAGTTTGATTCTCCATACTGGGATGACATTTCACCTGCAGGTACATGATGCCACCACATGATGGCAATAAACACCCAGTTTACTTTTCTAGTATGCAACATTTGCCCATCAGTGCTCTCAGTTTAAAGGTGTAATTAGTTAAATATTTGATGTCACCTGGGTCAAAAGTGCTTTCATATGTTTTATATAATGTCTCACCACATTCAAATGGTTGATTGACAGCCACGATTACAATCAAATATAATTTTCTTTGTTGTTATTTTTTTTAAAAGATCTACCTTTTTATTTTTTAGTTCCTAAATTCTTAGCCCAGATGACACCTGAATTTTCCTTTTTTGTGGTCTATTTCAGCTAAGGAGCTTGTCTGTCGACTTATGGAAGTGGACCAGATGTTGAGAATCACAGCACAAGATGCTCTTTGGCACGAATGGTAACTATGTGCACATATTTACAAGAACTCAAACATTTTGTCACACTTCTACAAGGCTTCCCTTCATTTGTATGCTGGCTGTCGTCTGTGTCAGGATTGCAGGGAACGGTGCATCGGAGAAGAACCTGAAGGATGGAGTGTGTGCCCAGTTTGAGAAGAACTTTGCAAAGGCCAAATGGCGGGTATGAATTCACTCCTACTCTCTTGCTGTCGCAGTAAATTATTTTGGTAATAATACTGTACAGCCGAGTGAGCAGCAGAGAAAATAGAAGAGAAACAGGGAGATGGCTACGGCTTTAATGTCCTTTTAGCTCATTACACAACTCTGCAGAGGTATGTTTTAAATTTGTAAATAACATGGTGACATTCGTAAGGAGATCCAGGGCTTTGAATGCTGAAGACAAAGAAGGAGGAAGATAGCAGTGCTGACCTAACAGCATAAGTAACAGTTATAACCCTCTTCTCTCTTTTCCCATGTGGTTCCCAGGAGTTGAAGGTATTGTTTTTCATTATGAGGGAGAGTGGAAGGACAGAGCATGTGCAGGAACTCATATTTAGTCTGGCATGATTCAATAAAACAGCATCTTCACAATGGCTGAACATCCTCTTGAATTAAGAAGAGGGTTGTTGTTTTTTTTGTTGTTGTTTTTTAAGCAAACTTGTCAATAACAATCAACCAATTTGGAAACACTTCAAGTTAAACCTAAGTCGGCTTTGAGATGTATTGATCATGTTCAGGCTGTTAAAGCTCTTCTCAAGCTCTGTTCCTGCCCACTGTCACTCTGCCTGTCCCAGAAGAGATCCATCCACTCTGCCCCACTTTTCTTCATTGGATTAGACCTAGACGTTCAAAGTGGCCTGCTTTGCTCCTTTCTTACTCCTCATCTGCACTAGTTTGTGAAAGCGGATTGTTAAAAACAAGATCATGATCAGAACAAGGGAAGAAGGTTTGTTGTCGTTTTTAAATTTGTGTAGATAAGGAGAGGCAGAAAAGGAAAGGATATAAGGGACATAGGCCACTGTGGACTGTTGAACTGCAGTGATTTGAAGTGTAAGGCCCTCTGGCATTCCTCTCACGTGAATCCTGGCTCATTGCCCCGAACTGTTGTCACATTCAACTCATACTTGAAGCTATGGAGAAGCTGCTCAGTTCAGCCATATTCAGTGACCTTTCTGTGTCCAAATGGCTTTTCACTTCCAGAGAATTCAAGGGAATTCAATTCCCTGGTTTAGAAACAACTACTAAGCTCACACATGTTCCCTAACTCCTTCAGTGTTTGTAAAGCAAAAAGACTCAGATGAGTGTGCGATCGCAGAAGGAGATTTGTACATACAGTATCTGTTCACTTACCTTTTCCAGTCAACAAGCAGTCAAGGAGTTTCTGGGGAGAGTGAGTCTTGAGATTGATTTAAACCAGGGTACAATGTGTCATAGCCTCCTGGAAGTAAACAACTGGCACTAATCTTTCTTCACTTCACACAAATCACATCTCAGCGCTGAGTACGATGATGCTAAATCATGGTGCCTTGGCAGCGTTTTTATCAAACGCTTTTCTTTGAAGCTTATTTCTTATGCTTTTCCATAACCAACTATTGTATCAAAGTGTTTTAGGGGGGAAACAAGCCATTTTAGATGTTTATGAAAAATGTGACATTGTAAATCTAATTATCTTTACCCCTGCCATTCTTCTCTCATTTTTATGCTTCTTTCTTTTTTGCAGAAAGCAATCCGTGTCACCACCTTCATGCAACGACTGAAGAATTCAGAGGCATTGATTGACAGTTCAGCCGATAATCAGGGTGGTGAAGAAGCAGGTGATGCTGAAGGGGGTGTTTCCCAGGGGACAAGTGATGAGGGAGAGAAAGGGATGAGTGATGGAGGGGTGACTTCAAGTAGTGTGTCTTTAGAGGTTACTGTTGAAAATACACCATCAGGTATGGACCAGGATGAGGCAACAATTAAGGCAGGAGAAAAACATGAGGACGTAACGATGCCTAAGGGTCCCTCTGTTGGAACCTCCCCGTCGGATATTCAGGAGGCTTTCTGCCAGTCAAAGGCAGTTGCACAGGAGGAGCCTGATAAAGCTGGTGCAAAGAAAGGAGCAGGTGATGGAACCAGAAAAATGGCTGCCAATTTGGGTCAAACCAAAGTTGTTCCTGAATCCAAACAGAGCCCTGTGGTGACACCTGAGTCATCAAAGCTATTAGACAGTCCTTCAGGCACTAATCTTGACAAAAAACACACATCCGTCTCCCCTGATCCCAGCAGCAAACGTAAAATGGCTGCAACGCTTCGTGGCTCTTCTCCTACTGCGTCGGCTATTGCATCAGCCACACCAGAGAAGAAACCAGCTGCGCAAGGCGAGCAGAAGGATGAGACTGACGAAAGCTGGTGTCAGACACAAGTACCTGAGGCAGTGGCAGAGAGGTCAGTGGGAGCACCTGTCACCCCAGCAATCGGGCCTGGGCCTGAGCCCGGGCCTGGGCCTGGGGTGGATTTAGGATTAGGAGTCAGGTTAAGGGGTAATACTAGTCCTGCAACTAGAGGGGATAGGAATGAAAGGAAAACAGACAGATACAGTGCTGAGTTTAACATAGCCAGGGTAGGTCCTGCACCAGGACAGGGTTGTTATGCAGTAGGCAGCTCTGCTAGTTTGGGCCGTCATGTCACACCATATAACCCAGAGGTTGGAGCTGTGGGGATGGGGATGGCAGGGAGTTATGGGAGTCCCTACAGTTCCCTATATACGAGTGGAGGAGGGGTAGGGCTATATGGGACTGGGCTACAGCATGGAGGAGGAGGGAGCAGTACAAGTGATTGGCAAATGGACAGTGTGATTGAGCAGATAGAAAAGCAAATGGCTGCTGTGCTGGAGAAGATTGAGGGAGACATGCCCTCGCTGCTTGAGCAAATCAGTGACTGCCCTGCTGAACCACCACGTGCCCTGAGCGCGCACACCTCTCCAGCCTCATCTCGCACACGCCCCTCACAACGCTCTTCAACTGCGACCTCAGCCACTCCTCCACCACTTCCAACCTCTCCCAGACCTGCGCTGCCATCTCTCCCTCGCCTTACCATCCCTCCTCCCTCCTATCCCCCACCCTCTCCACCCACACAATCCTCACCCCAGGCTGTGGGAGAGCAGGATGACAGAGATGGACAGAGGGATGCTGCTCATTCTAGCCAGTCACCCAGAGCTGGGATGGGCAGGGGGCTATGAAGCAGCTGTGCATGATGCAACACACAAAAGTAAAACACCTGGAACACTGGATTTATATTTTAAACTTGAGGGTTTAATGACTGTGTTTCATCCAGAAGTATCATCCACTTGTTCCCCAGAAGAAAAGTAGCCATACAGTGTTGTTTGGTTTGGTTATGCGTTCATACCAGATGACTGTTTAAGAGCTTCCCCTATGGCATTCAGATGCTCTCATGGCTGGAGTGTAGAGGGAGTAAACTACTGTGTCTCGTCGAATAAAAGTTGCAAAGACCAAAATCCCAAAAGCTTGTTTATATCTCAAATCTAAATGTTGTGCCTGACTGTTCACCACACAACCACCTCATACTGAAATACAAGCACTCAGCGCAGTTTGCAAATTATGAATTTACAGGTAAGAACAGTGTGGTACAATTCTCTGCTAATATTGAGAGATAAGAGCTGTGGAAGGATTGAAATAATTATTCCCTACCAACTGTAAATACATACAAAATAAAACAAGGTTCCTAACTGTTACTTTGCTCCTATGTTGTAAACTTCCTCATATCCAAATCGACATAACGTTTTTCAAAGCAGCTCATTCCCTTTTCAGTATTTTAAATTCCTTTTTATTTATGTAGCTATTCACTCTATTGGGAGGCTTGGAGTTACACGGTTGTACAGAAGTATGTAAAACTGAACTGCTGGAAATTGAGATTTCTTTTTATTATTTATTGTATTTAAAGTTGAGCATCACTTGAAATCTTGTGCTCCACACCTGTTGGAGAGCTAAGGAAAAATCTTTTGATGCTAGATGTTGTATAAAGGCTTTGCAATAACACACACACACACACACACACACACACACACACACACACACACACACACACACACACACACACAATTTCCCCTTCTTTTTCCAAAAAAATCTTTCCTGAAAATGTCTTTTCATTTTTTCTCCAGTTTTGTCAACCCATTCATTTGGTGTTGTTAAACAGACCTGTCTATTTGCTCCTTTTTATCACATTAACATGTCCTTCTGAATTTCTTTTTGCTTTTGGGTGTATGTAAAACGAGGTTTTGTGCTCCTGAACAAGTCTAGACCTTCACTATTCTGTCCCTATGTAAACTGTGCTTTGTTTGAAAGTCTTTCAATAAAAGTAAAAAAAAAAAAAAAATAATCATCTTGAGTTGTTTCATTGGTCAAAAGTTGGTTAGACTTTAAAAATATTGTGTCATTAAATTCCGTGTTAAATGGTGACATTACAACTATTTTTTGGGGGGCCTGTGCTGGACGAACCGACATCCAACGATTTCTGTAAGCATATATATATATATATATATATATATATATATATATTATCACGCAATGCCTACAAGTCCCATATGGCACCGCGTGTACTTCGGGTAAGTCCATACTTGTGAATGCGCGGGTGACAAAAACGCAATCTCGCTTCTGAACTGCGAACAGACGACGAAACCACGCAGCAATGTAACATTCAATAAACTTCATCCACGACACCGCCCGGACAAATATTTATCGCGAATATATAAACAAGTCCACCGACGGGCAAGTCTTATCAGATTCACCTTTTCGGTGACCACCCCCCACCCCCCTACCCCCCCCTGCGGGCCGGGACGATTGGTCGTGCCTGTAACGTGCACATGTTGCTGCTTTGCTTTGCTTTCAACTGAAATAGAGTGAGGGGAAACGGTTCGGGAACAGCCGGCCAGGCAGCCGTCCAGCGGAAAAACCTTCACACGGAGCCCGCCACCCTGACACACTTTTTTTTTGTTTTCTTTTTTTTTTTTCCTCGCCCCCAGTTTGCAATCAGCGGGCAGTCTCGGTTTTGTCTACGTTTTTTTTGTTTTGTTTGTTAAGGTTTCTTGGTAAAACAGAAGCCGATTATTATTATTATTATTTTTTTTTTTTTTTTTTTTTTTTTTTTTTAAGACTACAGATCAGGCCGAGTAATATCGGATGTGGTGAGTTCAGCACACTTTGTTGTTGTTGTTGTTGTTGTTGTAAGCTCTCTGTGTAACGTCAGCCTGGCTAGTTAGCTCGTCGGCTAACACAGCGACACAAGAAAAAGGGGAGAAAAAAAAAAAAAAAAGTCGTCGGGTGGCTCCGGTAGCTTGAAAAGCTAGCCGCCGCACACAAGCTAACAACTACGCAGTCTTTTGATGTGCGTTGCTGCTTGTCTTTTTTTTTTTTTTTTTTTTTTTAGCGTTAGTTGCTGTCTGCTAACGGAACCGTTTCGGTCCCTCCGCTCGGCGAACCGTCGCTAACGAGTCGCTGTCACGTTAACTGTTTAAAAAAAAAAAAAAAAAAAAAAAAACAATTAAGCATTTGTGCGGGTTTTTTGTTTTGTTTTTGTTTTATCTGCACGAGTGTTAAATTAATATCCTGAGATAGATAACGTCAACGGTAGCTAGAGGTGGTGGAGGAGGAGGAGGGGAAGCTAGTCGCCTTGCAAACAGTTAGATGGAGGCTAAACGTGTTGAAGACACACATCGGCTAACTTGCAGCGTTGAACCTTTTTTAGTGACTATATTTATGATCGTTAGATATATATAAATATATATATATTTATAATATTTCGGTTAACGGTGGGATATCACGGTTAACGGCGTTACCACAGTAACGTGATATTTAACGTCTCTGCTCCAGTTTTGTCCCAAAGTTAGGCAGCCTGGTGTTGCGATTATTGATTGATATTCATTCGTTACAGCCTCGACAGAAAATGGTGGAAGAAAAGAAATAGTGGGTTTTAGTTGTTTTGGTTTTTTTTTTTTTTTTGCAGTAGGAAGATGAGAACATGGAGGAGGAGGAGGAGGACGAGGAGGGGGGAGATCCTTCTCGACATGTGTACCCGAGAATATGCGGCCCACTCTTTTTCCTGGGCCTTTGTCATTTGCCAGGCACCCCCTCCCCCAATACTCCTCTCTCTATTTGCGAGGACTGCTCACCTCAATGTGACGGAGGGGCAGCATCACTTGAGATAATACCACCTTTTTTTTTTTTTTTAATATTTAATGTTTTATTTGCCCCCCACCCTCCCCCGCTCATCGCCCGTGGTACTTTGCAGACCTAACTCGTGATGGTAAATTGCTGAACTCCGGGGTGGAAATGGACAATACGTTACTCCCAACCTCGATACACCAAATGATGTCACAATGTGGTTGTACTCCCCAAGATGGGCTTTTTTTTTTTTCTTTTTTTTTTTTTGCACATCCAGTCTAAGCTGTGTGTGTGTGTGCGTGTGCTTGTCTTATTGCCAACAACAAGACCGCTTCTTCGCTGACCTGAAACAAAAGGTGCTGTTTTTGATGCATTTCGCCCGGTAGACAAGTTTTTAACGTTACTTTTAATAAGATCACAAAATAGTTGCAACTTTCCTTTCATACACACTTACGCCCAGAGCGCCTTTTTTTATTATTATTATTTTTATTAATTTATTTTTTTTTTTTTTTTTTTTTTTTTTAAGAATCGTAAGGTGGATGGCTGGAGGTCCTGCTGTTTCATTGTACTGTATAGCGATATACACGGCATGCATCCTCTGGTAGCGAAGGCGGGATGTATGCGCGTTGTCTTCGGGTGAGCAGCCAATGGGCTGAGGGCCTGGCGGAGCAGCGTGCTCACAGCCACCCTGTTTCCTGTTGAATATTTCAGCCCCGTGCGTCACGGCTCCTCCGCCCCTTTCTCCCCATCTGCCATTTTGGTTTTGTTCCCGTCTGCAGTCGCGAAGCCAGCAGCGCAATTACATAGGAGAGACTCTCGGCGCAACGACATAGTGACTCGACAATATAGCGCAGACCGTCCTAATCCCACATCGCGTTTCCTTTTTCGCGGCACACAAATCGTTCGACTATACAATCGTGGTTATTACTGACATCGACACAGCGGGAGAGGAGCGGGTTCGCGTTGGGAAGGGACCGAGAAGGATTATTGGTAAGAAAAGAAGAAATCAATGGAGCACGAGTGGAGTGGTTTTGTCTTTCGTTAGCTGAAATGCTCGTGCTTGAACGATAAAGTTAGATTATGAGGAGGGGGGGGGGGTTTGTTTGTTTTTTTTTACGAGGTGCTTCCACGAAGCCACATCAACGTGGGAGCGGTGGTTAGTTGGCTGTCAAGCCTGCTGCTCCCTTTTTTGCGAGCAGGTTGAAACATAGCTACAGCGGCTAGCTGGTAAAGTTGTGTTCCGCACTGGGGGGGGGGGGGCAACACGGGCCTAGGCCGAGCTTCTCACTGGCAGGCTGGTGTTTCCTTGCCTCTAAGTTATTAATGTTTCCACCCTGTCCACTTGCCAAATCACTTAACTGATTAGTGGTACGGAACCTACTTAATCGGTTCCCTGGTGTTGTCGACTGACATCCCCATGTACATTTCTTTGAGAGCTTTAAACGGATTGCTAGCAGCTAACGTTTTGTATCGGGTTTTGCAAATTGCAGCAACAGCCGGGCGGCTTTGCTGTATCATGCCGGATGCCTTCGTTTTCATATTTTTTTTTTTAAACGAACTCGGTCGTTCAGGTTTGCAGTAAATTGTGAGTTTTACCGTAGGTGGCTGTACATGCTTAAATTCGGCCGAACCCATTATATCATTTGTAGTTGCTGAAAGGTTTATATTCGGGTCACTTTAGGGACGCAGGCAAGTTAGCTGCATTTGGATGCGGAAATTGTGGCTGTTAAATGCTACTGTGTTCGCGATACTGCGGCCTTTTTCTTTTTTTTTCTTTTTTTCTTTCTTTCACTTCCCCAGTGACTGGGTTTGTCTGGATTATGGCGTTGGGCACGACATATTTGGATGTCAATATATATATTTTTTTTTTTTTTTTACGATTATTATCGCCAATCAACGCCTCCTTTTTATATCCTGGTCCTAGGGACAGCAGCACACCATGGTCCTTGTGTCCACACCTGCGAGCCACTGCCAGGGGTAGTGTTCACTTTACCGCAGTGAACTTCTAATGATTCAGCTCTTTTTGTTGTAACAATGTTGGCGGTCCTTAAATACCGGCATAATAAACAAACCCGTGCTGTGTCTGTGCATGAAAGGAACCGATAACGCTGCTATTCATGTTTCTCCTCAGGCTCAGTTCGTTTTCTAGCAGATTTGTGTTTGGCCTGCAGCCAGCCCAGCTGCTCTCTGGACTAGAAATCCCCTCTCCTCAACATGAAGGCGTTGCGTTTAGCTTGGATTGTCATTAGAATTTAACTATAGCATGAATTATGAATAATATTTCTTGCTTATATGCATTAGCAACTGTTTCCTTTCTAAACATTGATGAAATCAAAGCATGTGGACATTGGAGTGCCCCTGTCTTGCTATCTTTTTTTTTTTTTTTTTTTTTTTTTTTACATTTTTATTTGTTGAAGCTATCATATTTGAATTACTAAATATTATCCGCATTAAGAAAATAATTGGTTGCAACACGCATCAGCTTTCTGCTCTGACTTGACTGACCTGTGAATTTTGTCTTGAATGGTGGTTAATGCACAGATGTCCAGCTCGCCGCTGTCCAAGAAGCGTCGCTTGTCAGGAACAGAGACGAAGACGGGATCCCACTGCTCCTCCTCTAACTCTGTCAGAACTGATCTGTCCCACACACCTGCCAACGTAAATACAAACACGTCCACTTCATACTGTGTGTAGAATTTGTTCCATCAACTGATTGCAACTCCTTCCGTTTCCTCCCAGGGCATGGCTAAGAATGGCAATGACGCGGAGATCGATGAGGGCCTGTACTCCAGACAACTGCAAGTGTTCTTGTTGTAGAAAATTACAAATTTATGGTATTTATTTTCGGACTTGTTGTCGGACAGTTCATAATGGACCTAATAACTGGTTCTCTCCTTCGGTAGGTACGTGCTGGGCCATGACGCTATGAAGCGCATGCAGAACTCCAGTGTCCTCATCTCTGGTATGAGAGGTCTTGGAGTTGAGATCGCCAAGAACGTCATTCTGGGAGGAGTTAGAAGTGTCACTGTGCACGACCAAGGAGTTGCAGAATGGAGAGACCTCTCTTCTCAGGTGTGTGGCAGCATGCACCGATATTTCCGTTTTGCATAACTACAGCGGTTTATTTATCAAATTCAGTCACAGACATTGGTTAACTTCACTTAGTCATTGTACTTTATTGAGGATTCATCGGGGGTCGTTTTCACGTAGCTTCCCAAGACTTAAAAGTTACTCCCAGTGATGAAATTCTAAGAAAATTGTTAGGATTGTGCCGTTTTCTAAGAATTTCCCCTTTTTAAGTTAGGAGTAGAACTTTGTAAAGATAAAAGTTATTCACAAAGCATCTTAACCCTTAAAAGAGCTCCTAAGGAGAAAAAGTGTTAGGAGCAGACAGGAGGCCTTTTTAAGAGGCATACTAATTTCTGAGGTGGTGGAGAACATTTAGGAAGTACAGCGAGGTAAGAGAAATATTCTTCAAACTCTGAATGGTGACACGTTAATGAAGCTAAAAATGTAGAGATGATGTTTGTGGTCGATGTCAATTGAAACGTTCAACGCAATAACGCCAGAAATTAAAGTAATTGCCGCAACCTTCATCAGCAGTGATCACACAAACAAAAATAGTGCTTTCACAGCCTCGTATGGGCACACAGTTAATTTAATTTCCACTTGATGTCACTGTCCATTCGGTGCCCTTTCTCACCATGAGTGCATTTCTTTTGGATCAACCAATCACATCATTTAAAAGGATGTCACACCTAACAACAGGGTCACCCACACCTCCTCACTAAGGTGAGAGTTTCTGTCCTTTCCTTGCTCTGAGAAGTTTCCTAAATAGCTCCTAAGCTAGGACTCCTTTCTAAAAAAAAAAAAAAAAAAAAAAAAATTGTTTTAAGTTAAGAGCTCTCTGAGAGGATTCTCAGAGTCTTTGTGAATACGGCCCCTGGTGTCTTTGAGCCTGAATTCCAAAGTGCAGTGGGGCTGTGTCCTTTGAGTCACGTGTTGAGCTGTATTGTTGCCATCCAAAAAGTACTGCAGCCACCCCCACCCTTGCTAACCATCGGCTGACCCAGATTTATCAGTGGGTGGCCTCTTCCTGGGTCACAGTTGTAGTACAGCCAAAGCCTGTTTTAAGACATTACAGTGGGGGAGATTGTTTTTGTCTATCAGCCAGTGACCTTGAATTCTCATCTGTGTTTTTAAGGGCAGGCAGATAAATGTATGAATAGACTCCTCAGGTAATAATTCAGAAGGCGCATCAGAGATGTCTTTTTGATGACCTTACAGAAGTGTACATGTGATTAGAGATCCATGACAGATATATCTGCTCATTCAGTTGGGGCTTAACCTTGTGATTTCAAACATTTCTATTTCACCCACTGGCTTATGCTCCAGTGTCCTTTTTTATTCAAGTAAATTAAATAGCCAGTGCATATTTCTCTCACTTACCTGATATGTCGTCCTTCTTTTATAAAAAGTGGCCTTGAATCCTAGGCTTCATCCATTTGAAAACAACTCTTGTTTCTGGATTTGTCCTCTCTTCGACTATTATTATTTGAAATTAGAACTTTTAAAAGACTACTAGCTGCATAAACCTTAAAAGCATTTTTTTGCAGCAGCAGAATTGTAGGGAAGGCAACTGTCAGTCACCTCCTAGTTTCTCTGTTCATACTGCTGTCTGTTGTGTTTGTATCCTCTGTCAGATTGTTAACTCCAGGGCGGTCCCACATTAATCACTTCAGGAAATGTCTGTCCAAGTTGCTTCATTTTGGCCCTATTTCCACGTGTCATTATGTATAACATGCAGTTGCAGTAGAGGATTTTGGACACTAACCATCCAAGTTTGGACAGACCAAGGTTTTAATTGTCTCTTTCCTTCTTAGATGGTGGCTGTGATGGCCTTACTTTGTCAGCAAGCTAAAGGAGATGTTTTGGTATTTCAGTGTAGCTGGAGAACTCTTCTAAATTGACCCAAACCCTTAGTATGGACAGAAGTCGTCTTTGATTGGACATGGTCTCGCCTCTCCTTTATTGCCACACCTGGCCCTCATCCACTGGTATTAGCAGTTATTGCTTTACAGGGTTAGTATCAGTTCTTGCCTGACATCTTATGTTTTTGTGTGGTCAGTTTTACCTTCGTGAGGAGGACCTGGGGAAGAACAGGGCAGAGGTGAGTCAACATCGGTTGGCTGAACTCAACAACTATGTTCCTGTGACCGCCTACACTGGAGCACTCGCTGAAGACTACCTGACCAAGTTCCAGGTATAAATGAAAAAGATACTTCTACTTTAGTCATTTAAGCAGTTAGAAAGGAAAGTTGATGTTTAATTTTGTCTCTCTTAAAACTAGGTGGTAGTGCTGACTAACTCAACTCTGGATGAGCAACAGCATGTGGGGGAGTTCTGCCACAGCAAAGGAATCAAGCTGATTGTTGCAGACACTCGTGGTCTGTTTGGGTAAGAGTCACACTCTTATTAACAGGTCACATGGAGAGAATACCCAATTCTCTTTTCAGCGTCCTAACATTTCTGTGCATTATGTTTTGTAGCCAGCTTTTCTGTGACTTTGGAGAGGAGATGATAGTGTATGACAGCAATGGAGAGCAGCCGCTGAGTGCCATGATTTCCATGATCACCAAGGTTAGTCAGAATCAGAACTCAGAATGTTTTCAAACCTCATCCTGCTTTTAAGAATAAGTTCAAGCTTTAAGACATAAAAAGCAAACATAACTTCTTTGACTTTGCAACCGCTCCCCCATCTTTAATACAAGATGTGTGGTGTTGTGGTTACAGACAAAACTTGCAATGACAGAAAAGTTACCTTTTTTTTTCTTTTTCTTTTTCTTTTTTTTCCTCTCCAGGACCATTCAGGAGTTGTGACATGTCTGGATGAGGCTCGTCATGGCTTTGAGAGTGGAGACTATGTCACCTTTACAGAGATCCAAGGAATGACAGAGCTGAATGGCTGCCAGCCAGTGGAAATTAAAGTTCTGGGTAAGACCTGTTTCTTTTTAGAACAAGACAAGTGTTTTTTTTTTGTTTTTTTTAGTCTAGCTATCACTTTCACAAGTTAACATGACTTGCTCTCTTTGTCCAGGTCCATACACTTTCAGCATCTGTGACACAGTTGGCTTTACAGATTATATAAGAGGAGGAATTGTCTCACAGGTTAAGATGCCCAAGAAGATCTCTTTTGTAAGTGGCTGACATTTTCCACACCATTTAATGTGCCACCACATTTTCTACTGTTGTCACCAGTGGAAAATCATATTGTTGAGCCCAACCAAACTACCATTCATGTCTTTCCTGTTCAGAAATCCCTCTCCTCCTCCATGGCTGAACCAGAGTTCATGATGACAGACTTTGCCAAGTTTGAGCGTCCAGCACAGCTGCACTTGGGTTTCCAGGCTATCGATGCCTTCCAGAAGAAACGCAACAACCTTCCTGCACCTTGGAGCCAGGTAAATATAGCACTCATAATGGTGGAATATTCCCATTTAATACCCCAACTCTTGTGTCGTGTTTTGATAATGTCTATTCACCTTACTTGACTCAGACTCCCTACTATTCTGACACTTTGTGTCAGTCTGTTTTCAATGTGGTTCCTCTGAAAGAAAGGAGCCTCTGTGATTTAAAACAGCAGCTAAATACACTAACCCAGAGTTACACATGAACGATTGTGCAACACAGCATGGTATAATCTATAAGTCGGTACGTTTTATTTTGTAATATGTTTTACATGCTGAGCTGTGTTAATTTCCAGACTGACGGCGATGAGCTATTGACATTGGCCAAGGAGGTGAACTCTGCTCAGACGGGGTCAGCCAAAGTGGAGCAGTTGGATGAAGCGCTTATCAAAAAGTTGTCATATGTTGCTGCTGGTGATCTGGCCCCTGTCAATGCCTTCATTGGGGGTCTGGCTGCGCAGGAAGTGATGAAGGTCAGTTGGAAGCAATGTGCAAGTTGAAACCTAGTTCTACAATATCTACTGCAGTTGTTTTTATTTTAAAACTTCTCTGTAAATCAAGCAAATGGATTTTCAGTGTTTGTGTGGAGTTGTTTTTGTTACCTGTGATTAGACATGCACCCCTCCCCCCCTTACTGGTTTAAACGTAATACAAATCTTTAATCACAAATGATTCTTTGTATTTCACATGCTCTTTGTTCTTTCAGGCATGCACAGGAAAATTTATGCCTATAATGCAGTGGCTGTACTTTGATGCCCTGGAGTGCCTGGCCGAAGAGGAAGGAGTCGAGCTCACAGAGGAAGAATGTGCCCCTGTAGGTGTTCAGAGCAGTTAAAACGCATTCATATGGAAGACACGTTCACATGATGACAATATAAAGTGGTGTAAAACTTTTTTTCCTCCTCCTGTTTTTCTACCAGAGGAACTCTCGATACGATGGGCAGATTGCAGTGTTTGGCACCAAGCTGCAGGAAATGCTCGGCAAACAGCGCTACTTCCTGGTGAGTCGTCCAACGGCAAAATGTCCAACACCTTCTGTAGCGTCTTGTTGCCGAGGGAGGTTGAAAGAATAAGTCTGGTTTTATATTTTTGTGTCAAAGAAAATCTTTTGTAAAGACTCTGTAGTTGACACATTATCCCTGATGCCAAAACCTGATTATTGCTCTACTATAAACCTCCATTGATTGCTGAGCGCAATTGCACATTGGTTGACCTAATTTTTCATTTCCATAAATGTGGGCGCTCAAATATTTTTGTGCTCGTCCCATATATGTTGTCCGAGTTTCCAAAATGTAATGCGAGTACTTGTATTTAGTACCCAACAGATACACTTTACTGTTGCTTGAATCATTTTTGTAAAATTTCATAGCCACCTTTTCTTTTTTAAATTAAACTACACATTGTGATATGACCCTTGGCACATATATTATTTGCTACTTTAGCAGCCTTATTTTTTTTCTTTTCAAATAGTCAACAGGTTTATCAGGGTGGGAGCCCATGTTTGTCTGTCTTATAGTATATGCTAGCTCTATTTCTTTTCATGGCAAGTCACAACAATGTCCATTGTTGTCTGTATTTTTCCCCTGTTGTTTTTTGAAATAACAACCTAAATACTGTGGGTATTTGTGTTTTCATAGGACCTGTTGACAGGTGGTGGGGGAGGGGGGACACAGAATCTCACCTTTCCCATTAACAATAGGGTTTTTCCTGACATTGACATGTAGTAAAATGTGCAGAATTCTGTACCGACTAGTGTAAATGGATGGCGTTGGTTAAATGGTGTCTTAACTTGGGATATATAGCACAAAGTTTATAGCTTCGCTCAGAGGTCTTTATTCATTCCAGGTTGGAGCCGGTGCCATCGGCTGTGAGCTGTTGAAAAATTTTGCCATGATTGGACTGGCAGGTGGGGATGGTGAGGTCATTGTGACCGACATGGACACCATCGAGAAATCCAATCTCAACAGACAGTTCCTTTTCAGACCCTCGGACGTTACGGTCAGTATCATCACCTTTGCTCAAACCTGTGTGTTGTTGGAGAGGATTTAGGAAACGCTTATTTTGCTCAGTTGGCCATTTATTGAATGTGATATTCCTAATCGGTACTGTACTTGGATTTCCCCTTAATTCTATCTGCTTTTTATGTTGAAAATTTATTTAATTCTGTCTGTATATTTGAAAGTTCTAGCCACCCAAATTCTATAGTTCCTTCCTAACCTGACAAAATAGGCACAACGCCAAGGTATATTGTGCATGTAAATACCACCCTGTGGTAACCGCTCTGCACCAAGTGTAAGGAGAAAACCGAATACCTCGTTGATGTATTACAGTATTGGTTATTTCATATGGTGATAAATTAATTCTAGTGGCCTTTTACAATAGACTGATATTCAAACACTTATTAATGTTACATAATTTGTTTTCAGTTTATTTAAGGCGCACATTATGTTACAAAAGAAACTTGCAGCTGACAGACACATTCTGTCAGCCATAACTACAGCTGCAATGTCCTTACAGACATCATAAAGGACCATGTGTCATGCATAGAAATTGAGTATTTGTGAACTTCCCACCAACAGTAGTCACATAATGGACAAGTTTGACAACAGTGTACATTTTCTACTGCTTTACATTTGATGTCCTCTTTTGGTTAGTTGTGGACCTGGTGTTAGTATTTGACAGTTAATTGTTATTTGTATGTATGTGACATTACAGAAAATGAAGAGTGACACAGCTGCTGCTGCAGTGAAGCAGATGAACCCCTCCATCAGGATCACAGGTCACCAGAACAGAGTGGGCCCCGACACAGAGAGGGTCTATGATGACGACTTTTTTGAAAGCCTTGATGGAGTTACCAATGCACTGGACAATGTTGATGCCCGTAAGACAACGACATTTGAATTGTTTCACAGAGAATACTTTATATACTAGAAAATCAGATTTAGGGCGCTGATGTTTAAAATAATGGTCTTTTCAGCACCTCGTGTATACGGTATAAATTCTGTCTTTTGGTTTTCAGGTATGTACATGGATCGGAGGTGTGTGTACTACCGTAAACCTTTACTGGAGTCTGGCACTTTGGGTACCAAAGGCAACGTCCAGGTCGTGATCCCCTTCCTCACAGAGTCATACAGCTCCAGTCAAGACCCACCTGAGAAGTCCATTCCCATCTGTACCCTCAAGAACTTCCCAAATGCCATCGAACACACACTGCAGGTCAGTAGATGCACCTACTGCAAGATAAACACAGGACCAGGAGTGGGTGCATTTATTTTTTTTTATTTTTTTTTTACATGAGCAATCAATTACTTGTTGACTATGAATAAAATGCAGTGGACGGTTTGCCAGAGGGTAAATGTTTTTAACCACTGAGCATTATTTACAATCGTAGGGCTCTTGTCTGTTGCTTTGCAATGACTCAAAAAAACAGCCACCTAATTTAAGTACATAAATTATATAAGAATGGATGTGTAGACATATCCAACAATTAAAACAAAATTTGACCCAATTTGTATTTAATGGCAGGCTGCAGCCTTCAACGGTAACCTGTTATATAGGTATATAAGTTAAGTCGGTCACTCATAGCAGACTTCAGTCTAAATGATTTAAACAACCATAAAATAATACATATTTCATCTACATGATGGTAGTGACTTAAAGTAGGTAAAAGTACAGTTTATTCCAGTAGTTTCCAAACGCACTACTAAACTCATTAATCGAGGCTCCACCTGGTGGCGCAAGTCTGCATTGTATTGTACACTGCACAAAGCTGCACAATCCTCTGCATTATTGGTTAATACATTTTAAATCTATTGAATTATTACAATATTGTTACGGTCACATGGAAAAATTAGTGATATATTATTTTGCGCTCCTGGATATTCCACTACCTCAATGAAATGGTTGTAGATTTTGAGCACACACTGAACGTCTGCCGTCATATATTTTGCTGATCTGCTCTAAATATTTTCCTTTGATCAGTGGGCCCGTGATGAGTTTGAGGGACTTTTCAAACAGCCACCAGAGAATGCCATGCAGTACCTCACGTAAGTTGCCTTTCTTGTCATTACAAATGACCACGTGACATAACCGTACTTACTCAAAGATATAATGTGCTCTTTTTATCATTAAAATAGTGCACATCGACAAAATGACTTCCTTGCGTTAAAACGACACCTTTTGAAATTTGTAGTTTGAGTCGGTGATACCGTCTTCAACTGTTTGTGGAATTTGTCTGTGAACTTTTGAAGACCTTTTTAAAAACCTCCAGACATAAGCATTAAGGCAGATTAAGGGAGCCTTTTCCAGATTGATATAAAGACCTTAAGATGCCAAAAGTCAAACTTCCACGCTCAGACGGGTCCTTAAACCTGCTTGAGTGAACAACAGATGAACAACAAAGGGATTGCTTTTCCTATTGTTGTAACCACTCAATGGGGGGGTTTATAATCATTGTTCTTGCAGAGATCCTAAGTTCATGGAGCGTACTCTGAAGCTTCCAGGAGCTCAGCCTGTGGAGGTGTTGGAGGCTGTCTTTAAGAGTCTCATCACAGACTGCCCCCACAGCTGGGCCGACTGCGTAGCCTGGGCTCGCAACCACTGGCAGTGCCAATACAGCAACAACATCCGCCAGCTACTGCACAACTTTCCCCCTGATCAGGTACTACTGAGGTCACTGCATGATGAATATCACAATTGTATTGGAAGACTTGCTGACTGGTCTTGGGTTGTCCCTTTTATTTTTATTGCAATAAAACATGGCTTTGTCCCCCCCTGTTTTATATGACGTTGTATATGACTACGGTTCCTTTGGTGCAGATCTCGTTTCTCAAATAGTTTGTCGTGGCCCTTTCTGCATTTAACACATGATAAATTCTCCTGACCTGAAGTGCACGATATACAACCGTGTGTGTCACTTCTGATAGTAAGGTTGTTGTAAATAACTACAGCGCTATGGGGTGAGCAGGGCTTCAGGCTTTCAATTGGCGCGTGATCTGTTATTAGTATTGTCTCGCTTTGTACCCGTGATTGGCTTTATTCTCCCTGAAAAGTCACGCATAGATGATGGATTTGTGATGCACAGCAACTGAAACTCTTCTAAGGTATAAATGTATCATCTGTCTTTCAGCTCACCAGCTCTGGTGCCCCCTTCTGGTCTGGCCCAAAGAGGTGTCCTCACCCCTTAGATTTCAGCACGAGCAACGTAAGTGTGCATTTATTAAGAGTCGTGTTCTTCTGCTCTTGACTAGTTCATCCAGTCTCAATAATGAGGGTTTTTTTTTGTTGTTGTTTTTTTAGGAGCTACACATGGACTACGTACTGGCAGGAGCTAACCTGTTTGCTCAGACATACGGCATGCAAGGCAGCACTGACCGTGCAGGCGTGGTCAAGATCTTGCAGGAGGTCAAGGTGCCCCCCTTCACCCCTCGTTCAGGGGTTAAAATCCACGTCTCAGATCAGGAGCTGCAAAATAGCAATTCATCTGTTGGTAAGATACACAAATCTGGATGTATGTGCAAAAAAGTATTCAAAGTCAGTTCAAATTTTTTGAGATGCTATCAGCTGTTTGTCATTGTTTGTGAATGACTCCTCGTTGACGATAACTTGGACGTTGAACCTGTGTGTTACTGTGGATGCTTTGACAGTAATGTTACAACTGCTCTCTCGATACACAGATGACTCCAGACTGGAAGAGCTGAAGACTCAGTTGCCTGCCCCCGAGTCCCCTCAGTTCAAACTCAACTCCATTGACTTTGAAAAGGTACACCATCGCTCCTAAATCTGGAGTTACTTTAAGTCTGCTGTTGGTCATCACATGACTTCGGTGTAACGGTACACAAAATGACTAGTTTGGCTTTTTCTTTGGTTTTAGTCTCAGTTTTGTGCGTTTTTGCTACTGCTGAAACGTGTTAAATACAATTTGACATTTATTTAGAATGTGAACAGCTATAATTCTTACTATAACAAGAAGGCTCAAATGCTGGCATATTGTCAATTGGAAAGGTAATAAGAAAATATCACAAATGTGAATAATTCTTCATTTTGAGACCTGTATACTCCAAGTATAAAATAATCATACAAATATCAGTTAAGAGAACTGCAGCATATTCACAACTGTTAAACAGAGTACTGTAATTTAAGATCTAAAAATAATGCAGGGTAAAACGGCCTTTTCAACTTTGAGGACACGGTCGTCCGATTTGAATAAATTATTTTGTAATTCGAAGTCGACAAAACTGACAGCGGGCTCGGCACTTGCATTGACCGACCTGCACAGTGTGAACAGAGAAGTTGCAGAAGGGCCCATTAAAATGCCTAGTGTGAGTTAACACATCGTACCGGGTTAATGAAAGTTGTACAGTGTCTGCCCGGCTCTTGAGGCTAACACTGTTAACATGTTATAATTGATTGACGCCAACTGGTGCACTGCTAAAATGTTTGGGTACAAATCGCTGTCAAGAATTTCCATTTCAAAAGAGAGAATATGGACAACATGAAAGACAACCTGTATTAAAATGTTTTAAATCCCAGTTTAAAACTCAGGTTTGTGCTATGGACGCCTTCCTTTACACCCCCTAAAATAACCTCAGGCCTCAGTGATGGTTTTGTGGTTTATGTGCTGATTTTTGGGCCATTTGTTAACAGGATGATGACACCAACTTCCACATGGACTTCATCGTGGCAGCCTCCAACCTGAGAGCAGAGAACTATGACATCCCCCCAACAGACAGACACAAGGTGGGACTCATGTGTTTTAACCCCGGCATTGTCTTTTGACGGGAATTACCTGCAGACTCCTAATCCTTCAAATTCAGAAATTTACCCAAGAAAATGGTCCTGTGCTAATAGTGTTCACTTGGTATTGGTAAACTTTGTCGACTTTGTTAAAGCCATCCACAAACTATAATCTTTGCATTTTACAAATGTGTTATTTTGCTACAAATTGAATTATTTGAAATTATAATTGTCTTCCTTTTGCTTTTCTGTTAATTATCACCTTCCAATCTAGAGCAAACTGATAGCTGGCAAGATCATCCCTGCTATCGCCACTACCACGGCTGCAGTGGTGGGCCTGGTGTGCTTGGAGCTCATCAAGATTGTCCAAGGACACAAGAAGCTGGAGTCATTCAAAAATGGCTTCATGAACCTGGCTCTGCCCTTCTTTGCCTTCTCTGAGCCCATAGCTGCTCCGAGACACAAGGTATGCACGGTGTTTAGATATGTAAACGATGTGCAATGCTTCTCCACTGTAATACTCGTGTTTTCAAACTCCAATGATGATTCAGCCATGCTAATACTGATGCACCAGGCAGATATTCTTTGTCTGGCTGGGTGTAAGTGAGTGCAAACTGACCTTCTCACACTGATGGTATCGGTGTGTGCTGAGGAGAAACGAAAGGTTTTTAATATTGACTTGCTGTTTGTTTGATATTATGGGTGTTGCAGATCTGCACCTGACATTATCATTGGCTTTAATTCTCACCCCGTGTTGTTTTTCACAGTACTATGAAATCGATTGGTCGCTGTGGGATCGCTTTGAGGTCACTGGGCTGCAGCCCAATGGGGAAGAGATGACACTCCGTCAGTTCCTGGACTACTTTAAAGTGCGTTCAACTCGTCTTTTCACATTGCCACCATGTTTGTTTTTGGCATAAAATTAACCTCCCCCCCCCCCCCCCCCCTGTTCTTTGTCAGAATGAGCATAAGTTGGAGATCACCATGCTTTCTCAGGGAGTGTCCATGCTCTATTCGTTTTTCATGCCTGCTGCCAAACTTAAAGAGAGACTGGACCTACCGTGAGTACATCTTTAAAAGAAATAGATTTAAAAATGGATTATTGGTATTTATTTATCTGTGAAGCTTCTCGGGCAGAGTCCATTTCTTTTACATGTATGCTACTTCTCCGGCACATGCGTGCATGTTTGTTTTTATTTCCTGGCTGAGTCGGGTTTCCTCTCCTGTGCGTTCTTCCTGTAGGATGACGGAGATCGTGACGAAGGTGTCCAAAAAGAAGCTGGGCAAACACGTGAAAGCGCTGGTGTTCGAGCTATGCTGTAACGACCTGTCAGACGAAGACGTGGAAGTGCCCTATGTCAGATACACCATCCGCTGAGCTCGAAACTCAGCCCACCCACAGGAGGGTGGGAGTTGAAAGGGGTGGATGGGGATGTTCTAAGTGGGGAGTTTAGGTGGGGACTGGGGGTGGGTGGGTTGATCCAAGTCAGCTCTATTGGATTAATCCGGTTTTTTTTTTCTGGTTTTTTTTTTTTTTTTTTTTTTTTTTTTTTTTAGGCCTGTGGTTTGTGTAAACCTGTGCCTGAGTGTACATAGCCCCAGTAAGCTGACTTAAGGATACCTGTATGTGTGTTAGGGATCCAGTTTGGGCTTAGCTGTGGGAACAGGGGGTGTCATTGGAGGAAGGGAGCATGTATACTGGACATCCTGATGTTTCTCAGTAGCAGAACCTCTCCACTCTTTAAAAAAAAAAAAAAAAAAGAAGAAGGAAAGAAAGAAAGAAAAAAAAAAAAAAGCCTTTGTCGTCTGTTGATACTCCATAGCCCAGCTAGTATCCCTCTAAAACATCCTCACTGTCTTATAGCAGTAAAGGAGGGAACTTGTAATCGAGCCCACTGTCTGCTCTCCACTGTACTTGCTCTCTTCCAACCCCTGTCTCGTAGATCTAATCCCTCATCACCATTTTTTTTATTATTATTTTTTTATTTTCTTCAAAGATGAGCCTCGTTAAGTAAAAGAAGGACAGCCCATTAGACACAGATAAACCCAAGTCAACAACCTTTCCCGACTGTAAATCCCACGCCCGCAGAGTGCCCTTGCCAGTTTGAAAGCACTCTGTGGCGTTGGAGGGGCTTCTGCACACGACAGTGGTTTTTCCTCACTATTCTCTTTATAATTCATGTGTTTTGTTATTTTCCATTTTATTTTTAAAGTAAGTTTTGTCATGCACACACACACACACACACACACACACACCTGATAGATCATAAACTGTCTTTCTACTTTTAACTCCAAAAGACATAACATCGTAAGAGCAAGGCAATGAGATGTATCTTGAAATGGGAGCACTTAGTGTGATAGTGAATAAACAAAAAAAAAACAACTGTTTGATTTTGTGGTTTTTGCAAGGTTTTGGTGAAAATATATGTGCCTGACTGAGTGTCTCTTCTGGTACGAGTGTTTTGTTTTTTTCTGTGACCTGCTTCAGACAGACCTGCGGTTTAGTACTACCCGAATCGGCTAATTACAGAAGCGTGAACTTCAACTGAAAAACTTATCAGATTTTTTTTTTTTTTTTTTTTTTTTCTTCTAATGCAAAGGATGGAAGAAAGATCTATTTTGCAAATATACCTGTAGATAATTGGTTGGTTCAAAAGGCCAGTTCACGACTAGTTTAATGTAGTTTGACTTCCTCGTGTGTCAAACGGCAGCTCACTATAGTCGGGTATTTTAAGTCTGTAAACTAAATCGTGTTTAAGTTCGACGATCCAGTTGACAGGATTTGGTGATCATTGTCACAAAGTTTTGTGCACTCCTCCCCGAGAAGAGCGGATACACGAGTGTGTGCAACACTAAAGGATGTGGTCTGGTCTTCGATGAGGAAGAAAGTGAGGAGGAAGGAGTGCGCTGAGCTCTTCACGAGTCCGCTGCAAACAACTCGCTGTGCCGAACCAACGGAAAAGACCGGTGTAAATTTGGTTTATCTCATTTTTAGAATTTCATGATTTTCTGAAGATGCACTGAAGAGAAAGAAGCGATGGAAGTGGAGGGGACTGACGAAACGAGGACTTCCTGGTATGATACCTTTTTTTCATTTATTAGTTCTGAGAACTAACTGGGATCAACATAAGCCATAATATACTTTACTATGTACAGAAGGAAGCATGAAAGTTATTCCGAGTTGGTACACATCTGGCATAGAGACAAAACGTTATCCTCTCTCATTACTGTCCTGTACTCGCTAAAAGATGGCAATGTAACCAAATCTTTACTTTTCCTTCAATACTGTACTTTTGTATTACTATTGTATCACAACCTAATCTGACACGAGTTATTTGGGCTCACCACTTGGATCCAATTCAACCGCTTGAGGTGCTCTTTTAGATTAATCTTCAATAAAATAGGTATGTGCTTAATTCACTTGCTTGATTTGTGCCTTTTTTTCTTTTTTTTTTAAGGTCTGCTGTCGGAGAGACTCACTCCGTCCTGTGTGATCATGCTGGAGTAAGCTACCTCATCTACTTCTTTCACCTTTTTCCTCTCTAAAACCTGTATGGCCACTCTCCTGAAATCTAGAAATTCATTTTGACATAAATATTGTGCTTTTAGAAGAAGAGAAAACAAGACCCCTCCCCTGATCCTGTGATCAGAATCATGGAGGTGAGTGACAACTGAGATGCGTCAGTGACTCTTCTTCATATTCATGTCTCTGTGTTTCTCTGTCACTAACGGAAGTTAGTCAACCTTACCTTTAACCACAATGCTGAGTGCACAACTGACAGGAGATGTGAACACCACGTTCAGCTGAGCACATACAGAAGCACTCTTGATTTCACAAACCTATAAATAATGTTCATATCACATCTTAAATTCCAGCTACTCTGATTTTTCCACCATTCATGCTTTCCTGTTGAGCTGTCGTTGTTATCATGTCTGATTTCATGCAGAGATAAATTTTGACTGATATTTCCACTGCATGCACAGCTGATGTGGTTAGTGTGGCAAAAAACAGTCAGACATCTTGTATTTTACTACACAGGCACAGTTTCAACCATCTTCCTCTTTGAAAGACTCGCACAGGAAATGAGATCTGCACCATGCGACATCTCTCTCTTTCCACTGTCCTGAACTCACTCAAGTTCACATTAAACTTTTTCTCTCTATCAGGATGAAGAGGAAGAGGAGGAAGGTGAAATGTCTGACCACATGAAGGATTCAGAGGTGAGGTGTTTCTCTTTTGCAGATAAAAGGTATTTATTGTTCAGTCAGTAACAGTCAGATGAATGAACCACCCTCATAAGCTTATGGAACATTTCGTGTTGAAGTTCCAAAGCTATTAATGTCGGTTTCATTGTAGGAGCCCAGTAATAAAAGGGTTAAACCTGTGGGAAAGTCCAATAGCCTGACAGGTGTCATAACCCCAGTGAAGACCCCCGCCCTGAAACGCATTGGACAGTCCATCTCGGTAACGATGCACAAACACACTCGCATTCCTGTTGTTGTACAAAATGAAAAGCTAAAGATGGTTGCATGCAGACGGTCATCTTCTCCACTTTCTTCACAGCGGTCCATCAGTTTTCGCACAGATGCTCGACCTTTGCCCCCGGCCCCCCTGCGGTCTCGCACCAAGGCCTCGTCGTTTCCACGCCGGCGCAACAGCCAGTGCTGGAGTGACACTGTGGAGAGTCATGACCTCACTGCAAAGGAAATCAAACGCCAAGAGGTATGAGGGACAGTTGGCTTTAGTTCATCTGTAGTTGTTATCAATATTATTGAGGGTATTTTTTTTATTTTTATTTTTAAGGGGTATGTGGGTCAAGCTGTGGGTCTGTGGTTGCAGTGTGGGCGGGGTGACTGCTGCGTTCTCTTCTATTCTCTGAAGCTGCTCTACACGGGTATTTTGAAAGAGGATGTGAGCTGGCACTGGAGGCTCAACTTCCTTTATTGAACAATCAGTTGTGGGAGCTCATGCTGTCTGTGTTGTTGATATATTGGGCAACTGTGTGTGTGTGTATTTTCTTTGTTTTCATTAACATGTTGAACGTAATGAGTCTTAAACAGCTTTGGCTCTTTGCAGGTGATCTATGAGCTGACTCAGGGAGAGCGGCAACTCATTGACGACCTAATTTTGGTCAAGAAGGTACTTTTTCAGGCTCCACCTGAATAGAACATATTGAATATGCCTGTACTTGTATAGATCTGTTTTCCCCCACTAACCTCCTGGTGTTTGCATGCTGCCAGGTGTACTATGAGCCTATGCTAACGCTGAAGTTAATAACAGAGGCCGAGCTTGGACTGATCTTTGGCACTCTGGACTCACTCGTCCCCCTCCATCAAGGTAAATCAACTGTTTTCTTTACGACTCGCCCATTATTCCTGTTCATGTGTCAACACACTTAAATTTCCTGATCATTTATAGGAAATAAGTATTATTAAGTGCTAATTAAATTTGTTTATGTTCTGCGGAGTCCAATTATCGTTTAAAAAAAATAAATAAAATAAAATAAAAAAACATTCCATCCAAATTAGCAAACCAAGCCCAACAGGAGGATTTAAAGTCGTTGAAAACTACATTGGTAAAGTTAAAAAAAAAAAAAGACATTGTGCCATGTAAACTCTTTGTTAACTGTTTATAAATGGTGGCAAGTGTTAGATTTGCGATGTGGTGATACACACAATAGCAATATTGTAAAATCATCATACTGTTAATATCTATAATGTGGCACTTTTACAGTTAAGTCCTTGACAAACAAATTCAGACGCTGCTGATTAAATCTACCACCGCCAGATAAAAACCTGTCTTGATTTCTCAGTATACAGAGGTTTTAGATGCGGTATCTGAGGAGACATTCCTATGCTGCCTGATAAATGCATTTCTGAGCATGCTCTTTGAGTAGAGAGTGTGCACTAGCAACAAGTGCCGGCTTAGCCAGCCAACTTCTAGTTTGGCCCTATTTGAACTCAAATGCGAATGAAATAATTCAATCAACAGCTCCCCTCGATTTCCAAATGCTATCAGAGGAAATGGATCAAATTCTGATAGTAGAAGGATTTCATTGGGGTTGTGGCATCTTTTATTCCATTTATCCATAATTTCGTCATTATTTATCCACTGTTTTGAAGCCGCAACAGTAGCCTCCAAACTATGCTATGGCAGAGCCTTTGACGTAAGCATGTGTTGACTGTTTTTGTTTATTCACACTGGCAGAAGAGGGAGACAAATGCTCTGCACTGCAAATACAATGTTACCCCCCACTACCCACCCCAAAAGCAAATACAAGGAGATTGATTAACTTATAATTGCATGTTTGAATTAATTGAATGCCTTTTTTCTTAAGTGGAGGAGGTAGGATGAGATGAGTGTGATATTTTTGTGGCTCTTTAAACTGCAGTAATACGAGCATAAGGCCAGCAAAAGTTTGAGTACCCTGTTTTAACTTCATTTAAGATCTTTTGAGTCGTCTTGAACGGCTGAGAGGATCCGAGAAGACAGTTGGAGAGGTGGGGCCTACTCTGTTGAACTGGGTGAGTATCTCAATGGAAACTGCTATTTTATTGCTTTCTATTATTCTATTATTATCTTATTGCTTCCTGTATGCTGCTGTAGTGAAAAAATTTCCCCTTGGGGATTGATAAAGTAACTACCTAAACTAACCTAAACCAAGGACTGAGAGAGAAGAAGAGTAAAAAGGCACAACCCATCTTTACGCTCTACAGTTCCTGACATTACATTATGTTCCTCTTTTAACCAAAGTCACAGAGTCACAGCCTGCACACATTCTAACTTCATGTCTCACTGCTCCTCCCTTCTTTTCAGTTCCCTTGCTTGGAGGCCTATGTTACCTATTGCTGTAACCAGGTGGGAGCCAAAGCCTTGCTGGACCAGAAGAAGCACGAGAAAAGAGTTGAGCACTTCCTGCGCCTGTGCCAGGAGTCTTCATTCAGCAGGAAACTGGACTTGTGGAACTTCCTGGATCTCCCTCGGAGCCGTTTGGTCAAATACCCTCTGTTGTTGAAAGAGATACAGAAGTGCACACCTCCAGAGCACCCAGATGAGGACACACTGCCTGACGTTGTGAGTTGGTGTCATACACATTCATCCACACGTGTATATACACGCATTCACCATCAAATACTCAAGATAATTGCTAATTACAAAAGATAAACCTGCTGGACTTTCAGACTTCATACTGTGATGTGTCTTCACACTCCTCCTCATTATGTGACAGGCCTAACCTCTGAAGGGATTCAGAATTCACTCATTTCTATGGTTTTTAACAAGCACTGGTTGTTTTTCTAAATAAATGATATACATACGGGCAGTTTATGAAAAATTTTGTTTTGAGTCTGCTGCTTTTAAATGTGCTAATATGTTTCTAATACTGCTCAAATTATTTTCCCAATTTTGCAGGCTTAAGTGACTAATGTTTATCTGTCTGACTCTGTAGATTATAACACACAAGTCTAAACTATTAAGACCTTGGAGTCTTGTTACAAACATACAAGATATTCCCATTCTTATTTTTCCTAATTGTGATATCTTATCAATCTGTAAAGTAGTATTTAAGGAAGTGAGGGTTTTAAAATTCAGACATTTCCTTTTAAAATGTACAACGCAGTGGTGCCTCCAAATGGCAAGCCATGATAAGCCATGAACTTCAGTTGGCAGTAATCCTGTGACGCGTCATTAGAAACTTGAAAATAACATGGTCATATTCACTGATTTGGCCAGTCTGTAAATACATTATGCCAAATGGAGACTCAAAGAATGAGAAATGTATAATCTGTTGGTGTTCAGGAGACAGTTTTGCTTTTAAGATGCCTTCCGTCTCTTAATGTGGACATTTAATCATTTTTCTGATGTGGTTTCAAACTGGATAGTTCCATATTAAAGATACCTCACCTAGATATTTGTTAAATATATATTTTTAGTTGTATACGAGGCTCTCGTCAATAACTTTAGTTTTAGTTCTGCAAGCTCTCAACTGGGGGGATGGGACACTTTCTTGATGACTCATATGACACATTAAAAACGTGGCCTTTTTTCTACTCAGTTGGAGCTGATCCAGAGCATTGTGGCAGAGGTCAACAAGAAGACGGGGGAGGCTGAGTGTCAGTTCTACAGGCGGGGTCTCAACTACCTCGAAGATAGCCAGAGACTACCTGAGATCCAGCAGTCGCGCTTCATCTACTGCCATGGAGAACTCAAGAACAACAAGGGCCAGGTAGCTCTGTTGTTATGTTTAACTCTTCTCATGTTTGTATGGGTGTTTCTTTTGTTTTTATCTCTATATAACTCCATTTCTTAAAAGTGAACTTTGTTTCTCCTACTTAAAATTGTGATTATAATTTCTTAATTTTTAAACACAGCGGCTGCATGTATTCCTGTTTGAGCTGGCCTTGGTGCTGACCAAAGAGGACAGAGAGGGTGCTCAGGTGTTTCACGTGTACAGACAGCCTCTGCGCAACGCCTTGATATACCTAGAGGAGATCCCAGATGGGGAAGCTAGTGGAGCGGGCGCCTTCAGAGGAGCCTTCACTGGAAATGATAAAGGTAACACATATATATCAAGTCATTTTTATATTAACTGCTAAATTGCAGGAACACTGTGATGTGACTAACAACCGGCAACTAACAATTGTTTTATAGTGAGAATTATTTTTTCAACTAAGGGATTAATCAAATGACAGTTCAAAAGAAGAAAGAAGAGCTGGTAAATGAAATAAATTTAGATGCTGCAACCAAAAAAAATTTTTTTTTTACTTAAATGATGGCTTCATCAAAAACGGGAATTATAAAAAATGGTAATCAAAAAAAAGAAAATAAATTAATACTACATTAATGCATGCATGATCTGCATATTTAATTTCAGATTTATGTATTCCCTTTGATTCATGTTTCGTAGTAAAATAAGGGAGAATGTGGTTGAATTTAGGCTACAACCAGGCATGTAGTTAAAGAGAAAGTCATACCACTGTCACCCATTAGTAGAAGTGAAACCTGCAACTTTGCTTACACTCTATTTCCTTCCTTCCTGTCCCCGTCTCTCCATCCTCTAGTTAAGAATTGTTTCCGTGTAAGCAGCAGAGGACGCTCCAAAGCTCACCCTTACAGCCTGCAGGCCAATGACTCCTTCAGCAAGCAGCAATGGATCACCTGTCTGCGCCAAGCGATTGTCCAGTCGCGGGATAGGACTGCTCACCCCAGCGAGTCGCAGCTTTCTCTTCAACCCGATCCCGCCCTGTGTCACATAGCTGACCTCAGCCTCAGCTCGGACACAGAATTGGCCGACCACACCAGTCGCTGACTGTCACACTGATCAGCAGGAGGCCTGTGGAGTCTCCACGGTTGTGTATATTGACATTGGAGGAAATAAACGGGACTCTTTGTGAAAGATGATTGTACTTAGACACGCATAGAATTTCCGACAAGGTTCATTTTCCTTTCTTGCTTTTTTGTGATTGTGGTGATGCGTACTGTACAGACTGGGAGCAGTATTACTGAATGTGGATTTACCATGGCAAATGTTCGTGTTGTTGTATTTTAATAAACTGACATTTAAAAGATTGTTGAGGAACTCGTGGAAAAGTAAACAAAGAGAAGTCTAAGTATAGCCAACAAGATCTACGGAGAAAAGATTAGAGATGATTATCCTTCCTCTCTCTCTCTCTCTCTCTCTGTCACTCTCTCTTACTTTCTCTCCTCTGTCTCTTCTCTCTCTCTCTCTCCTCCCCCCCTCCTCCCTGACACCAGTGACAGGGCAGGGGAGAGAGGCAGACTTTCAGTTCGATCCCACAGACACACAGTGAAACAGTAGACGTCCCCTTATGCATTTTTAACAGCTCAGCAGATGATGGGAACAGTTTGGTTGGGACAGTTTGTCCACAGATAGAGTGACCGAGTGATCAGGTGAGTCCATTTCGCTCTGTGTATTTCTTAATCCTGTTATATTTGTCAGGTGTTATTTGCAAACTAACTTTGTTTGCAAGGTTTTACACTTTGCGTGCACAAAAAGGTAATGATTTGGCATTGATAAGATCTTAGATCATACCTTGATTGCAAGATTGGCGTATGATGTTTTACCAGTTACATAATTGACTCTCTTACATAGGTTCAGTGTAAAGTTTAATCAATGAACCCTTGGTGTGATGGCTCTAAAAATCATCTCTTTTTGTATCCGACATGTTAATGTTTGGATTCATTGAGGACTGTGACAGACCTTGACTTCCCGAGCTCTCTTACGGGGTGTAATTCTTACAAAGAAGTGTGTGGCGGAGTGGATCCACTCGATATATTCCAGATAAGGATTTATTTAAGGAGATGCTCATTCACAAGTTACCGGTTCTTTTTCCCCACAGCTATTTAATGTCCTCCCTCGTCATTTTCCCGGAGGGAAAGGGAAGTGCTCCATTATCCTTTTTTCACTGAAAACAAGGACTTTTTCTTTCTGTGAGACTGCTTATGACCCACCGCCACGTCCTGATCACCTTTGACCCGAAAAGGGTCAACTTGCCACGCCTCCGGTGCAGACCACCTGGCTTGCATTTCTTTGGGAAAGCCTTCTGTTTGTGTCAGGAACCCTTTTAAAAAGCCGCAGGATGCCTGGAGCCAGTGGTGTCAATGTGGAGGGTTCTTGTGAGGCACTGTGTCGAACCCTGGTGTCTCAAAACGGCCTCCAGAGAGAGACAGCCGACATCTCCCAGTCTGTCCTCTACACGTCACTGATGGGGCTGCTCCTGGTCGCTGACAATGAGGTGTGGGCGACACAACACAAACCTTTAATTTATGCTCAAGCTTTCAAGTCATGACACTCACTAGAGAAACATACACAGAGAAAGAAATTGTGTAAAGGCAGAGTGCACATTAACACGTGTTTAAGCACCTGTCAGCACTCCTCGGGCTCTAATAGGATGAATGCTTGATACTAACCGCCTTTTAGCCTCTCTTGTTATGTTAATGAGATAAGAAGGCTAAATCTGTCCTGCCAAAGTTATACACACACTGACATGGCGGAGAGACGACACACAGAGTCACGTGGTACGGGTACAGCCAGGGGGCGAATAGTAGGACACGGATGTAGTGAGCTCCGTGTGTAAACCTTTCGGAGACAAATTAACACAGCGACAAACTGTACTTACAGATGTAACAGATTTGTAGTTCTGGTCATCTACTCTGTGTTTTTCTAATATTACAGAAAGAAGAGCTCAATTTAGGAAATGGACAGGTTGGCCTTAGAAACATAGGAAACACAGTAAGTGTTTAAAGATGCCAGACGAAGTAGTGTAAAGATTTACTTCTAAAATCATCAGAATTATTTTTGCATCAAACTGCTCAGTTTCCCTTTTACTTTGTTTTGGATATAGTGTTTCCTAAATGCAGTAGTCCAGTGTTTGTCTCATACATGTGGCCTACGGGACTACTGCCTCCTTAAGTCCTACAAACGTGAGAAGTTCTCCAAAGATGATGCTAAGCTCATGGAAGGTATGTTCCTCTTCTCTGCCGTTTCCTCTTTGTATGTCTTTCATATGAAATTCTTCTTATGACTGCTTGTCCTTTACTAGCTTTCTCTCAGGTTCTGTCAGGCCTTTGGGATGAGGGAGACACAGTTGTAAATCCTCGACAGTTTTACAATGTTTTCAAAGAAGCAGTGCCTTACTTCAGTGGTTACAGGTGAGGATTTTCTTTCCTTTTTTCCTCAAGGTTAATAGGATCTTACAAAAACATCTGCACAAAATAAAACACAGTTAACTACTTTCTACGAAGGACCGATTTTTAGACCATGCTACCAAACAACATGCCAGCGATGCAATACAATATTCACTTCTGTGTCAATTGCTTCGAGGACAAGAGAAGAACGGAAACCTCTTTCAAATAATAATCTTCTTTGCCACTAGAACAGATTTTTCTGACACTTGTTTCATTGAAATTTCTTTGTCTTTGTGTTTAACCCAGTCAACAAGATGCTCAGGAGTTTCTCAGGTTCCTATTGGACAAACTGCACACGGAAATAAATCGCAGACCCTACATTAAACGAACAGGGAAGGAGCCTGAATTAAAATATGCCAGAATCAGGTTTGTATATTTATATAATGCAGAATCTCTCCTTGAAACTTTGATGCTCTTCATGTGACCACATTTTGCTCTCTTTTCTTCATTTCTTATCTCCCATAAGACTTTCAGAGGAGGCAGCTGCCATGTGGAAAAAGCATTTGGAAAGAGATGATAGCGTGATAGTAGGTAAGGCGAACAATCCAGTCACGATGTGTCTCATCTGCATATAAATTCAGTAAAGGTGACCACCAATAATCCTCTCCCCTCTTCTGACAGACCTGTTCTCAGGCCAGCTGCGGAGCTCGCTGCATTGCTCGGTCTGCTCCCACTACTCAAACACATTCGATGTGTTCTGTGATCTGTCGCTGCCGATCCCTAAGAGGAGCTCTGTAGGGGAGGTCACCCTAAAGGAGTGCCTGGACCTCTTCTCCCAGGAGGAGAAACTGGACAAGGACAATTCACCAGTAAGTTAACAAAAAGAGTGCAAAAAAAAAGAAGCATTTTGTTTGTTTTGATCTCTAATTAAAGTTCAATGACATTAAGACTGAGCAAGGAGATAGTTTAGTCCTAAAAACGAATCACCCCTCTGTAACCTCTACCTTTCAATTTTATTAATTAAACTCCTTGTATGTTTGTTTATTTGTTGTGAACTTGAAGTAAATGTAAATTGCACATACCATTAATTTGTTTTTGTATCACTTGTCTCCTATAATGTCCAAATTAGACTTCCAAAAACTAACACTAAACATGTTGTTTTCTTGCTTGCAAAATTAAAACACCACGGTAAAATACATACAGTAATCCACTAATTTGTGCAGTGGGGGAAGAAAGCCAAAAGACTTTATCAACAATACAAAACAACTTAATCAAATACCATCATTAAAATGTATTTGTAAATGTTTTGAAAATGCTGAGGTGTGTGTTTGTTTATATGCGTTTCAGATGTGTGAGAGGTGTAACAGGCGTACAGAGTGCACCAAGCGGCTGTCCATCCAGAGGTTTCCTCAGGTTATAGTGATCCGTATCCTTGGCAACAACTGTTACTGTATTAAGCTAAAAAGCAAGTAATGTTTGTGTGCAGAAACACATGATGATGATGATGATGATGATGCTTAACTGTCCCAATCAGATCTGAATCGTTTTACAACGTCAAGGTGGTCTATCAGTAAGAGCACAGTATATGTGTCCTTCCCACTCACTAACCTGGACCTTGGACCTTATGGACCTGTCGACTGTGGTAATACAACTTTTCTTTCAGTTCATCCTTGCGCATTAGTATTCATTACTTTTACATTCTCAAGTCGCCCCAAGTGTGTTACTATGCGCTGTTCAATTTCATTTTAACAAAAGGAATGTGGTGAAAAGTTGTTGCAATAAAATATGCTTAAGAGGTTGAAAGCAGGGCTTTTTGACATTACTAGGGAGAATCCACCATAACAAGATAAAAGCTTGTTTGATAGCGTTTTATTCTAATGGAAAGCAGTTGAGCAGAACAAGAGACATGGGGAGAAAGATACATAAACAATTTTTTTTTTTTTTTTTTTTTTTTTTTTATGTGATAAATGAAGACAATTGTTAACCACAGAATACAATTTGCAAACTTAAAAAACCTGGCGCACTATAATTTTAAGGAATAGGTCAAGTAAATGATTCTATGTATGTTTGTCTCCACAGGCTCAGTTCTGTATGATTTATATGCAATATGTAACCATGCTGGGACGGTGAACATGGGCCATTATACAGCCTGCTGTTCAGATGAAAATGGATGGTGCTTCTACAACGATTCCAGGTGAGACTTGCCCTGCACCCATATCAAGTAGTTTCACTCTGCAGTGTTCTGACAGCTGCATGCTATCGACAGTTTGAAAAGGCTTGAGTATCACTTGGCATTCTGTATTGAGACACCTTTTGTATAAAGCTTGAGCTGTTTCCTCATGACTCCCCTCCATCTATCCACCTACAGTGTGACTCCACTCAGAGAGAACCAACTTCAGACCAATCAAGCCTATGTGCTGTTCTACCAGCGCAGCAACAACACCGCCACCGTCAGGAAATAGACCTGAGACTGGCGGAGCCAGGCAGCCAATCACAGCAACTTTACCTCCAATGTCCATAGAAACAAATAGAAGCAGCAGTGTTGTAACTCTGGCATCTATAAACTTGTCATTCTTATTGAGCATGCCCTCAAATAAACTCTGAGGAGGAGGAGGAGGAGGAGGAGGGAGAAGCCGAGAGAAGCCGGGAGAAGCCATGCTCACTTGAAGGGGGCTTGAAGAGATGATCCCTCCCACCTAAATCATGGACATGCTTTTGAAGCAGCTCAGTAAGAGAGCGGGGACAGCTCAGAGAGACTGTAGCCTTACGAGTCTCTGTGCCCTAGTTCTCTGGCAGGAGTGAGTGATACTTAATGTACTTAATGTAAGATGATCATGATTAATGCAGGCTAACATGAACGCAAATAAACAAAAATACGTCTTGGATGGAATAGAAATTAAGCAAGATGTAATAACTTCTAACATACAGTTGTATGCAAAAGTTTGGGCCCCCGAGGTTCAAATTACACTGCATGTTTATTTATTTATTTTTAAGTGAAAAGAAGTATATACAAACCCTGCTGCAATCTAACTCTTTATTTCATAAACTTTAATTGTAAAAAAAAAATATAATAATTGATTTGGAAGATGAAGAAAATTTCAGATAAAGCTGCACATCTGCTGGACAGAATGGCAACGTAAAACTCCCGTATGACTACAAAGGGAGCAGCAGTAAGGTTTGGCTGACAGGGGAGTGATGGTGCAGCATTCTGCTGTTCTGCTTTGATGCACAAACAAGGTGTATATGGAAGAGTCATCAGGAGGGAAACCTTACCTGCGACCTCATCACAAGTCAACCTTGGAAGTATAAAAAGCATCTGGAGAAACCAGAGTCCTTCTGGAAACAAGTGCTTTGGACATGTGACGGTAAAATTCAGCTGTTTGGCCACAATCACTAAAGCTGCGGTCGGTAAAAAGAAAGCATTTGAGCATTCTAATTCTACCATGAACTAAAAAACCCAACCTGAGCCATTTGAAATGGCCCTGACTTGAACATCAACATCTCTGAATAGATCATAAGCATCTAAGTGTATTTTAAAGCTTCAGGTGATCTGATAGAAGGAGTGGTTGAAAATGTCTAAATCAAGATTAAAATGAAAGACTCTCAATGGCTTGCTCAGGGGTTGCATTTACTTCCTTGCACTTAAAAAAAATGAACTGATTAACCAAAATTTACCCAACAACTGTTGAGCTTATTCAAATTCTCAGACTCCATTTCAAGCTGCATTTTTGTGAAAATTTTATTTAATAATTAAATATTCGTAGCCTCTGCAGCCTATACCATTTTGTCTTTTAATATTTAAAATATTTTGTACAGACTGGACAAATTACACATGAATGTATAGCATTATGGATATTTGAAACGGTCAATAAAAGTCAGGTTTTCTTTTTTCTAATTATTATAGCAATCACTGTTGTCAGATTGCTTCAAATATAGGCTATATATTGGTATGTAATGACTAATAAAGTGTATATTCTATATACACATGTTACTTTTTTTTTTTTTTTTTAACCTAATTACATAATTGAGCATTATGAACATACAGGCATTTAGCTGGTGGACATTGGTTGCACAATCTTATGCAATTCAAGACTGCAGTGTGTGAATCAAAATTCCATTTCAATTAACTGATATAATACACAATTGTTGTTGCTGTTCAGGATAAAGCGGGTATAAATAATGGATGGATAGATTATACAATTGTGAATACAAAACTCTTGTCAGCACGACAAAACCTGCAGTCAATTTGACATAATAAAGAGAAAAATACGAACAGGGAAGAATAGACTGACAAGGAACAACATACATCTGCAAAACCAGAAGAACATTTTCTATTTTATAAATATGTTAAAGGTCTTAATAGCCTTTTTATTTTGAGAGGAAATTTAATATACTCAAGTAAAGCTTGTTGATAAATGACGTAATTGTGCACATGCGTACGAGTGGTGGGCGGAGTTTGCCAATCGGTCAGGAAGAGGAGAAAGGCGGACAGAGAAACATCAAGGTAATCTAATTCAACGACAGCTTTTCAACTTTTAGCCGGTTCTTATTTCAGTCGAAGAAGTGTGACAACAGTGCGATGAATGTTGCGGTTAGGATTTAAGAGGGAATACCTCAAATGACAATAATCCAAACCATGGGAAACACCGTTAGCTTTTACTGCTAGCAGACGTCGGCTGGTTTGACAGGCCTTGGACCGACACCGCACAGCCTTTCAGCAGAAATGGAAACACAGCACGGAAATGTTGGACTACAAAGTCCTCGGAAACCTCCGACTTGTTCGCCGACCCGGGTCGTTTTGGTTTAAATTTACGTGGTAACGTTTTTCTTGAACATGAAACTCTGCGGTAACAGGAAGCCGATCTGCTGGCTTTACTTGACGTTACCGAAGCTTGTTACTTGTGCAAAGTGCCAACCAAGAGGGGGGGGGGGGGGGGGGGGGGGACATGTTGATGAAGCAGAGCCTTGTAACAATGCACCTTTTTAAAAACGGGACAGAAAGTTTGAAAGTCTGCTTTACTCTGTTTGCACATGAACACGTTGTCAAGTTTTGTGTCTGTTTGGTTTAGGTGGAGCAGAGTGACGGATCATACCCTAAGTAAACTTTGTTTTTGTCTTCTTTTTCCGCAGATGGCTGCTATCAGGAAGAAGTTGGTGATAGTCGGGGATGGTGCGTGCGGGAAGACCTGCCTGCTCATCGTCTTCAGTAAGGACCAGTTCCCGGAGGTGTACGTCCCCACCGTGTTTGAGAACTATGTGGCAGACATTGAAGTGGATGGGAAACAGGTGAGACATGCTGTCCAACACATAGGGACCCACAACATTATGTTGTCACCGTACAAGTTCGAATATGATTTTATTGTCATTTTAAACATTTTACCATGTGCACAATATCGCAATAATTTATATCGTGCCATATTTCGATTTAGTAACTTTTTGAAATGCAAATTATGCCCCTAAAGGAAAACTTTGTCGACACCTGTTTTATCTAATAAAATAAAGTTTCAGTCTTGTTTAGCTCCCTTAAGTCATCTTCAATCAATTATATTTTGCAGCAAAATGGAATTATCAAACAGACGGACTGACCAATATTGTCATAAAAACTAGAGATGCCCAATATTGGATTTTTAGCTTGTATGCTGATACTTATCAGATCTTTTGGCTAATTGCAGACTACATGGACCAGACTAATTTGCTTGTTAATTTATTTATACACGAAGGTATTAAAAATACATGCAAAATACTGCGCTTTATTAATTTCTTTCTTTCACTTCTGTTTGAAAAATACAAGAATCTCGTAGCCTAAAAGATCCCCACATGGTTCCTCAGCAAACTGAGCAATGCTAGTTTAAAACAAAGAAATTTAATAATTTTAAAATTGCCACAGTTATTTAGTAATATTGTGAATAATGCCATGTAATGTCACTTAAATGCAAAAACGTCACCCTATATACAGTGTTACAGTAATGTTATATGGATCTGTATAATCATGTAACTTAAAAGCTCAAATGACCCTCTTTAGATTTCATATTTTCCATTTTATCCATGAATCAATCCATTGATGTAAGTCTCACTCTCTCTTTTCTCAGGTAGAACTGGCACTTTGGGACACAGCAGGTCAGGAAGATTATGACAGACTGAGGCCTCTCTCCTACCCAGACACTGATGTCATCCTCATGTGCTTCTCTGTGGACAGCCCTGACAGTTTAGGTACTGTTTGAGCAACACTAATGGCAATGTGTATTGAATACCTTACAATTGTGAAATTGGCGCTAATTACTGCATATTTCACTCTTCTCACTGTAGAGAATATTCCAGAAAAGTGGACTCCTGAAGTAAAACACTTTTGTCCAAATGTTCCCATCATTCTGGTGGGCAATAAAAAAGATTTGCGCAATGATGAGCACACCCGACGAGAGCTTGCCAAAATGAAACAGGTATGTGTTTTTGAGTTTTTTGGGGGGGGATTTTTGGTTGAAAATATTCTAGTATACGCACATTGGTCAGTCTAAATGTCTAAATTTCTCTAACATTTGTCTGCAGGAACCAGTTAAATATGAAGATGGCAAAGAGATGGCAAACCGCATCAGTGCCTACGGCTACCAAGAGTGTTCTGCCAAAACCAAAGATGGTGTGAGGGAGGTCTTTGAGATGGCAACTAGGGCAGCATTGCAGGCCAAGAAACGGGGCAAGAAGAGCACCTGCCTTCTGTTATAGGCTCTGGGAGAAGTGGGAGCTGCCCTTAAGCACAGATGAAGGGGGCAGCTCCTGTTGAAATTTGACATAGGGGAAAATATTTGGGTGGGTGGGGCAGAAAAGTTATGCAGAAACTCAATTTCTGATCACTCAATGACCCTCAGTAAATTAAAGTGGATCTGAAATGATTTGATAGACTTTTACGCCTTGGTTCTTGGTCTATAGATTAGGTTGTGTGCCATTTTGCTTGCGTCTATCAACTTTTTTTCAGATCTGGAGGTCTGTAGGGCAGTTGGAGGGGGTTGGGGGGGTGATTGGAAGTTGAGTAGGTGTGAACAGGGGTTGACATGTGCCATGATGGGAGTGAAGAGCGAAAAGGTCCTTACCTGGCCAAAGACAACGAGAACACAACAGAACAAGACAGAAAAAGATGTAAACATAGCATAGGTTTGAATAAAGACCACATCTATGTGGATCTTACACAGTATCGCCTACATGTAGTGCCTTGAGAGCAGTGGTCAAGAAAAGTAAGCTGAGGGGTCGGGATTCATAGCTCAGATAGGGTATTATTTGTCATTTGTAGTGTCCACACGTCACGTTTGTGAATGCTTTCTCCCTGTCACTGGCTTGGCTCCTTCGGACCCATTTTTATTGACTCAGGCGCTATGCAGGGGTATGCCTAAACTAGATTGTATGAGATATTTTCCCATACTGAATTACTAACCTGTACTTTAGAGTGCGTGTATGCAACTGTATGGTAGTTGGTTTTTCTCCAGTGCAGCTCTGCATGCAGTGAATGTGTGTATATTTGTGTGGTTGTGTATTAACATTATGTGTCTACGTACTGTATGCATGGAAAGGCCTTCTGTGTCACTGACCTAATCCCGTGTTTCCATGCCAAAGTTACCCCTGATGGCCACATTTTATGGCACAGACGGGTAATGAACTTAACAGCTACTCAGAGTGACATAGAAACCTTCACTTTACTGGAAGACATTGTACTATAGCCAGAGGCACAATCAGGTTAAACATATGAGTTTTTAGGACCTTTCTTGTGTATACCGGATATTGATTTGATTGTGTTAATCAGTGAGTCAAATCATGAGTGGTGTAGTTGATGAGTTGAACATTCTTTCAGATGGATGATAGGCGTATCTTATTACTATAATGTCCATTATGTACTGTATGTCTTACAAGGCCTTGTAAGGACATGTTAATGATGTGTATTTCAAGTTTGCCTTTTACTCCACTCTTCCCATTCCCCCTTTAATGATATTGTCATTATTGTACTATATAACTTTTTATTGTTGATGTCTCTAATTTTTAGTATATTTTAATCATTTTACTTAATCCTGCTGTTATGATAAGCTTATGTCTGTTAAATGATAAATTGTAACCGATGTATTGTCTCATTTAATTAATGTAAGGTCAAGGTGGGGGGTTTTGGGTGTGGGGTGCTAGAGCAGTTTGTTTTCTTTCGTTTGTACTGTGATATAAGCGGATTTCTGGATTGTTTTTTTCAAAAAAGGCTGGTAGTAGGGTTTTCTGTTGTAAGGTATTTATGTGTACTTTGATCCCATCATTCAGTAATAATTACAATAAGTTCCCCTATATATTTTGGCATTCATTTTCTCTTTCTTTCCCCCAAATAAAGACTCTCATAACCTGTCAAAATGTCTGACTCTGATTTCATATCCGCCAAGAAGATATCAAAATAACAAATAACGCCATGCATGTCCTCCCTGTTCATCAGTGATGGGCTTGAAATCGGGGTTGACCTGTTTTGTCTTGTCCAATCATCGTCGACATCACAGGATCTGCCCGCCAATCAGAGACCAGACTCGAAGTTTGGTCCCTCCTCCTCTGAAATGTATTTCTGTGGCCATTTTACACTTAGCTCCACGAAAATAAAACACATCTCTCACCTGGGACGCAGCGTGACATTTAAATAACGATTGTTGTTTACATGTGGTGCTGGTAAGTGTTTGTGTCCAGTTGTACACACACGACTGGTGTTGCGTTTGTAGCGGTTGACAGCCGTTTTGAGACGACGTATGCGTTTGGACGAGCAAGCCAACCTCAGGCTAAAAGAGTTAGCTTGGGCTGCTAACAGAGATGACCGCCATACGTCATTGTTGAATACTGTTTTTTTTTTTTTTTTTTTTTTTTTTTAAATTTTGATTACAAGGTTGTGCGCGTACATTGCTTACGCGCTGTGTATGTCTATTATCGATGCAGGTTCACGCCACTGTTTTGTTTACGTGTCCTTTGGTTAGTAGTTTGTACAGAAGTGACAGAAGTCGTAAATTTCAAAGTTGGAGAAGTCTGTGCATTGGACAGTGTTTAATAATGGAGCTCACCTGGAGAATGCACACCTTGGACATCACCAGCATGCATCCCAGGAGCTCTTTGCTTGGCCTACTTTTCCAGCAAAGTAGATACCAGTAAAGTTTGACTCCGTCTTTCTAAAACAACAACGTGTGTGCACAGTCACTCTGCACACTGCAGTGTGATCCTCCCTATTTTTTTTGCTTTTCATCCAAAAGTGTACTTTATCTATTTCTGTAACCAAACAGATAAAGGACAGTGACTGGGAGCAGAGTCAGTGGATCGGCATGGACTATGAGCGGAGGTGAGTTAACTTTCATACCTGTCCTCCTCTTGATTTATCAGACAAGTCTCTCACATTGTCTTTCATCATCACCAGGGGTGGGCGAGGTGATCGCATAGGTCGCTACGGCAACACTCACAATGATCACAACTTTCGGGACATGGACTACCGCGGCTATGGCCAAGAGGACGAAGAGGCAGGAACAGGATATGATGTGAGAGCGGAGGGGGAGAGACTCTATGGCCTTGATGAGCAGTCCCTGGGCGCCCATGACTTCCCACCGGGTTGTCTCCAAGACCGTCCAGGGTTTCACCAGAGAGGAAATGGTAGAGGGGACATTGGGCGTGAGGGGAAAGGGCTCCTGTGGCCTCCTTGCTCTCAGCAGCAGCCGGATCTACCCCTTCCTATGCTCCAGAGAGAGGAGGAGGGGGGATCGAGGCGGGAATTTGAGCAGTTACGGACTGGCCTGCCGGAAAGGGGTCGGGGAAAAGGTGGAAGAGGCTTTCCAGAGAACAGTGCCCCACATGCAGGGAATAGAGAGGGCAACTGGGGTCATGGTGCTGCCCATTCCGAACAGATGGAATTCAGTACAGGAAGACAGCGAGAGGAGGACAGGTTCTCTCGTGGGGCGGGAAAGAGGAGGGTAAGTAATTATGGATCGATCCTCTTTACAGAGTTACTGCAATAAACCGTAAATTATTGCTATTGTTAATTTGTGATGTATGCAGACTTTTCCAGTGAGGACAGAGGAGCAGGGTTGTGGAAATGCTGTCCAGGACCTGTCCCTTGATGAGTTGGATCAGAGGGACCAGGATTACCGTGCAGATCTAGACCATAACCAGAGGCCCAGCAATATCATAATGCTTCGCATGCTGCCACCCAGTGCCACCGCCAATGAGGTGCCTTTTGTCTCCCCGGTGGCCTGAAGATGCACAAGTCGTGTTGTTACTAGGTTTGAAAAATGCTCTTTTGTCCATAGATCCGGGCACAACTTCAGGAGCAGGGAATCCAGCCGAGAGAGGTTCGCCTTATGAGGAACAAATCTTCAGGTGAGGACTTGTCCGTTGGCCCAAATTTTGCTCTTTCCTCTCCCTCTCTCTTTTTGTGTCACTCTCATCCACTACCAGCTCTTTCATTTCCATTGCTCGTCAGGGGGACTTTCCCTTATCTGCTCGGTTTTCTCTATCTTATTAATAAGCATCTTCGCTATTCTTTTCCTTCTCTCTTACTGTGATTCTTCCTCACAGCGGGGTAGATAGCTGATGCAAAGCACACATATGTTTATATATAGTCATACAGAGCAGGCTTTTGCCTAGATTTCTGCTTTGATACTTTGGTCTGCTGGTGTCTGTAATCTTGCTACGGCTCTCAAGGCAACAACTCATCGATGCACGCTTCAAAAATAGACCTCTATCTACATTTGCCTTTAACACAGAAATGCATGCATACAGCCTCAGGTTGCAGGTCTTCACTTCATGGCTTTAATTTTCCTTTTCACCTTGGCTTTCTTATTGTCTTTACCCTCTCACGATTATGCCTCATCCATCTTGAAGCGAGGTGTGTCTGATTAGATGGACGTTGTCCACAAACCGTGTCAAAGGAGAAAGAAGCATCTGAAGCAAAATGTGTTTGACTGTGCGACTGTAGCTTTTTTTGGGTGTGTGATTGTCGGGATGCGAGTGTTGCAACTATCTCTCCGCTACATGAATGTCATCCATACCACGACAAAAAGCTTGTTTTTTTTCTAAAGGTTTTTCCATTAAGGTCATCGTCTCATTGGCCTCCCACTCTGCTAACTCACTGGTTGTCTGTAAGGTGTGTCTAACCGACACCGGCACACTTACACTCCCCAACACTGCTCTGTCTTTCCTACTCCTACATCACTTTGTGTCTGTTTTTAGGACAAGTCATACATATTTAAATATATTTGTAATAACATTGTGTGTGCGTAAGCATTGTTGTATAAAAAGTTATGAACCTAAGTATGCTGTATAATGTGTACTCAGTCGTTCATAGTGATGCATGGACAGGATATTGAGCGTATAAGATCAGACATTCCACCACAGTGCTGCATTGCTCAGACTGCACTCTGCCTCTCAGAGTTACAGAGATATTTGTGTGTGTGTGTGTGTGTGTGTGTGTGTGTTCTTGTGTGTCTGTGTGTGTCTGTTGTGTTGGTGCCTGGGTGCTTTATCAATCAAAACCAAAGGGCTCAGACTCTCAGTGGGTAGGATTCTCTCTCTCCCTCCCTCCCTCTTTCCTTGACCCTGTTGAGTTACTTGACATTGCTACCTCCCACCCTTGCAGCGAATTTGACAGTGGCTCTCCAACTGACTGTCAAGTGTGCTATTTTCAAGGGAGACAGGAAGCAATGATTTATTTTATTAGTGCTGATACAGGGTCTCTCTCTCCTCTGTACATGAAGCACTAACCCCTCACTGCGTTGTTGTTATGTTGTTGTTGTTGTTCGGTTGCCATGGCGCTGGGCGGTGTCCAGGTCAGAGCCGAGGATTCGCCTTCGTCGAGTTTAATCTCATACAGGAGGCCACCCGCTGGATGGAGACCAACCAGGTCACTCTCCCCTACACAGACACAAATACACATGTATTTATGATATACAATGGGACACATGAGTTGATATCATATACAGTCACATCATGCCGTCATGCGCACACCATGCATTCCAGTATAATATAGAAAAACAAGGCTGGAAAATAATATTTTGTCCCTGATGGGAGGTTGGCCTTCATACTTCGAGGGTAAATTCAACTTTTCTCTCTTCAATTCCACAAACAGGCAAATTCATGTTACATCTGCAGTCCAAGGCCCAACTACATAGTTTTCATAAACGGACTCTCCCAGTCACACTTGCTTATCATTTGCCTAAGATAACCTCCTCTTTTAATAGAGGACCCCTCTTTCTTCAGTGACTTGTCTCACTCTCTTTCCTAAGTTTACTGTACCACCTCTGGGATAGTATGACAGTGTGAATCTAATTCCTCACATGGTCTATTGTGTGTGGAATCAGAGCCAATATAGCGCTTCATTTTCTTGTTTTTGAACTTCTCATATCTGGGTCATCTACCATTATAACATCTTTAGGACGGAGCTATTGTCTCTTTGGGGAGCGAAGGTGGTGACACTGGGATGGGATGTGTGGAAAACTGTGAAAAGGTTTCCCCTTAAGGGGGGAGGGATGACACTATTGACCAAAACACATTGTGTTCTCAAAAAGGGACACCCACAAACTACATATACACCATCTCAGTCCGTCCGAATTTCCTAAAGCTGAAGGTTGCAATTCTCTGGTCCTCTTTCTTTCAGCCTCAGTTGTACTCTCGCTCTCTCTCTCTCTGTCCCTCTCTCCCTCTTGTCCCTTTCATTCTCTCTCATCTCTTGTGAGATGAGGCCTTTCTATGGCATGTGTGGCCTAATTATCACTGATAATCATTCTTTGTTCTCCCTTCCTCTCTTTCTTTTTCCTCCAGGGAGTGCTTTTGATTCTGGGGCAGAGAGTGTCGATGCACTACAGCGACCCCAAACCACGTGCCAATGAGGACTGGCTCTGCAACAAGGTTGTGTGTGGTTGCATTGCATGACGTGAAATGAAATCTAACTGTGTACGCACATAAATAAGTCACTCTTGTGCCTCATTTAACAAGCCCTCTAACAATAGCTCATGCAACATTTCAACAGTGTGGTGTGCAAAACTTCAAAAGGAGAGAGAAGTGCTTCAAATGCAGTGTGCCTAAATCAGGTATGGTTTGACTCAGCTCCTGTAAATATCGCAACTATTCCTTACAACACAGTACTGTAAAACACAATGGCCTGTTGTCGTTGCCCAGAGGCTGAGCTGAAGTTGCCCCAGTTGCAGAGGGATTTGCCTGTTGGTCTTCAAAAGGAGGGAGCCCAAGGCCTTCTGCCCTTGCCAGCACCTTACCACTCCTCTGGTCCTACTGTCGCCCCAGGGCAAGCTACACAGCAGGCAGATGTTGCCAATGACAGTAAGTCCATCTCCGAAGACTTTTTCTCACTATAGCCACCTCTTTTTGTCAGACCTTGGATGAACTACTGTTTCTATATAACTACTCTTTTTTTTTTTTAATGTTTTGTCCATTTCATTAGGGACCAGTTTATGTTAAATTTGTGAAAGTATTGTTTAGTTTGATTAATGGCAGATCCTTTTACCGTGTTTTGACATAATGTGTGTCTGTGGCTCGCAAACCAGTGGTGGCCATCATGGGATATTTGGTTACATAAATTGTTTAATCGAAGAATATACTGTTCTCTCATTCTTTCATTTAAAAGCTCTGATACTGAGGAACCTCGGTCCGCATACTTCCGTGGAAGCCATTCTGTCTGCTTTGGCTCCGTTTGCAACTCTTTCCCTTTCCAACGTTCGCCTTATAAAGGACAAACACACACACCTCAACAGGGGCTTTGCGTTTCTACAGCTCTCTACCATAGTGGTGAGACACAAGATGACACACACGTGCATAGATGCTACACAAATGTATTTATTTCTCTGACTTGTATGTAGATACATTTGTGATCGGATTAGACTCATCCATAAACATAACAGTTTCTCATGATTGTGTTCTGATGATTTTCGAAATATGCTTCATCCTGACAATACAAACACTCACACTTTACTCTTTATTTGTTTTATCAACAGGAGGCATCTCAGCTGCTCCAGATCTTGCAGGCTCTCCAGCCAGTTCTCTCTATTGACGGGAAGGCTATTGTAGTGGAGTTCGCCAAAGGCTCCAAACGGTAAATGTTAGATTCGAATTCAATGTGGTCGCATGATTTAAGTGAATCATAAATAGCTTTGGAGAACGTTACCTGAAACACACATTGGTAGCGCAAAAATAGAGTGAGTGTGGAAAATATGCTGTCGAGAAGTAGGTTACCAGCAAAAAAAAACTGAACTTCCTGAAACCCTCGCCGTGCCTCTTGTCTGTTCTAGTGATGTGTTCGTGACGGATGGCAGCAGAGTGAGTGCTGCTACAGTGGCCAGCACAGCTATAGCTGCTGCTCAGTGGGCTGTCACACAGGTAACCTTATCTGACTTATGACTAAGAAAACGCACATCTTTAAATTTCAAATTACATGTCTGGTATTATGCTCGTGTTTTTAGTTTTTGCCTCACTTTTCAAAAATCTTTTTCATTCTCAGACGACTCAGAATGGATCGGGTGGAGGCCAGAGTGTAGATACAGCAGTATATCAACAGGGGGCAGCAGTAACATACAGTCAGGAAGGGCATGAGTACTCTGGGTCAGAGGGTGGAACTTTCAAGGTCCAGGCAGATAGCAGGGTGGCGGCCTTGGCGGGTGCGGGAACATCCCTGAATGGGGCATACACAGGAGGAGCAGCCCCAGGTTGGTGAAACACATGCTAATTTTATAGAGCATATGATCAATATGAGCTAAGTTGTTGAACTTTACATTGAATTATCTCTTCAGCGTACTGTTTGCGTTTGCTTGTATATGTGCAGCTGTCATTTCATCTGAGGCGGTGAAATCTGGATCGGCAGTCGTGCAGCAGCCTCTCGCTCATTTGCAGACAGCTCTCATCACCACAGCTGCCGCCACACCAGCGACACAGGTACAACGTCACTCTTTGCATTTGCTTTTTGTATGATTTCATGCTGTTACTTTATTGTTTTTAAGAGCTCTGTCTCTTTCAAAGGTTGAAATTGTTGGAAAACCACAACCAGCTGCTCCCAGCCAACCTGCGACCCCGGGCACTGAACACGAGCTCCAGCAATACCGTAAGAGTTCACATCATCACTGATTATTGTAAATACATGTACTTTGAAGTGCTACAGGCTTGATGTGGCTGATTAACTGTCAAGGTAACTGTTTGTGGTCAGTGAAAGATTTATGTATTTGAATTCCAGCCATGAGGTGAATGTTGTGTGTATCTTGACTGCAGCTGTGCCCGATGTGTCCACGTACCAGTATGACGAAAGCTCGGGGTACTATTACGACCCATTTACAGGACTCTACTATGACGCTACTTCCCAGGTAAAGAGTTCATAGTTAATGTACTGCAATCTAAATGTTAAGCCAGCATTTCTTGAAGGAACTTTGTTTGCGTATGAGTGTCCTCTTCCTCTGTATCTCAGTCTGGTTTAATATGTTTTTTTTGTGTTTTTTTCCAGTACTACTATAACGCTCACACTCAGAAGTACATGTACTGGGATGGAGAGAAACACACCTACATTCCTGCCAGCCAGACAAACATGGATGGAGCTTCTACGAGTGGTAGTGCAGCCCCTCCAGACTCACTGTTTGCCACCCCTGGCAGCAAGGAGAAAAAAGACAAACCCAAGAATAAAACTGCTCAACAGGTACACGACACACTCAATACAAGTTCAAGTACTGACCGATACACGGAGGAAATAAAAAATGACCTAGAAATTCTGAGGTCAACTTTACTTTTCGCTCTATTTGATTTGATATCTATACATGTCTGTAAAGGTTGAACACAAATAACAAACAGCTTTTACTTCTTCTAATACAGGATTCAATTTCTGTCAGTGGAAGAAATAACAATTATACCTTACAAAATATTATAATACACCTCAGATCAACATGAACGAACAAAGACATGAAGATTAGATTACTTCACAAAGGTATTATTTGTTGCAGAGCTACCGAGTTGGATTTCATTTTTTATTACTTTGCCACAACTTTAGTTTGACATGTGTAAAATTGTCTGTGTCCTTTTAACCAGCTAACGTGTATCCCTTGGGTTTTATATTAATAGATTGCCAAAGATATGGAGCGTTGGGCGAAGAGTCTCAATAGACAAAAAGAGAACATGCGTTCTGTCTCTTCGTCCCCTGCCGCCGGCTCCACAGCACTCCCCCCTGGCTTCACTCGGGCTCCTGGCCACAGTCGCCTTGATGACTTTAGAGAGTCTGCAAGTGCCGATGCAGGATATGCAGTTCTGGAGAAAAAGGTGCATGACCCTAACGTAAACACACATGCTTCGCTGTAAACATCTGTGTCCCTTTAGGGCACCCTGGTATCGTAGCAAGTCGGGAAACTGTCCCATCAACCAGAGGGCTCGGGTCTTATTTATTGACCTGATAATCTCACTGATTTTTCTTTTTTGTCCTGCAGGGGGCCCTGTCTGAACGGCCCCAGATGTTTCTGGACCAGATCCGACAAAGTGCAGAAGTATGTGACCACACACTTACTTTGGAAGTGTTTTTTGTCTGGTTTCCTTGTAGTTTTTCTAATCTTCTGTCTTATTGTAGCAGTTAGAGGTGTAGATGTTTTTTTTGTATTGTTTTTTGTTACTCAAGCTTCATATTATTATTATTATCTCTATCTCTCCCTGAACCTGTGTTTTTCTTCTGTAGCACTCGCCTCCTCTGCAGCAGGGTCTGGTCCCAGCCTACAGTGGAGAAACTGATAGTGAAGAAGAAGGAGGAGAGAAAGATGAGAAGGATGGGAGAATGACAGACTGGGTTAAACTAGCCTGTCTGCTGTGTCGGAGGCAGTTCCCGAGCAAGGAGGCCCTTATCAGGCACCAGCAGCTCTCTGAACTACACAAGGTTGTTTAAATCCAATTTTACACAATCATAAGCACTTTATAAGTGATGGATAACAAGCATCCGTTCCCTGCTAAGGCGCTGTGCTGTATAAATAGCGGACACATGCGCCATTCGCCCCTCAAAAATGTAACTACACTGGGGCAACGGCATCGATGAAGAAAGCAACTGTGATTGGCTATTTGTGTTTTGTCCTATGTTTTTCTGATACTGGAGGATTTTGTTGTTGCTCACTGTGATTGTAACTCTGAAAGAACAAGAATGCATCAATTGAGGTTGTTTCCTTTACCGCAAAGAGAAACATCAAATTGATTCAACCTTTATTTATGCAAGGTTGTCCGATGAGAGCAGTTTTACTCTCTTCAGCACGGAAGCCATGTATACACAGGACCATAAAACAAAACGTTGACTAATGACATTCCTCTTGTGATCGTTTCCTAACTTTCACCTACTTATCTGCCCTCAGCAAAACTTGGAGCAGAGAAAAACCCAGATGGAAGGCGCAGGCAAAGAGGTGGGGCAAGTCACAGGGTCTGACTTAGACAACACTGCATAGAGTAATTACATTCATTCCCAATTGAGGGCAGTCAGTTTTTTTTTTTTATTGTCCTCTTATTTGTTTTGCAGAGACTAGCAGATGGACCTGAACCTCCTGATTCTAAGAAGAGGAGGTTTAACCCCTTGTAAGTAGCAGTGATGTCACAAACAGACTCTCTCGTTTGATGTGTTACAGTTGTCTTAGGTTTATAGTTTTTTATGGACACTACCATGCTTTGTTCCTAAAGTCAATTTAACCAGGCTGGTTGCTTACTGTACATCACTGCCAATACAGTCACTTATCAGCTATGGTTTGTGTGACGTCATCTACTTAGAGGTTTGTGTGTTCACAACATTGTTTTTTTTTTTTTTTCCCCTCTGCAGAGATGGGATCACAGGCACTAGTCTTGGTGCCAGGATGCTGCAGGGAGGTGTGAAAAGGGGGCTTCTTTTGCGCAATATGCAAGTGGAGTGACCCCCACACCCTCAAACCTCCTCACCCATAAAAGGACTAAGACAAAGCCCAGCACGCACCACTTCTCCATTAACATCACATAGATATCTATATAAAAACCTATTCACTATGGTTTGACATTACAATTACCTCAACAATGGTAATGCTCAGTGGTAATAATCTTATGAACTGATCCTGTAGCAGTAGATGTCAGGATATTGCACAGATTGCACCTTTTTGCTTGCTTCCTGAATGATGCAGTTTTTAGTTCTCACTTGCCTCAGAGCTTGTGTACGATAAACAAGTTTTATGCGGCTGGAAAGCATTTGCTGTTGGAGAATGAGAGATCGGTGTAGATCTTTATGTCAGCAAATGGGGATGTCTAATACTGTCTATGCACCATAGATTTTTTTTTTTTAATTTAATGCGGTATGCCTTGTCATTCAGTGAATGACTGATCTGGGCATTAACTGTGTACATTTTAGAATGAGCCCATTTCTACAACAGTAGAGCAAAGAGACTGGCCTCATGAACTGGACATGGTCACACTAACTCTATTGTGTTGGTAAAATGTTTATCATTTAAAAGGTATGAATTCACAATGTAATGCATACTTATCTCTGGAGAAAGTTATTTTTTATTTCTGTCTTTAGTAATGTGGCTGTATTTCATCAAGCTCATGTAAATTAATTCATAATAACACATTTTCATCTATATTGATTGATGTGTTGTATGGGAAAGCCAGTAAATAGTAGCTTATTTCAACATTTTAACATGACATTTCCAAAGCTGTGTTTTTGCAAAAAGAAAAAAAAAAAAAAAGAGGAATATAACGTAACTGTTTAGTGCAACATCTTGACCTCCATAGCTGTTGCAAGGCAGACTTTTTTTTTTGTTTTGTTTGTTTGTTCCTAAAATGTGTTTCCCTCTTCAGCTGAGGGCTTCAGATGTGCGCGTGTAACTGCTGCACGATCTCCATGGTAACAACTACAAACTCAGTTGTTGGTTTGCTCACAGGACCTTTGGACAGTTAGCTTTGTGAACATAATTGACGCAAGCTCCTTCTTTTTTTTTTTTTTTTTTACTAAGATTTCGTAGATAGTTTGTTGTTAAAGTTGGGGACGTAGGTACGTATTGGTAGTGAGTGTAATACAAATTTACAACGTCCAATTCAATTTAGCAAGTTAGCTGGCTGATGGTACTCGGCTGGTAGGCCTAGTCTCATAACGACTTAATGTGAGCTAACCGAGGCCGTTTTCTTTTTTCTTTTTTCTTTTTCTTGAACCCGTTACAATTGAAATAACCTGCCAGCTGCCAACTGGTTTATTTGTATTAGAACCATAAGGCTACTTCACCGGGATGTCTGACATGGATGAAGATGAAGCGTTGTCGGATGCGGAGGGAGAAGAAGAAGAGGTTGTCAATGAAGGCGGCGGAGAGGAAGAGGAGGAGGAGGAAGAGCAGGTATTGAGGAGAAAAAAAAAAAAAAAAAAAAAAGCACCGCGCTCATCACGACTGACCCACTTTAGCCGGTAGTAACCGGGAAAGCAGACGAGAGTTAGGTTTGTGTAGTCTGCCGTTTGGTCGCGTCTCGGGAACTACCACAAGCTGCTGGTCGACAGGTGTCGTAAACAAAGTTTAGTTTGCTCTAACAAAATAAACCACATTACGCAAACATTAGGAAGATCATGTCTTCGATAAGGTCGAGGCGTAACTATTTATTTATTTTGTTGTGCGTATGCTCCTTTTAACCCACAACATCAAATGAAAGGATGGAGGGGGGGGGGGGGTGTCTCCTATGCTGTCCAGTCTGGACTGGGTTGACTGGAGTGTCACGTTAACATACAAAACTGCCATCTAAAGCTTTGGTTCTCAAAAACCACGACAAAATACTTGTGGATGTTATCTTTAGTGTTCCAATAATTTGTAAGTAATTCAGCAAGAAGTTTCACAAAGGAGGCTTAAGTTATTGCAAAAAAAAAATACTGCCGTGGGTGGTTTTAAAGGTCCACCGTGTTCAGGTTTAGGTAGGTCAGGTTGTGCACTAAACAACGACGTTGGCCCCTCCTGTCCGCACAAAATGTCCTTGCAAGACACTTGACACCCAAATTGCTTCCCATAGTCAGGCCAGCAACTCGCATGGCAGCTTGCTGCTGGTGTACGAGTGTGTAAAATGGTGAATAAGAGGCACTTTGAGTTTATAAAAGGCAGATATTAACGAACATTGGTTCCATAGTACATTATTCCTTTGAGATTTAAAGCCACCAACTATATGGACAATTGTAGCCTAAATCTCCTCTTTGTACTTCACAGTTTAAGGGTTTCCCTTTAACCCAAGAAACTATAAGTCAGGGGCTGTCATTACTGTGCCGAACAGAATACGGACTCGGACACGCATTTGTCAAACTGGACCTGAGAAACAAGTAAGCAGGCAAAAAGATGCATGCAGAGAAACACTTGACTGCATTTGCCCTGTAACTTTAAGTTCAAGTTATTCCGTTTTGTTTGTCTTGTCACTTCTGATCCCATATTTATTTTCTCTTTGTCACCATTTACTTCTCAGAGGACTGAATGATATAACTGCAATCGGCAATTACATTCATATACGTTTTCTGGACGTATCCAACAACTATCTGGCTGATCTTTCTCCTCTGGTATCCCTGACCCAGCTACTTTGGCTGAAGGCAAGAAGCTCTCTTCTTTATTCATTTAGAGAAGGACATCTCTTGGGCTGTCACTAACATTCTCTGAAGCTGATGTTGAAATCTTGAATGCAGGTCGACAATAATGCTATGGCATGCTTGGAAGGTCAACCTTTCGATCAGCTCACCTACCTGCAGTGGCTGAGTATGGCGGGGAATCGGCTAACAGATGTTGAAGGCCTGGTCGCGCCTACCTTGGAGAGCCTCAGTCTTACAGGTTGGTATGTTGGTTTTATGTCGGTAAAAGGGGACTGAACGTATTCAGCTAATCTGGACCTCCTAAAGGCGACGTCACACTTTATCTCCAGGTTAACTGCGTGTCAAATGTAATGAATGTATTTGTGAGCCGTCACTATTATTTGATGAAACGAGTCATATGCCTCGTTCATTTGATGCACTGATACATGTGCTGTCTGTCAGTCTTGGGTACAACGAATTCTTTGTTCATCCATCGGCAAGATTTTAATCAAATATCTGAAACCTTTTGAAAATTTTGGGAAAGGCCTTGACGTGACATTTCAAAACGTTTCTTGCAGGTAATAATATTCAGAGGATGAAAGCTTTTCAGAGTGGCTGTTTTTCAAATCTGGTAACTCTAGAGATTAGAGGAAACAAATTGGATACCACTGCTGCCATCAACCTCCCAAACCTGCAGAAATTATTTCTGGTAATAAAAGTACTATGATTTGGTTAATAACACCACCATACTCAAAGCCCATGTGATGTCCAAAAGAACAAACTGCTTGAGACCTATTCTTGTTTTCTGTTCAGGCCCAAAATGTCATCAATCGTCTGGAGGGATTGCAGAGGTTACAGCGCCTCGTCATCCTTCACCTTCGAGACAACCAGCTAGAATCGATGGATGGCATCAGCCCCTGCCTGAAGTGTCTCCGATATCTCAACGTCAGGTATTAGTGATGTTGTAACGGGACGAAGCAATAACGGTGGTTCCCATTATGCAGACAGTAAAACACCAAATTAGCTGGTATATCACCTATTTTTCTGTTTCTACGTCTACCCCATAGAGGCAATTCAATTGGAGATGTGAAGGCCCTGCAGTGCCTTGGCCTTTTATCAGAAACCCTAAAAGCTCTGGTCCTTTCTGACAACCCACTGGTGGAGTTATCAGACTACCGGCTAAATGTACTGATGCTCTTGCCACAGCTGGATCGACTTGACAAAGACCCCGTCTCCCTCGAGGAGAGGGTCGAAGCAGAGGACAGAATTCGGGTAAAAATATAACTATTTCTCATTGAGGCATGGTCTAAAAGATTTCTCTTTTGCACTCTTGTTTTAAGGACATGTTTGTCATTTCAGGAACTTAATGAAGAGGAAACACCTGAACCAAAAGATTTGTAATGAGGGCAAAAAAGTGGAAGTGGTGGACTAACTTGACTTTCTGGAAAAGACAGGCTTGTCGTGTGAAGCCTATGATTGTACATCTGTATGAAAAGTATCTTGCATGGTTAATAACTCAGAACTCTGTACTTCAAGGATTCTTGTGTCATGTTTTAATACTCACTGTTACAGCCAGGCTATTTTTGAACAATAAAACTTTATAAACGTATGATGCATCCATTGGAATTTACAAATGCGGGGAATCATCTAAAACAAAGAGGCGGTGACTATTGGACAAGATGTGGGTTGATATTTGAAACTTGTGTCGTTAGAAAAACCGCCTTGCTTTTCCCTGAGTAAGGATGAGAGGGCAAAATCTGATGCCATTTCCTTGTTGGCAGGCAGCCAGCTGGAGCTTTTAAAGACACAGTGGCACAATGGAAAAATCGTCCAAATGTTCACTGTACTGTCAACTGAGGTACAGGATTGGCCCCTTGTGTCAGATAATGCTATTGTTTCTGACTAATAGTGGCATCTGAAGTTGTTTTCTGGCAATTCCCCCACCACACCATCATACTATTTATACAGGCGGGAAGTCACCTGCCTACCTGTCTGATAATATATGGATATTATATGAAGGTCTTCACAGTGGTAGAATGTCTACCTTTATAATTACACATCAAAACCTTTGTCGTGAGCTACTTATAGCTCTTCACGTTGTGGGTACCTGTATTGAAACAAATGTTCAATTGCCGTAGGTGCCGGCCATGCTGCTGATTTTTTGTTTTGTTTTTTGAATTGATTGATTGAATTGAAGTAAACTCAGATCTGTATCTGCTGTAAAAGCCGCAATTTGCGCCACTCGTTGTCCTCCAATGATGTGATGAGGGGGGGGGAGGGGGAGGAGTGGCTGTCGGGAGCAGACATAAATTCCCCTCCTCGCGGCAGGTCTTCCGCCTCTGTTATACGTGCACCGGGCGAACTATTAGCAGCACTGAACCGACGACACCGGGAAGGCAAGGTTTGCGTGACTGAAAAATAAACCCCACATTTTTTTTAGTTTTCAAGCGGACGCGACTCTCAAAAGCCAAAGCACACCCAGCCACCATGACCAGCTACCACAAACCCGACGAAAAGACCCTGCAGGAGCTGAAAGACATCGCCAACAAGCTCAGGATCCACTCAATCAAGGCAACATGCGCCTCCAACTCCGGGTGAGTTCATTTCAAGAGTAACGCGCTTTTAACTTTTAGCGTCGTTATACAATTGAAAACGGGCAGAGAGAGAAAAAAAAAAAATGCCATGTTGTTTTAAAATTTGTACTGCCGCTGACGCGCGTTTCACCTGCGGGGCCTTTGGCTGCACGTGCTGCGGATTATGTTCACGCGGTGTAACTTGGCTCCAGTCAATAAACGAGCAGCGAGTACTTCATATTATATAAATATATATATTCATATACAAACTGGTTCCTGAACGTCCGAAGCTCCGGTCGGAGCTAAGACTAGCACAAAGCTAACAGTTTACGGGTGTCTTTATGTACGCGTGAAAAATGTCCGCGGTTATGTCGTTCGTAAAGGTGTTTAGTCAACGCTATCTAGCTCAGGGTTTGTGTGTTTTTTTTTTTTTAAACAGTTACTCCTTAATCCACTTTAATTAGTCATTAACATCGACTTACTTACGCTACCGAGCAGAAATCACATGATTGTGCGAGAAGTTGAGCCCCGCGATCACGTCGAAGCTCTCATTTTCTACCGTCCTCAAACGCCACACCGGTTGAACGCTCTCGGTTGTGTTTGGCAACACATGGGTGGGAAGAGCACCTGTACGTAGTGGTGCATCTCTTCCTGAATATCCACGTTCACAGAAGCGTCGGAGGAAGCGGGCATCTTTTCTCTCAAATCTCGGAAGTGTCGTAGTTTGTGGTCGACGCGATTTCAAGCGGGAATAGTTTGTGAGGGTGTAGTTTTATGAGGATTATAATTAGGCGTGTTCATCTGTCTCCACGTTCAAAACTGAAACCACGGTTGCATTGTAAATGATAAATGGCACCTTATTGTTGTGGGTGCGATAGGTCAAGACTAATTACATGTTCACGTTTCGTCACACTTTTCTGTCAAGTTTTTGTCAACTTTGGACACTTTCTTTTTTTTTTTTTTTGAATTTTTTTTTTTGTTATTCTTTTTGTCACACCAAAACAAGTTCTTGTAATGTATAGCCCATTTTGTAATTTCATTTTTCCATTTTGTTTCAAAGTATCTGAGCTGCAACACAACGGGAGGGGGAAATAAACTATTTTGAATGGTGCAGTTTTGGACCACTACCTCTTTTGATATTGTATTAGTTGTAGCATCTGTCAGTAGCCTGGGGAAGTGCTTCTGTTCATTTTTCTGCATTGTTACTGTACACTCAAAGTCCAGCATTGTGTAATTCTCCCCTCATGATGCAACTGAAATCTCTAGAGTACAAATATTGTTGATAAACCTGTTAATATTACTTCCTTGTGTTGCCTCACAAGGAAATAAGGGTAGTCTCTCCTGATTGTCTGGAGTGTGCAGCCTTTACAAATGTTCTCACACTATCACCTTTAAACAATAGAAGTCTTTCAGTTTTGACATTCAACACTCATTGTTTCTCGTGGTTTCAGAAATATGGAACATTATACTTCAGCATGTCGTACCTTTTTTGTTATAGTTTCTCAGAATTTACTTCACTTTATTTCCCAGCAGGTTATCTCTCAACAGAAGGACAAGTGGTAAACGGAGCACTGGGGTTTTATTAAAAAAAAATTAACAGTGACCGTGATGTTGGTTTGGATCAAATAACTTGATGCATTTCAAGCATGGTTTGAAATGATGCCACTTGTATGTTAACCCACATAGGGAACCTAAGATCGGGTTGGGTAATGTGGCATTTCTAAACATGTTGATTGCAATATTCTGACCACTGTGCAGCAACTAACTGTTTCACAAGTTTCCCTATCTTTATTTTTAGACATTTAAGTGTGATAATCTAACAGAGATCTTGCAATTTAACAATTCATGACATCAGTGAAATTCCTAATTGTAAAAATAAAAAAAAAAATCATTGCTTGCCAAATTTTATGTTTGGAAGTTTGTGTCATGCTCTCCTGGAATGAGTGATTTTTTTTCTTCTTCTTCTTCTCAGAAGTGTATTTATTGTCAAACTAAAACAAAGTGCATTTCATGACTATTAAGGAGTAATTTCTCTCTCATGCCCAAGTTCCTGAATGTAGAAACACATGCATGTTATATGCATGTTGTGTGGCTTTGGTTTTTGTCTATATTGCAATGTCATTTTTAATGATCTGTCACCAATGGACTGTCTGTTCTCACTCCTCAGTCATCCCACATCCTGCTGCAGTGCAGCGGAGCTCATGTCTGTGCTCTTCTTCCACACTATGCGCTATAAACCAGATGATCCTCGCAACCAGTGCAATGACCGCTTTGTGCTCTCAAAGGTTGGTGCTTATTTTTTTTTTAGTAAAGAGATTCCTTTAGTGTCCTGCAGCTGGTTCATGCACTTGAGATTTAAGACTTTCTTTTCCACTTATCACTAGGGTCATGCTGCACCTATCCTGTATGCTGCTTGGGCTGAGGCAGGTTACGTGAAGGAGTCTGAGCTGCTCAACCTGCGGAAGATTGACTGTGAACTGGAGGGGCACCCCACACCTGTAAGTCAGGGATCCTGAGTCGCCTTCTGTTAGTGTTTCTGGGGAAGAAAAGAAATATGTATCATTTAACTTTTTTTTTTTTGTCTCGCTCTCTCCTCCCCTGCCTTTTTATTTATTTTTATTTTTTTCAATCTTTTCTTTTCAAACCCAGAAACTGGCTTTTGTTGATGTAGCTACAGGTTCTCTGGGACAGGGTCTTGGGGCTGCCTGTGGGATGGCCTACACTGGCAAACACTTTGACAAATCCAGGTCCGTATTTATTCAAAAATAATGTGGATTCATAAAGACAGTCAAAGACTTGCATTGATCCTGCCTTTTTATAACTGGTATAGAGTGATCGGAAACATGTCTGCACAGTTGTCAGTCTTCGGCATAGGTCTGAAGCTCTTCCTTTTTCTCATGCTCCGTCCAGTTTAAAGTAGATAACCTAAAGGCAGTCTCCTGTACTCCTACCTGACTGTTTCTGTAGAGATTTGTTGTTACTACTCCATTGTTGACTCAACATTGTTTAATTTGAGTGTAATGCCTTGAGTGGTGCATGAGAACCTGCTTCCTTTTAAATGGCTCCTGATGCACTGTAATCTGTTAATTGTAATATATATATATATATATATATCACAATTTTAATTTTAATTGAGCCATGACGCAACCATCGTGGGGATCGCTCTTTGGAAGACATTGCTAATATTCCTAATTTCCTGCCCTTTCTACACGTGATTGTAGTTACCGTGTTTACTGCATGCTGGGTGATGGAGAGTGCTCGGAGGGCTCGGTGTGGGAGGCCATGGCCTTTGCCTCCCACTACCAGCTGGACAACCTGGTGGCTATCCTGGATGTCAATCGGCTCGGTCAGAGTGAGGCTGCACCTCTGAAGCACGACATGGAGGCTTACCACCAGCGCTGTAAAGCCTTCGGGTCAGTACCAGGCATTTTATGCATTCATACTTTAGTAATTTACAAAGGATTTTTTTTTTTTTTTTTATACGATGGCATCATTGCATCGAAGTATCTGTAAAGACCCTTAAAAGATATAAATGACCCTTTTCTTGTCGTCATTTATTTGGGTTATTAAGAACTTGATTACACTCCAGTTTCAAAAGCTGTCTGTACAGGTCTTTACATTTTCACGCTGTATTGTTCAAAAATTTCACTTTTCCACCTGTTTGCCAGACATTCTGTCCTTTTTGATCTCGTGACCTCTTTTCTGACTCTGCTCCCGTCCAAATTAATGGTTAACATGTTTGATCAGGCGTTGTGTTTGCGGTTCATATTTGTAGTAATGTGATGTATGCCGTTTGTAGGTGGAACACATATGTCGTGGATGGACATGACGTGGAGGAGCTCTGCAAAGCGCTCTGGCAGGCTCAGCAGGTCAAGGGTAAACCCACCTGCATTGTTGCCAAGACGTTCAAGGGCAGAGGACTCAAAAGTAGGTGGCCGTGACTTTTCGCGTGTTGAATATTTGTTGGCTGAGCCGTTTTATTCTGAATTTGATGCACGAGCCTCGTTCTCCCCTTGACCGTAGATATTGAGGATCAAGATGGCTGGCACGGAAAGCCCATTCCTAAGGACAAGGTGGACAAAGTCCTGAGTGACCTGCAGGATCAGATCCAGGCCCCAAACAAGACTCGGTCTCCTGAGCTGCCCAATAAGGACACGGCACCTGCTGACCTGAGTCCCATCTCCCTGCCCTCACCCCCAGAATACAAGAAGGGCGACAAGGTACTTTCTGGGTTTTAATGCAACTAGAGGCTTTTCGGGGGCAGTGGGAGCTTTCTCAGTAGTGACTACAGAGTCACAAGGACGACTGGAAAATGATCAGTGGTTTCAAGTTTTCTAATACGGGTGTCGTCTTGTTGGCCATGTGACTGGTTGCCTTGCCTCATACTGATATCAGCACCCGAGTGAACTGTGATCTACTTGTGGAATATTGTTTTGGGTTATTGGTTACTTTGCTTATCTATTTTTTTTTTTTTTTTTTTTTTTTAATTTTGTTGCTTAATCCTATTAATTTCCTGTTCTGTCAGATGGCAACAAGGCGAGCATATGGCGTGGCACTGACCAGGCTGGGCCAGGCGAGCCAGAGAGTGGTGGCCCTCGACGGAGACACCAAAAACTCAACCTTCTCGGAGACCTTCAAGAAGGCTTTCCCCGATCGCTACATTGAATGTTTCATCGCTGAACAGAATATGGTGAATTATATTTCCGCCCTCTGGTGATTTCAGAGCTGTTCTCTTATTCGCAGCTGTTCATTTTTGCACAATTTTCTGAACCAGTTCGAATCGGTTTCTACATTTTAAAGTCAAACACGCAAACTCTTGGCTTGTCAAGTCTCGTAACCGTTAAGAAGGACGGATACATTTGGCACACTCCGCTCTTCACGGACATAATCTGCTCCAATTTGGTCTAATCTGCTACTATCCATTCACACACTTGATAATCCAGCCTCCCTGCTGCCTTTTAGCTGTTTACTTATGACCCTGCAGGTAGGAGTGGCCATCGGCTGCGCCACCCGCGACCGCACGGTTCCGTTTGCCAGCACTTTCTCCGCGTTCTTCTCGAGAGCCTATGACCAGATTCGTATGGGAGCAATCTCTCAGTCAAATGTCAACCTGGTCGGATCTCATTGCGGAGTCTCCATTGGTAAGCTTTGTCCCTCAAGCGTCACTAGTTTTCTACAGCACAGAATTGGCACACCCTGTCCATGACTGGTCACATTTTGTCCTTCAGGTGAGGACGGTCCTTCCCAGATGGCCCTAGAGGACTTGGCCATGTTCCGTGCCATCCCAACATGTACTGTGTTTTACCCCAGTGATGCAGTGTCCACAGAGAGAGCTGTTGAACTGTCGGCCAACACGAAGGTTTGTAGGCCCACCTCATTGTGGCTTGTTCAGTAAGTAGTGGGAGTAAAACAAATTTTGTAACATCGCTTTCCTTTCTCAGGGTATCTGTTTCATCCGCACCAGTAGACCAGAGAGTGCAGTCATCTATTCTCCAAATGAGAAGTTTGAAGTGGGCGTAGCCAAGGTAACGGATCAGTCATGTGACTTTTGCAACAACAACAAAAAAAAAGGCTAAGCAACAACAAAGTTCGATGGGACACTTAGTATTTTTATACAAAAGGAGTAACTGTGTCTACCTCACCAGGTGGTGCGCCAGTCTGACAGTGATCAGGTGACTGTAATTGGAGCTGGCATTACTTTGCATGAGGCCCTGGCTGCTGCTGATATGCTGGCCAGTGAAGGTAAAACCAATACTGCCCTCTAGTTGATAGTTGCAAGTACTAGTGTGAGGCTGACGTTTTTTTTTTATAACCAGACAGGACTCCAATGTTTGGCAATGCAGCTTCTAGCGCCATCCGGTGGTCAGTTAGCCGTTATGGCAGAGTATAAATCTGTAAAAAAAAATATTTCCTTTATGAATTTCTCAAGGAAAGAGCATCCGTGTGATTGACCCATTCACCATCAAGCCCCTGGATGCCGCGACCATTCTGGCCAGTGCCAAAGCGACAGGGGGACAGATCATTACTGTGGAGGACCACTACAAAGAGGGTAGGTTGTGTTTAGTTTTTGTGTGAATGTTGTGTTGCAGTTGTGTCCTTAAATAATGTGCCAGAGAGTTTGGAGTATTGGCAGGAATCTTTTGCTAAAAAAAAAAAACCCAAACAAACATTACAACAGTTGCTTTAAATGGTACTACTTTCATTGATTTGAAACTAATTGTCTGCTGCTTTTCGGTTGTTAAAATAAAATCAGCTGTTGTATCACCGTGTGTTGTGGCCTCCCTGACCTGATGGTCTGTCTCCTCTGTCTAGGTGGTCTTGGTGAAGCAGTGCTGTCAGCAGTGGGCAAGGAGCCGGGCATTGTTGTCACCCGGCTGGCCGTGACTGGCGTCCCCCGCAGTGGGAAGCCCCAGGAGCTACTGGACATCTTTGGCATCAGCGCCAAGCACATTGCCAACGCTGTGCGTCAAACCTTTGCAAACTAGTGACGACACCTCGTCCTCCTGCCTGTAGCTCTCTTCCATCACAACCAACTTGCAGCTTACTTGGCACGATCATTTGAAGCCCCGTTAACTTCTTTAGTGCCATCTTGTGGCTTTGACTCGAGTGCTGTGTGCTAACTCTGTATTAAGGCCGTGGCTGATGGAGGGAGATGTGGTCAGAGCCTGTAGCGTTAACCCGCCTTCTAGTTATCCTCATCCCAAGATGGGTTTTATTCATCCTTGGCAACAACATTCCTCTCGTATTCTCTTATGTTTTCAAAGTCTTGCAAGACTGATAATGCAAAAAGCATTGGTGAAAACTAAATCTTTTTGGCTGACAGATTTAAAACCAGTCAACCCGGCACTGTTTCCAGGTTCTGATCTGTCAGGCCAGCACTTCTGTGGCATTCAGACCATCATTCCTTTCACATTTCTGAGGACCATTGCAACTGTCCACTCGCTTGGCTTTTCGTCATGCCTCTCTCTTTCTGTTTGTCATTAACGCAACGTACTAGATTACGTTAGTAATTGTGTCCAGTGTAAGCCTTTAACACTTGACCTGTGAAACCGTTTCCTCAAACCCAGGGTGGAAAGTTTAACCAGCTAAGTGGTTTGAGCAATTCACTAACTATTCCTGATCACACAAATGTTACTGCTGTTCAAGGTCACCAGTGTCACCCTGTTGCTGTGATGTGCTGAATTAAAAAGAATTAACCCCATGCCATTGGTGGCCTTGTGTTCTTTTTTTTTTTATGCTTTCGTGTCTCTGGAACGCCTTGAGGGAATTTTTTTCAAATGCAAATGCAAGCATCCACTTGAATTAAAGGATGAACTGATAAGAATTTCCACACCTAAAAAAACTCATACGCTCATTATGATGAAACTTCACACAAATGTTAAATATGATGAAATTAAGTGATTGCTCTTAAATCTGGGAAGTCAACTTTGCTTTGACCTCATATTCTGCAAAAACACATCTCTGTCCATTATTAAAAAGCATAACTCGGGAACATACGAGATTGTCACCATATTTCACATTTGGTATAAAGTAGTGACACTAATCTTGGGTGTCCACCTTGAAACTGAAATTGCGGTGATTGTGTAGATCGTCTGTGCTGCTGGGTTGACGATGCAGGCATCTGAAGCAACAGACGGAAACAGACCATTCACGCTCTCATCCACACCCAAGGGCAATTTGTAGAACCACCAATTAACTTGAGGTGCATGTTTTTGGACGACGAGAGGAAGCCGGAGTACCCGGAGAGAACCCACGCAGGAACGGGGAGAACATGCAAACTCCACACAGAAAGGCCCGGGCCCAGGTTCGAACCCAGAACCTTTTCGCTGAGGCGACAATGCTAACCACTGTGCCGCCCTACTTTCTATTTGCATTAATATTGTGCGCATGGTGACGTACTCAAGTTGTTATGCAGTACAAAGCACCATCAGGCAGAAGTACAGCCTCAGAGATGCTTTGTGGCTGTAGATGTCAAGTTTTGCTGAATGTTTTCATTGTGTCTTGTGCAAAGAAATATAATGGATTCTATAGAGCTGGCACTGGTTGGACTGTGTAAGCTGTGAGAGGACAAAATAAAGTTGATCTACGAGATGTCAGGGAACATTTTTTTTTAACAACTAACCGTGTCCTGAGAACTAGTCTTTGTTTATGTTGGATGTAATAGACTAAGCATCATTCTTTGTGGTGGAAATTGTTACTTCAGGTTGCCGTCAGACTGAGGTAAAGGAAGGGGTGAACGTGGTCTGTGGATTACCGTGTCTTCCCGTCAAGATTTAAATAAATGTTTTTTGGACTCGTCACTATTTACCTTGGAAGAGCACATCACCACTTTTGTGTTTCGCTGTTTAGTGTCAAGTTGTCCAGAGTACCATTTGAAACCTGTCTGAATTCTGCTGTCGTGTCTCATCAGCTGATCTTCAGGTGCAGAAAAACAAAGTGCCACATACTGTGTGAAAAGAATTAAAGCAAAGATCAATTGTTATCCATTGGTATAATCATAAAATAAATCAGTGGAGTGCGTTAATCGCGGACAATGTTTTGAAGCACATTTTGACAGATTTAATGTCTGTATGTGTGGTTACTGAGTACATGAAGAGGGGCTGTCAGCAGGTTTCACCCCACAGTGAAAATCCCAGTTTGGCTCCGTCAGGGGCACACACTCCACCGTACATGTATGCACAGAATGTAAAGACGGCCTCGTTGTTCATTTCTCGGAGTTCATGTTTGTTTTAATGTGTAGATGCTAGTGGAGCTTGGCCAAACAAGGTTGTCTCTGACCTGAACTGTCTACCAACTCTTGTCTCTTGTTGGACCAGGTCCAAGGTCACATTCTGATTCATTCTAGAGAAAACACAAAAATGACAGTGGACTAAAAGACAGGTATCAAATCACGTGAGAATGTCGGAGCAGAATCTTTCACCACCGTATGAAAATTACTGTGATACAGTTTCGTTCTCCCTGTCGGTGTCTCATCTCCACTAAAATAGACCTTTCCACCTTGAGGTAGCAGACAGTTATGAAATGGAGAGGAGACAAGGAGGAACGGGCGTGTCTGTGTATTTCATGGTACGATGATCGAGGGCCTTTATTAACACAGAGGTTTTTTTTTAACCTCTCCACCTCCTGTATATTCATTCCCCTCCTCTCACTCTGTCTTCATTTCAGCATTCACCCTAAGTAAGGGGGGCATGTGCAGTATGTTTTAGTACTGCTGTAAGCTGACTCACAAAAGACAAGAAATCATAGCTTTCACTGTTTAAATGACCAAATTCTAGGGTTTTCTGGAAATTTGTCTGTTCGCTCCAACTCTGAATTTGACTGCTACTCGCAAGGTTTCTTCCCTTTAGACAAAACTGTCTTCATTCTCTGTGGACTTGTCTCTTCCTTGCTTCAGCCCTGAAGATCTGAAGTACAAGTTTTGGACATCTTTTTACAGTGGAAATAGCTTGAATTGAGCAAACAGCCAACAATGCAAATGCAGAGGACATGGATTGTGTTAATTTGTCTGAGTGGCACAATTTTATCAGGACAAAGCCTAGAAGACTCTTTGTATGGCGTGGATTCACTCTTGGACATCTCTTCTGAGACAACTGAAATGGAAGCTTCAACCATTCATCCACTAAGGAGTGATACAGGAGTGATGTTGTTGCATACACACGTTGCTGGTAAGCTTTTAAATCCTGCCTTTATCTGTGTACTTGCTCTTGATTAATAAATGTTTGATAACTAAAGCAGTTTAAAGTCTTGTACAAGAGAGCAAATACAATTTTTATTTCTTCATGTTTGCAATTCAGTTTCTGTTTTGCTTTATGTTTGGGCTTATTTTGGTGAAGAAAAAGGTGAGGATGGACATCTCCAAAAGGATACTGAAAAGGAGATGAACCTGAAAAATGTTGGTTTCAAAAAGCTGGAGGCTGGTAGAAGAAGGAGAAGTGCCTGGGGGAGGAGGAAGCATGCACCTTCAGTAGAGTCCACTGCATACAGAATAGTATGTCCACTGACATCTACTGTCTCAATACAGAAAATCAACTTTTCCTAACATCTTTTCACTCACGTTATAGTTTTGTTTAAGATTGTTTGGTAAATTCATGTACTTCTTTGGGTCTTCATGTCACTAGTCTCCTGCTGCTTATTTTAGGCAGGGTTTGGGCGACCCCTAATGGACTGGACAAAGCGTGGAAAAGGAGAGACCAGCACTCTCATGGCTGCACTAAAGGAACTTCATGCTGAGAAAAGAAGGCTGATGGATTACGGGAAAACACAAGAAGAAGATGAGGACGATGATGAGGACGATGACGATGATGATGATGATGATGATGACGATGATGATGACGAGGAGGAGGAAGAGGAGGTTTTTAATTGTTTTTGTAACAAATAACACATACTTTGTTTTTCTTTAGTTCACTGAATCATCCAGTAGAAATCAATGAATTAAATTTCATTTTTTTGTTTGTTTCCTGCATCAGGAAGAGGAGGAGGAGGAGGAGGAGGAGGAGGAGGAGGAAGAAGAAGAGGAGGAAGAGGAGGAAGAGGAGGAAGAGGAAGAAGAGGCAACTGAGTCCCCTAGCAATCAAACAGAAATACACTCCAACTTTACAAAGTCACCTCTTGAGTGTCAGACATTCGACAGTGAAATCAGCTGCAAAGGCATCGGGCTGACTCACCTGCCAGTTTTCCAAAACCTGGAGGCCACAAAGTTGGATGCGGCAGGTGTGTGTTTAAATTGTGGCGGCAGAGTCATCATGTCTGTGCCTAGTGGGATATTAGAACATTTTCCTTCCAGCATTTTCTGTGTTTATTTTTGGTGCTAAAATCACTGATGTTTTCACAGCTGCATGCAGTTGCCAGTAAACACTGTAGGTGGGGAATTATTACACTGAAAACTAAAGTAGTGCTTTGCCTCCACCAAAGTTCTCCTAGTGATTACAATATTTACATGAATGGTAAAACACAAGTTCCATCACAGATATGACATGACCTTGACTGAATTAGGTAAAGTTCAAGTGAAATGTTGCACTCTTTACAAGCTGTACAAGCTACTGTAATATTTATTATCATGTGATTTATTTTTTAAAGAGAACAACATCAGAATCATCAGTCCACAAACTTTCTCTGGCCTTCCAAACCTGGACACACTGGACCTGAGCAATAACACACTGGACGACGAGTCGTTCAGCCAGAACCCCCTGTTTGTGAGTAACACTGCTCTGCGTGCATATTTCAGCTCCATCCTGCTGCTACTAACACTGCTGTTTACACCATCACTTCTTGTCTACAAGTATGCCACGCCTGCAGTTGTAATCGAATTGTTTGTTCATGCTTGATGCAAAACCGTTACTTTAAGGTGCAATGAAGGGTTAGGTGTGACTGCGCCGTCTTATAATACCTCGTGGAGAGAAATTGAGTCGCTGTGGCGTCATATCTGCCCTCGGTCTGGAGTTTTGGCATTTTGCTGTTAGTTAGTGGTTTGCTTCTCTTTTTTTAATTTTTAATTTTTTATATATAACTGATGATTGCAACGTCAGATTGTATGGGCAATTGGTTGAGTTTACATGAAAGCTTGTTTAACTTTGTTTCTAGCAAGACCACAAAAGCACAGAAACAGCCATAACAAAACTATGTATTGATGCCATTTAAAAAAAAAAAAATGTTTTTAGTGCTTTTTGTGTTGTTATTAGCTGAACTAAAGATCCAGTTTGTATTATATAAACAAGGTCTATATGCCCGTTTTGTCTGTATTGCTACGTATCCAGCAGTTTACAAGAAACATTGTGAGTTCACCGTCAATCTTTATTCATTTACTCTCCAAGAACTGTCTCCAGTGGCGGAACACAACACCAATGTTAATTCTTGTTATGCTTCTGTTTCTAGCTCTTCTTTCTTTGTCAGGAGCCAGATGGTGATTTTGATTGCTTTGCCAAAGTTTCAGCCACTGTGTTTACATGATGAAAGTCATTCTAACAAGAGGTTAGAAGATTACATCATCTTCCTCTCACGTTAGACTGAGAGCAGACTTTAAGCTACAGTGACTCAATGTCCCATCTTGTGGTACAAACTAGTATTACAAAATGGGATGAGCAGGGGTTTGCTGATTAAAATAATAACCTTAGTAGATGTCTCTGCAACAGAAAACAGAGATGTCTGTGACAAAATGTCAACATTGCTATTTCTTTATATTCTGTTGAGGATTTTTTTAATTAATTTTTTAATTAAAAATCCCACGTATTATATCTTTAAAGTCCGTAATTTCTGCGGGGGGATATGCATGGATATACAATTTCACCAGGGTGCGTGGTTTCATTGATATGATCCATGCCAAACTGGGGACATTCAATACTACGTAACTGCAGAGCTGATCCGTTCCCAGTCGTCTAAAACCGGCAGTTCCAGTTCAGCCAGCTTTACCTTCAGTCAATGAGTGTTACAACTGTAGTTTTTTTTTTCATTACTCCTCTTTGTGTGTGTTTATTTGTTGTTTGATTGTTGATGAAAAGTTGAGAGCATATTTTTGATCTAATAGTTACTGAGCATGAGTGTCTATTCTCTTCCAGAAGTGGAGATAAGCAGTGGGAC